>NW_025336676.1:616534-721701 GCF_004798865.1 Varanus komodoensis | reverse complement strand
CCCCCGTCCTGCTTTGGGGAGAACACAAAGGCAAAATAGTCATTTAGCATCTGTTCCTGTTCCCTCGTATCAGTCACTGGATCTCCTTCCTCCTTATTTAGTGGTCCCACCACTTGTCTCCCCTTCCTCTCCCTATTTACATGCTGAAAGAAGCCCTTTTTGTTGCTCTTGATATTCTTGGCAAGTCTCAGCTCGTAATCAGCCTTAGCCTTGCGAAGAATCCTTCTGCAACGGGTCTCCTGCTCCTGGTATACCCTTTTGTCTATTTGCCCCAGTGCCCATTTCCTATGGAGGTTCCTCTTGCGTCTAGAAGTCTGGAACAGTGCTGCTTCCCCTGAGGTGAGCATCCTCACTTTTCAAGGACTGCTGAGGTGGACATCTGAAGTCCAGAGCAAGACACTCCTCCCCCAGCTGTCAACCCACAGAGCATCCTCGCTGTGAGACCCCCGCATTTGGCACTTTCTCCCTGACCAGGTTTGTGGTGATTCGTGGCAGGTGAGGGAGGCGGTGCTCAAACACTACTTCAGTACCACTCCTTTTTGGTAAGCCTAGAAATAGATACCAAAGGCTTTTCCATCCACCATGTCTCCAGCAAAGTGAGCTGGCCCTTCCTACCTTTGCACATTCTTCGGTCGTCCCTCAAGGTGTACCCGGACGGGCAGGTGCAGTCATAGGAGCCGAGGGTGTTGATGCACCGGAAGGCACAGAGCAGCGGGTTCAAGGCACACTCGTTGATGTCTGTGGGGTGGAGAAGGTGGGGCGGTTGTGGTAGGGAAAGGCTAGGTGAGATGGGAGACCTGCCATCCCACCCCAAAGAGGGTGGAGGTAGCCAGTGCCTTGGCCCAGCCTTATCCCTTTGCTCAGGGGGATACTGGCCATTTTTTAGCTGTGGTGGATGAATGGAGCTTCCATCAACTGGTGCAGTCTACCACTGAACTGGGGGCAAACAGCATTGTGAGGTTATTGCCTCTGCCCTCTGTTTTTGAGTGTCCCGGAAGCTGCTCATGCTGGGAATGAAAGGCCTGGCTCTGTGATCTTTAATCCAGTTTCACAAGGCTGGGAAATTCTGAAATGTACTCCCCAAGGAAGGCCAGGGTTGTGGATTTCATCCTGTGGGCATTCCTGGAGACACTCCACTGTTTGTCCCAGAGACTGCAGGAAAAAGTTGTACTTCAGGGAGCAGAACCTGCAGGGGCCCAAGAGAAACCAGTGCGGAGCCCTTTCCTGAAGGAGAGCCAGCCTGGGGACCCATCTGGAGCACTCTGGGCCCACTTGCCAGCTCAGGGGAATCCCACTGCATTCCCTTTAAAACCAGAGCATCCGCCTGCAGCTTGCTTAAAATAAAAGCTTAACCTTTACTGGTGCACATGATCAGCCAGATGTGAAAGGGATGCTGGCCAAGGAAGAGGTGAGCAGAAACAGGAGAGTTTGGCATAAAAAGCGCAGATTAACAGAACGGGAGGTATAGAGTTCATTCCATCCAGGTTTCCCCAAGCTGGTGCCCTCAGATGGGTGGCACTACAAACCCAATCATCCCCAGACAGCTGAGCTGTGGTGGGGGTTGTAGTCCTGGCCAGCTGGCCAGATGCTAGCTCGGAAACGGCTGACCCAATTCAGTTCCCAGATCAGTCATCTGAGTCAGAAATAATATGCCCTCGGCACCGGTGCAGGTAGAGATTTGAAGACCTAGGGGAAAAGTGGAAAATTTTGGAAGCTGTTGCAAGGCCAGCTGGTTACCTTCGCACGTCATCATTGGTCCTGGTTCGAACCCCTCATCACACGCACACTCAAAGCCGCCGACCACGTTGGTGCAGGTTCCGTTCCCACATGGGTTGCCGATGGAGCACTCGTCCGTATCTGGTTGTGATGGGAGACAAGCCACACCAGCCACTGCTGAGCGCATTGCTGCTTTCGCACTGCAGTTGTGGGCACTCTCTCTCACTGCACAGCGAACTTCCCTCTTAGCAGGGCCCCAAATCTGTCTAGGACATCTGTGCACATGCATGCATTACTCAGTGAGACCGCAGGAGAGCAGTGCAACCAATTAGCAGGGTGCAGAACCAGCACACCAATCAGCAAGGTGCACAGCTGGCACAGCCAATCAGTGCCAATAGAAGCTGGTACAACCAATCAGCACAGCACATCTGACTTTTGTTCCAAAATGGCAAAATAGGCATTTTGCTGAGGTCAGTCCTGGGAAGGACAGGAGTTGGACTAAAACAACTGATGGCTCTGTCCCAAAGCACATTCAGCCTGCTTTTTTGTTGTATTATTATTCCAGGGTGGTGGTGTACTGAACTGTAGCAATGTTTAACAGTACAGTCTTAAATAGGGCTACTCAGAAATAAGCCATGCTGTGTACTATGGGGCCTTAAGTGTGGATAGGCAAGTACACAATTGAAACTGAGAAGACTGATAATATATGTCAAGCTGTTTTAAAATGAGGAAATGATAATGGCAGGGTATGATTTGGCGACGTACTCCTGTCCACACTCACCCACGCAATTCACGCCCGTGTAGTCAAGGTTGTACCCAAAGGGGCACTCGCAGCGGAACGACCCATCTGTGTTAATGCAGGCCCCGTTGATGCAAATTCCTGGGTTTTCTGAGCATTCATTGACATCTAGAAGGGAAGCCCCATGGATGGGACACAGCATTATACACAGATTTCTCTTCTGGACCTGCTTTTTAAAAACTTCCTCCAGAAAATGGTTGAACTTGTGTTTTTATTCTCTCCAAAAGCACCCAGAGAGAAAACAAAGTTAAACATATTTTAGACTCAGATTCTGAATTCCAGGGAAGCCTTCATATCAGCCAGAAAGTTCAGCAGGGCCAAAATGCCAGCACAGTGTAGTGTTTCCCTTCCACTACTTCCTGCTTTTCCACTACATAGCCTCTAGATAGCGCTGTGACATAGTTGAATAGTACAATTGTGCCAGTGGAAAAAGCATCTTCTTTCACTTTTGCAAATAAGGAATTGTTCATGCTCAAAACAAATAAAAACAAAAGACAGAAACAAGACCAAAACAAAACAAGCTTGCCTTAAGTGCCATGTGAAAAACAGTGAGAAACAGACATGAAATGGCATGGCCACCACGTTGTTGAAAGACTTTGTAAACAAGTTTGGATAGGAAATAACAACTGTTCCGTTAATGGTCTCATACAGTTTGACTGTGTTTCCCCTGCTCTTTGCAGCTCAATGGAGGCAAAGTGAAGGGAGAAAAGGGGTTCCTAACTCAACTCCAGCTTTCCCTCACAGTCTCTGGAGAAAGCAGAAAGTGTCCAGGAGTATCAGCACACCCCTGGATGCCAAGCTCTTCCTTTCACTCGGGTAGGGAGGTGCAGCAGGAAAATCTTACCTTCTCTGGTGTCTCCCAGTCCAGGAATGGCACCGTGGCCATAGGGGCAGAGCTCCTGGAAGGCAACTACAGAGGGAGATGCATGCAAAATCACAAGTGCTTTTTGTTCCCTCTCTCCCCCCCTCCCCACATGTGTGTGTGTGTGTGTGTCTAACACACAGCCATTTTTGTTACTGTTTTCCCATGAAAATCCCTCAAGGCAGCTTTGAGCAGGCACTTTCCAAAGGGATTTGTGGATTTCCTATGCTAGGGAAGTTCCATTAAAAAGGGTCCAACCACTAACATTTCGGAGGGAATTTGGAAGCTGTTGAGTTCATCACAGAGGGCCTGACGGATGACAGCTGCCAAGCCAGAATGGGTCTACTGAGAAACAAGAGCCCCAGGGCTTGTGAATGTAGGAAACATCCACTGGGGAAGAGAGGAACAGAACAAAAGCGGGGATTTCAGGGGCGCACTGGTGGGGCAGGGGGAGTAGAAAACGGGGGCAGCATGGAGAATAAAGGCACGGAACAGAGTTGCCTAGGAAAGGATAGTGCCGGCTTGCGACAACGCTGAGTAGGAACGCCCCACGTTTCGATGCAGGTCCCACTGCAATTCGAGAGGGGATTTCAACCCACCCTCCAGTGGGACGGGCAACCAGTCCACGGGCAGCTGTGGGCCCTACCGTTGCCCTCCTGCGGGCACAGCTCACAGGGGTCGCCCCAGCCTTCCCCCGGCATCTTGCTGCAGCAGCAGCGGGCCTTGGTCGTGTTGAATGCCTTGGGCACGGAGCACTTGCCGCTGTCGAAGCGGGTGAAGCAGAAGCTCTGGCGCGTGTCTGGCGGAGAAGAGGCAGGCGAGGCGGTGCGTGAGCAAGGCAAGCCCCATGCCTTGGGAAGCCCAAGGAAGGGACTGGGACACAACCGGCAAGCTGCGGGCGCCTGGCTCCTCCTGCCCCGGCTCACCAAGGGTCTGGCGGCTGGCCCAGGTGACCACAAAGGGTGGAGCTGGGGTGGTCATCCCCAGCACCAGCACAGCAGTTATGGCAGGGGGCACCCCCGTGGTGATGCGGCCGGGTCTACTCACCAAAGCAGCGGCGGCCATTGTCGGACAGCACAAAGCCCGGCGGGCAGATGCACTGGAAGGAGCCGGGCGTGTTGGTGCAGGTCCCGAAGAGACAGATGTTGGGCTCTTCTTCACATTCGTTGATATCTGCAATTTGCCGCAAAAGGGCCAGGGAGCAGTTGGCATCAGCAGTGTGGCATATGTGAGGTAAGCTTTAGCTTAGCCTTTAAAGGAGCAATCCATGCGCCTGAACCTGGCTTCCAAGGGGGTTCAGCACCGAGGACAGTGCCTTAAAAGTTCAGACTGAAATCTGGAGTGGATATACTACCCTGCTGACAGCTTCCGCTGCTCCCCTCCCCAGTTTGGCTCTTGGTTGGGGGAAACCTCATTCTGGGGAACCAGGCGGAACTGGCAGAGCCCTCACTTTGCATGCACAAGCTCCCAGGCTCGACCTGCAGCATCCCTGGGTCGGACTAGTGAAGACCCCTCTCCGAATGTCTGGAAAGCTACTCCCAGTCAGTGCAAAAGTCCTGAGCTTGGGGAAGCGTCTGTATGGCAGCTGCCTAAGTTCCTAGAGAAATCAGTCCTTTATTCAAAGCCATGGGGACTGGAAACCTAGCTTCCCTTGAGAGAAAAGGCTGCAGCTCAGTGGCAGAGCCCATGCTTGGCATGCGGGAGGTCCCGGGTTCCATGCAGGGATCTCCTGGGGAAGAATTGAGTGGGACCCCCTTGTCCCAAACCCTGCAGTACTGCTTGCCACACGCATTCAGAAGAATCACCTTCAAAAGTGCATTCATTTAGGAAAACCAGCAGTAGCCTATGAGTACCTTGGGCAGAATGCACTCGCGAAGGCATGTGTTGGAAGAACATGCCGAAGGTGCGAGCAGCCTTTTGCGGGGATGATGTACAATGTTTGCAGCAAGACTGACTGAGTTAACACTGGGAAAAATGAGAAAGCAGGCAGAAGCCCGCTGGAACCCTTCACACACCCACCTCCATCTTGGAGGTTGCACGCTGCTCCGACAACGGTGGGCATCGGGGTGGAGCTACTACGGAAATCCCCCGAGCCCCCGAACAGGATCCTGCTGCTTGACGTTGTTCCAGGCATTAAAGCTGGCGCTAACCGGTCACTCCGCCCACAGCCGTATCCTCCCGAAGCCCTTCGGCAGGGACCATCAGCAGGAGTGAGCTGCCCGCGGCTTCCCCGGAGAAGCCAGAGACTGGATCCACAATGGATGAACAGGATGCTGGAGCAGAAGGACTGCTGGGGCCTGAACAGCTATTTTGTTTGACTTTCACAGAAAGGTCAAACAAAAACGGATTTCGGGGGACTCAGCCCAGCTTTGCCCGGACTGATTATTTATTTATTTATTTATTTATTTATTTTTGATTAAAAGTTTTTCTATCCCATCTTTCACCAGGGTCTCAGGATAGTAATATGATCAAAGGGCACACCATCAGCATCAAATAGAAAAAAATGAAACCCATTTTAAAACTGCATTAAATCTTACAATATTGGGAAAATTAAAAGGTTTTGGCCTAGTGTCAAAATGAAAAAAGCATCAGCACACCTGTTGTTCCAATGCTGCAGTGCCACCACAGAGAAGGCCCTTCTCTGGGTAGCCACTCTCCCGATCTCCCAAAGAAGGACCTCCAACCAAGATCTTAGGGGGCGGGCAGGTAAATATGGAAGGAGACACTTCATTAGAGAGCTAAGTCCTAAACTGTCTAGGGCTTTTGAAGCAGTGGTTATAAGAACAACCATGAAACACTGTGTAAACAGAGCAGCTGTCAAACCCACCCGCAGCGGCTTAGGTTTTGGAATAAAGGTGCATGGAAAAACGCAGGGCCTGGCTTGGCGCGTGTGCACAGGTGCCTCCGTGCATGTGTGTGTGCTCACTCGTGCCCCCTCACCAATGCAATTGTCGTTCTGCACCTCGTAGCCTGGCGGGCAAATGCAGCGGAAGGAGCCTTCCAAGTTCTGGCAGGTCCCCGGAGAACACGTCCCGGGCAGACTGATGCATTCGTTGATGTCTGCAAGAGAGAGGCGTGGGCTCAGCCCCTTGTGGCGGGTGTGTGCACGTGTGTGTGCGTGATCAAAGCAACCGGGCAGCAAAGCAGCCCCCAGGGACAGCTTCACAAATGGGGGAGTCCCACCAGCTCTGGGGCAACAGGCTGCCTCCGCACTGGGGATCGCCTGTGGCAGCCCCCGAGGAAGAAGGCAAAGGGGGTGAGGGTCCCGTTCTGCCTGCCCCTGGCACCCTGTCCTGGGGTCCATCTACACTCCCAAGGCAGATCTAAGGGTAAATTCAGGATTTGTTGGGACACGCGCGCTGTGAGGCCCCTCCAGCTTGCGCCGTTGCACCGAGCACATGACGCTTGCGTGCTTATGGTGCCAGACAGGGAGCCTGCAACCCGAATCTGGACCCCACGGTCTCCCGCTCTGTCCACCCCCGGCACAGCCCCTGACCCCAAGAAGCTCTCGGGGGACTGTGGCCCCCTTCCCCTGGCCAGCGGCCTCCAGCGGTGCCTTTGCCATGGTGCCCAGGCCACCTTCTGCGGGGCGCTCCTCACCCATGCAGTTCTTGCCGTCCGGCGTGTGGTCGTAGCCTTCGCGGCAGAGGCAGCGGAAGGAGCCGACGTCGTTGATGCACTGGCCGTGGCGGCACACCTGCCCCGCTAGCGAGGAGCACTCATCGACGTCTGCGGGCACAGCAGGTGGGAGGTGAGGGCAGCCCCCCCGGGCACTCCGCCCCAGCCCGCCCTGCCCCTGCATCCGCTTACCCATGCAGTCGTTGTTGTGGGTCAACTCGAAGCCAGGGAAGCACAAACAGTTGTAGGAGCCCACGGTGTTCTTGCACGTCCCATTCCCGCAGGGCTGGCGGTCGCACTCATCAATGTCTGTGGGAGGTGAAGGCAAGCAGGGTTGCGGGCTTCTCTATGTGGGGCATTCAACCCGCTGCTTTACTGAGGAGGAGGCTGCTTCTGCTCTGCCTCGCACAAGCATTTGCTTTCCTGTGCTGTTTTTCTGTGGGTCCTTAGATGCTTCGTAACACAACCATGGGGCTGCCTGGAGCCGAATCACACTCACACACACGGCACCTGATAGTGAATTGGGGCCTGGACCCAGAAACATGCTGCACCTTCCTCACTCTATAGAAAGCAGCAAGAATGGCCGGAAAGCACCGGGGAGGTCCTGGAAGAGGATGACGTCCTATAAAAGACCCTCAAACCTCCACGCGTGGGAAGCTGCAAAGGCCTCGGGAGAACCAGCAGGTCCTGTGCCACCAATTGGGCTCAGCTGTGCGATGACACGGCAAAGCTCACTCTGAGTGAAGGCAATGCTTCTTGCCATCGCTCTGAAAGGGCTGAGATCTGCGGAGGCCCAGATGATCTTCCAAAACAAGCTCTGATGGAGGGGAGTGTTGGCAGCGGGAGATGCCTGCCCGTCCCTCCCTGGGTCCCAGCTCCATCCTACAGTGTCCTTTTGAATGAGACCACTGGTGCACTTAGCATGGGCTCATGGAGGGTTGATTCAAAAACATGTAAGCCAGCTCCAGCCGTCTTTGGACATCTTAGGTCAGGGTCTGTGAGGCAGGACTGAGACCAGATTGGCTCGGGTTTGAAAATCTGCTGTACCAGCACGCCAGGTAGAGAAAAGCAGCCAGTCGCCCGTCCACCCCAGGGAATACTGACCCATACACATCGTCAGGTCTCCGGTGGCCTTGAACCCGTTGAAGCAAACGCAGATGTAGCTGCCTTCGGTGTCAACACAGTCGCCGTGGCTGCAGGCATTGGCGATTTCCTGGCATTCGTTGCGACCTGGAAGAGGAAAACGTAAAAAGCCAACAGCCCGGACAAGCTGCAAGGCAGAGATGATGCTTCCAGAAAAAGCTTCCACAAAAACTCCTGGGATCTGAAACTTGTGAGGGTGGAAAGCAAGGAAAGTGTGTGTGTGTGTGTGTGTGTGGTGGGGTGTCCTCCAGAAGGCCACCCCCTTTCTCTGAACCACATCGTTTAGTGGTTTCATTTCTAAACCATTAAAATGCCTTTGGCTCTTTCTTCCCAAAGCAGTTCTATCTTTGCAACCCTGTATCCATTTCACTGGTGCAGCAACTGAGGCTGGAAGAAGATGAGTTCTCTTAGCACAGAATTCTAGAACCACCAAGTTCTTCTGGACCATTTTTCCTGAAGGATGGATGGAGGAAAGAAAGATTTTAACTATTACAACATCCAACCACAATGCGACATTACCCAACCTCTCTTCCAACAGGGATCCGACAGTTCCATTAGCCCTTTGAGATGTATTTGTGTTAATATTGTGCAGGGGACCTGTGGCTAATGGGACGGGATAAAAATCTTATAAATAATAAAAAATTGCAACCAGGGTGGGTGTAGGTTTCCCTAGAGACGGGAGCGAAAGGCATCAGCTGGGTTCAGATGACACACTAACCCAGGCTCAGCCTCAGCTCATGGTTCAACAGCAACCACACTGAACCCATGAGTGTGGTTATCATGTTGTCTGAACCCCATCTGATTATCACAGAAACACAGAAACAGAGTGAGTCAGAAGGGATCCCTCGAGCCATCTAGTCTGACCCCTTAGCCAATGGGGTTGTCTCCTGTCCCTTTTTATGAGTGCTCATTTTGCCCCCCACACCCTCAAAACTGGCAGTGCCTCACAAACACAAGTGCTGCACAAGCAGGAAGTTGAAATTAAGTGCTGGCTCCCTTGACCCTCTTAGTGGCAGTGGAGCGGGTGTGGGCGGAAAAATAGCACTGAATGCTGTTAAAGCATTGCAACCAACTACAAACAACTGCACAAACCCTGGTGGGAAGCCTCAGGCACGCACACATTCTCTGTGCTTCTCCAGAAGGCCACCTCATTTTCCCCAGTTACACCATTCAGTGCTTCTGCTTTTCTCCCCATTCTAAGCAGCCAGTCTCTCTCGGAAGGCTCAGGAAGGAAAAGCCTGAAGCCCAAACATGTTGACGTCGCTGGCATTTCTGCCCCACCCCCCACCCCCAGCTCAGAATGCAGCCCCCATCCTCCTTTTCCTGCTGATTTCCTGTCCTTCAAAGAGGTTGTGCCATGCACAGCCCTGGACACATGGAAAAGCTGCCCCCACAAGGCGCACGTCCCTGGAGGCTGCCAGTCGGGGCGGCAAAGGTCTTTGGCTCTTGGACGCAAAGGAACGGCTCCCAGCTTACCGATGCATGCTCCACGAGGCGACAGCTTGTATCCTGAGGAGCACTCGCACCTGTAACTGCCGGGGATGTTCAGACAATCCGCGTTGCGCTGGCAAAGGTTCTCTCCGCTGCTGCATTCATCGATGTCTGCAGAGGAGCAGAAAGAGGTGGGAAGACGGGGAGAGGCGCAGGCGCCTCCCTGCACCCCAGGGGCTGTTCCGGGGCGGACTGCACCAGGAGAATGCAAGGAGTCTGTAAGGTTCAACATGTGGTGACGAGACCCTTCCCCAGGCTGCAGAAGCCAGGAGTTTCTTGCAGCCATGCAAGGCCTCAGAGTCTGCAGGTGTCCAGGAAGAGCAGCAGAGAGAATGGCCTGGAATCTGCATTCCATAGAGAAGAGCAGCTTCTGCTGCGAGAATGAGGCTGAAGCCACGTTGCGCCCACTCCATCTCCCAGTACATGGAAGCTGGAAGCTGAAGTGTGCACTGACAGCCTCTGAAACGCGGGAGTGGAGACAGGAGCCTCACCAAATTCATGGCAAGTGGTGCTAGCATTCATTCTGACACATCTCTGGCCAGGCAACTTTGGAGGGTATCTCCTGGACCATTTGGGGCACTGACATGGCACACAGAAGAGGCGCATACACTTTCTTTCTCATGTTCTTCTGTCATTGCATTCGATAAACTGCACATCCTCTTTGACACAGCTAGTTTCATTTCTTCCTAGCAGTGTCTTCAATCTCAAGTGAGGCATCTTGGGTTGACCAGGTCCCCAGGGCTACGAGGTCCAGGGTAAGCTGGTTTATTAACTACCCCCGAGAGCCGTTCAACAGGAGAGTTGATGCCTATCAAACTTTTCAGCTAAACCTGTTTAGCTCATCAAACAGTTTTTAACTGCATAAACCAACCACCTGACCATAGGGAGGAAAAAGTATCCTGCAAGGTGGTAAAAGCAGAATAGATGGGTGACAGAGAGACACAGCAGGGGCAAAGGCAGCGCTTTTCAAGGCAAGACCCCCAGACCAGATTTGCGCACAAAGCAGTGTCCCTTTCCTGCCTTTCCACCAGGCAACCTCTAGGAGGTGCTGCAGCATAGCCGAGTGATGCCAGGGGCCTTTGGGAGACTTGCCCTTGGTTTTGCCCTTGCCCTTGGCAGGGCTCCCCAAAATACCAGATCCCCCCTGCTGTGCCCAAGCCTGGTGAAAGTCCTTTTAAAACACAGGAGCAAAACTGGAGGCTGACAATGTCCTCTAAAGCACCCATAAACAGCCATGAGCAAGGGACATTAACATGATAAAAGTCGTGTCTAGAAAAGGTGGGAGAATGACAGATATGCACAAGAGACCGCTACATGGATACTGATGAAGAAATGTGCAGAAGATGTGGATGCGGATGTGGTTAGCCAGAATTACGGTGGCTGGAGCCCCAATTTCTCCCCCCCACTGGGGACTTGATTAGGTGCAGCACCCTGGAGAGCACCTTTAAGGTTCAGCTGAAACCTGGCGTGGATACGCCACACTGTGGATGCCTCTGTTGCCGTGTTCCACTTGTAGCTGCGCTGCCGCTGCATCTGCCAGCTTGGCGGGTGCCTTGGGCTGAGACCTCCCCCCACCCATTTGCCTCCACCCCCAATTTCTTTTCCACATCATCGCAATTGCTACCTTCGCAGATCAAGAGGATGTTGTTGTAACTGAAGCCAATGGGGCACTCGCAGCGGAAGCTGCCGATCTGGTTGATGCAAACGCCATTGGTGCAGATGGCTGGGATCTCACTGCACTCGTCGATGTCTGCGGAGAGGATGCCGGGGAGAGTTGGCACAGGCTGAGCCCACGTCTGCTGCAGCAAACCCCCTGTGCAGCCTGCAGAGGGGCTCCACCCTGCCCTTGCAGGTAAAGTCAAGACCCCCCACCCCCAATCTGAAACAGTGGATAACTTCTGCAAAGCAGCTGCCGCAGGGAACAGTGGCGTTTCAGTGGTGTGTTTGCTTACTGTAACTGTGGTCTCCCCTGGACAAGGCGGCTTGTGCAAGAGGGCGTGCGCTAGCCACTGCAAGACGGGATGAGTGCCATCCGCTCTTGTGGGGGCTGCTCTGGAAGCTGGATGTGGCTGCTTGGCCCGTTCAGCCTGTGAGTCTGTTCCTCCGGGGCCAGGCTCAGGGCTCACACAGGCCGTGAGCAACTTGGGACCAGGATGCTCGAGGCAGCTCCTTCTCCCTCACCAACCCACCTGACCCCCGAGGTCCTGGATGGCATTGCCCCTGGGGACACCGCACAGGGCTGCAGCCCAGCAGGGACCAGCCGGAGAAGGGCCTTCTGGGGTTCCCGTCTGTGGAGCTCCCTGCCCTGGAGACCAGCCAGGAGAGGAGCCAGCAGAGTTGCACTGTTTTCTGCACCTCCTGAAAGCGCTTCCTGAACTGACCAGCCATAGTTTTTCTTGATTCTGTTTTAAACATGCCATTTTATTCTTGTATCTGTTTGACCATTTCATTGTTTGCTACTTCAAAATCTCCATCCTGGAATCTGAAGCAGAATCTTGTAAGAAAGTAAATAAAATAAGTCCTTCCTCCTTTTTTAACTTTTCGGAAAGAGGGATAGAAATGCTTTAGAGAAGTGAATGCATGAATGAATGAAGCTGCACAGTTGTGCTTTGTTGTGCTTGAACAGCTGGAGCGGAATGAAGCAGCATGCTTCTCCAAGAAAAGCAGCCACGCAGCTACTGGGTGCTGTGAAGTACACTTTTCACCTAGCTGTGAAACGGGACATAGGGAAACTAACAACCACATTAATTTTGACAGGTTAGTCAAATCAACAAACATAATTGTTAATAACTGTGCGTGCATGTTATGCCTAGCTCTGTCGTATGTGAATAATTCCTACATTATATTACAATATTGCATTTTTAAAGATTTAATATTTGTAAACTTCCCAGAGAGTTTTGCCCATTAGGTGGTATAGAAATGGGAAAAAATGTAAATACACTGATTCTGATTTAAGTTGCTTCCCATGTTCCTATTAAGAACTACCTTTACCATGAGGACTGGAAGCTTACTCAGCTTCTACAGTGGGGCCTTGATCTCTTTTCCTGCAGAGTTCAGTATTGGCAAGAATAGCATAACCATGATGCTTGAAAAGCACTGGGGGTAAAGCAGGAGACATAGCCTTGAAAGAGTTGAGTAAAAGAGACCAGAATCCAGGGTTTACTTACCAATTGGTTTTCCAGTGTGGATATCGATGATGAATCCAGGGGCCTGGTTTCCACACAGGATCTGGTATTCAGCTGTGAGAGAAACGGTGTCAAGAAAGACCTGTCCATGGTTCTTCATGTGAACGCATGTGGGGAAAAATCACTCCTTGCAAGATATCAGGTGTGAGCTGGCTAGCAACTCAAGTTCAGCAAAGCTGCTCCGTTTTGAACTAAACCATTGTCTGGGTCTCTCTGTGTGGCAAGCTGAAAGATAGATACCCTGTGCAAGAACTTAGCCACAGGTTGGCTAGCCACTCAGGTCTGCCAAGGCACACTCACTCTGCTGGGGCTTTTGAGCCTGGCTTGAGTCCCGTGCTGCATAGAGGGGAGGAGAAAACACTCCATGCATGCCCTTAGGTCTGAACTCAGGTTCAGTAAAGAGCCCCTGAACTTGCAACCCCTGATTTAATGGCTTTTCTACATTCCTCACTATAGCAGGTAGTAGGAAAACCAGTTCTTGCAACCATTTTGATGTGGGTTGGCTAGCAAAGCGTGGGGCGGCATAAAAATGTTTTAATAAATAAATAAATAAAATACCTTCTCCAGCAAAGTCACTCTGGTTTGAGCTGATGGGTTGTCTGTGTCTCCCACTGGGGCAGGGTGCAGGAGAAAGTATTCCTTGCAAGCTCCCAGGCAAGAATCAGTTGGCAACTCAGCTTTAGCAAAGCATGTTTTGTTGGCAATGGCCAGCTCAGCTCTTGCAAAGCTTATGCCGTGGAGAGTCTGGAAGTCTGGGGGCTCGCGCGAAAGCCCTCTGCCTCCCACACCCAGGGGAGGGGGCCACTCACGGCTGGCGGGGGTGGGGCAGGGCTCGCAGGGCTTGTTCCAGGCCTTGCCGATGTTGTAGGAGCAGCAGCACATTTTCCTGGTCATGTTGAAGGACAGCTCGTTCTCGCAGGTGTCGTTGTAGTTCCGGTAACACAGGCTCTTCCTCATGTCTGGATGAAAAGGAGTGGCGGGGTGGACGGGTGCACAGCGTGGGGAATATGCATGCCCCTCCCTCCTCTTCCCTTCTTTTGAGGAACCCAACCCCACCTTCCTCTCCATTCCATTCTCACAACAACCTGCAGGGTGGCTTAGCCCAACAGGCGAGGACTGGCCCCAAGTCATCCTGGCTTCCTGGCCTGGAGGGAATTGACTGGAATCTCCCAAGTCCCAGTGGGACACACTAGTGAATCACACAATCACACTCACTTCCTGGTTTTTCACCAGTTCATTCTATGCACAAGTTGGGAAATAACTTTTTGTGAACTTCACCAGTGGCAACACCAGCTGATCGATTGCTCAGCTGAATCGGCACCTTTGCTCACATGCGGCTGGCCCTGCACCACCCCAATCCGTGTTTCCCAGTGGCAATTCACAGGCAACCTCTCAGGGCCTCTTATCACTTCCTGCTCTTGTGGATTTAGACCCCTGTAATTAAGCTTAGAACCACCCACACTGAACCCCATGGGTTTTCTCCTGCTGGGGAACGGCCTGATGGAAGGGGGATTTGAAGGGTTTGCTGTGCTGAGCTGGCATCCCCAGCTAATCCTTGATCTGAAAAAAGCCAGGGCAGGAAAACCGTGCTGGGAGGCAGTGCCCGTGAACCCACACCTTCCGCCTCCCCTGCTTTGAAAGCCCACCTTCCCGTGTGCCCAACTCCTCTGCTTCGTACCCATGCAGTTGTTTCCACCGTTGACTTGCATATATTCCGGCGGGCAGACGCAGGTGTAATTCCCCAGCGTGTTGTAGCAGGTTCCCGGGCCGCAGATCCCAATGTGGGCCGAGCACTCGTCAATGTCTGAAGAGGCCGAGGAACAAGAAAACCAGCTGGGTGTGCGTTGCTGCTAAGGGGCATCTCCAGCAGCCGAAGGGCACAGAGCACTGCTGTGACCTTGGGCACTGAGGCTTCTCTGAGCCCTTCTCCCCGCTGAGCCAAGGCTGCCTTCTCACATGCAAGCCCTGAGGAGTTCAGTGGGGTGTTCTTGCCCAACATCACTGCTTCCAAAGGCTCACAGCCAGCTTGCAATAACAAGGCTAATTTCTCAGAAATGCTTTGCTCCAATAAACCTCAAAATGATTCAAGAGTCTAAAGCAAAGGGCAGCAAATGACCTCTGGCCGGAAGGACAAATTGAATTTTGGAGGCAGCTCCAGCATGTATTCCAGCATTGGACATGGCTGAAGGCAAAAGGGGAGCACTAAAATAAAAAAAATGCCACCATGTTTCAGCTTAAGATTCATGATGCCAGTAATGCGCCTTCGAAGGCATGCTTCAAGTTTTGAAAATGAAGGGAAAGCTGCACAAAACAGGGAAGAAGCAAGATTATCAAATGAAAGATGATGGGTCCTAAGTAGGTTTCCTGGCAGAAATTTTTCTTTTAAGCATCGAGATGTCTACTAAAATAATAATCATAAATGCAGAAATTCAGAATGTGGAATTTCTGTGCCTCGTTCTATTCCCATTCTGTATTTTCAGCACAGTATTTTTAGCAGTAATTGTTCAGTTTCTTTCTGGGCCTCCTCCCCTTCCCTGCCAGCACACAGGTTGCTCTCTGAAAAGTGAGGCAGAGTACCTTCACAAATGCGGGTGTCCTCGTTCAGGTAGTAGCCCAGGGGGCATTCGCACTGGAAGCTCCCAAAAGTGTTGACGCAGTTGCCCCCTTGGCAAAGTCCGGGCAGTTCCTGGCACTCGTCAATATCTATGGGCCAGGAGAAGAACGGCAGGTGGAACGCAAGCTCTTGCAAGCCGCACCTGGAGCTGCAGCTGGCCTAGGCTGTGGAGCCCCATCACCTAGACGGGGGTGGGGGGCGGTGGAAGGGTGGCTCGACGAGAGAAGAGCCCCTGTGGCTTACCTTCCAGAATGACCGTGATGGGATTGGGACGGAACCCCTCCCCACCCGGACACAGGGTCTTGTATTCGGCTGCAGAGAGAGAAGTGAGTTAATGATGTGAATTGGGGACCCAAGGCCGACTGTCCCTGGAAGACATGCAATGAATGCAAATTCCCTGCCTGGAGACAGACAGACAGACAGACAGACAGACAGACAGATGGACAGACAGAACGCAGAACCCAGCTCACTTTAACCATGGACACGGAAACTCATCCTAACTGGCTGAGCTTTGGTTCTCCAGATGGTGAGTCTACCCAGAGAAGTGGGCGGGGTTCCTCAGCCTTGGCTGTCCCTAGGTATGCCTCCCCCCACCCCTGCTGCAGCCAAAGGCTGAGCCTTGTAGTTTTGCACTTGCCTGCCCCATGGCTACTCTTTTGTTTTCTACCTCCTGAGCTCTTTAAAGGTGCAGCAGGGGCAGGGGGCTGTGGTGGTGGACCCCATGGAAGGAACTGGACGAGGGGTGCCTCCACCAAGCCCAGAGCTCTTGCAGGTGTCATCTGCGGGGCTTAAAACTGCCCAGGACTTTTAGTGCTATTTACAAGCTCATTTAGTGCTATTTCTTTATTTCAAGCATTTTTACCATACCCTTTCCACAAAAGCCTCCCTGTTCAGTGATTAGACCATTCCTTGCCCTCAGACTCACTTCCTATAAGTCATGACACAAAAGGAAAAGAGGTGTGGAGGAGGAAGAAAAAAGCAAGCAGCCATTCATTCTTAGTTATGAAATCCTTATAATGATTCTTACTCTTCCTTCCTTCCTTAAGACATCCATACCCAGCATGACACTGAATATTTCTTTGGAGAGTGGGGAGTCAGCAGATGGCATGCATTCTTGGGATTCCAAAGATCGCAATTCTGCTAGGCTCTGGGAGGGCCCTTCCCCTCCATTACTCACACTGACAGTCATTCCAGAGGTCTTCTTTCCAAGCACAAAGTTCTTTGCACCACTGCTCCAAAAGCTGCCCTGCTGAGTTCAAGGAGACTTAATCCCAAGTAAACTTGTACAGGATTGGAAAGTTTACCAGCCGATGCACAAAAAAAGGGAATGCAATTGGGTGGCAAGCAGACCAATCTTTGATCAGCAGGTCTGACCCACTTCCACACCTCCTGCAGGTTCTCCTCACTCCCCCACCTCCAATGCAGAGCTCCAGCTGATGGTTCCCTGAGACGGGACACTTGTCTCCAAGGATCCCTGGGAGACTATGCTGCTCTCCAGCATCCTAGAATAAGCATCTCAGCACAGTCCAGACCAACTGAGCCCTGTCTATTGACCCAAGCTGAAGGCAGCTTGTTTCATTGTTCCCTACACCTCCTAAACCTTTGAAACAAAGACCTAGTGCCTGAGCTTTGCTTTTTCCTTCTACCTCCACATGCCTCTTCCTTTTATGTGGTATCCCTTTGACTGTGGTTTCATGATTCATTTTTCTAAGCTGCTCTTAGAAACCTTTCTGGCAGAGCAAGCACTGAAGGGCAGTTGAGAAGTGCTGCTTATAATAGATACATGAAACAAGGCCACTGCTGTGGGACAAAGCCCACTCTCTGTCCTTACTGGTGTTGGCTGGAGGGCAGAGCTCACAGGGGTTCCCCCAGGCCCGGCCCAGAGAACAGCAGCACGAGGCCCGGGTGACGCCCACTCCAATCTCAGCACTGCAGGAGATCCCACCGTCCCCCCGGTCCTGGGTGTCGAGGAAGCAGTTTCCGACACGGGTGTCTGTGTGTGGGAATAAGAAAGAAGGGTGGGGGAGAAAGAGGGAGGAAGAAAGGTAAAAGGAAAAAGCACAACTCTCGATAATACAGGCCAGGATCAAGCGTGGGAGAAGGGCCGTCAGATCTCTGTTCCCCAAGGTCTCTTCTCTTGGGCTTGGGGAGGGGGCAGCCCTGGGGCAACCTTCTGAGACCTGGGGTCAAACAACATGAGAACTGATGATTCAAGAGTTCAGCCCATGCTCAGCCCTGGGAGGCAGGTTACCAAATGTATATACACACACACACACACACACACACACACACACCAATAGCCCAGAGAGCTCTCTGGGTGGTTTACAAACATTAAAACCCCACCAATCCTAGACAAATAAATAAATTGGCTACACCATGACTGAGTAGAAAATAACATGGTTAAAATGAATTAAATAAATAAATAAATATACCATTACAATTAATTAACTTTAAAATATTGGTTAAATAAAAATGTCTAAATAAAAAGGTCTTGACCTGGCGCCAAAAAGCATATAATGATGGCACCAGGCAGACCTCTCTAGGGAGCACCTTCCACAGTCGTGGTGCCACCGCAGAGAAGGCCCTTCTCCGACTACTCTGTTTCCTGGCCTCTCTCAAAGGACAAGGGCCTCTGCTGCCGATCTTAGGGGTTGCCTGTGCCAAGCCGGTGGGTGTTGGAATTCTAGCAAAATTATCATCATTAATTAGGGCTGGGACAAACTCCTTCAGAATGTGTCCCTCCCATGCCCAGCCTGGTCCTGCAAAGCAGGCTAAGCCAAGAGGAAGTCTCAAATGCTTGGAGACCCCCAGCCGATCAACTGGCAACCTTCCCCATCAGGAGCGGGTTCAGGATGTGGAGAAGGCGTGCTGTTATTCCCAGCACCCAGCCTCCTTCCCTGCTCACCACGGGAGTCTGGGAGCCTAGCCCAGGGAATCCGACAGATTCCCAGCCCTAAGCAGATTCCGTGCACACCCTCAGCATCAACAGCAAGAATAGTACCACAGAAAAACAAAGCAGTCTCAGCTGGGGGTGGGGGAACTGGTGGTGAGCCTTTTGGAGAAGGAGTCCATCGCTCTTGCAAAACTCAAAAGAAAGCTGCACTGGATGAGAAGCCCCACTATTCTGGGGTCCCCAACCTGTGCTGAGCTGGATGGACTCCTCTTGGTGTCAGTCACATTGCCCAGAGTCCTGCAAAAAGAGACAGCTGGTGCTGGGGAGGAAATGGCAGAACACAAGCGCAAATGACCTACAACGGATTGTGCCCCGGCTTCTCAAAGCAATCCACAAAAGTGGGTTCAGATTTTCCTGAATCTGACCTGCAGATTCTGTACCTGGCCAGCTTCTGTGGATCCCACGGGCTTGCACACCTGCTTTTGCACAGGATTTGTGCTCATTTGGTTTCGCAGACACCCAGCAGTGCGGGCCACATCAACTAATGCACGCTCATGCAGGAATGTGCCAACACTCTGGTGATTTAGCCCTCATGGGAACAAGTGCAACTGGAATGAAATTCTGGTAAGAGAAGAATCCTTCATTCTTTGTTCCATCCTTGAGTGGATGCTGGACTCTTTGGGGAAGTTGGCAGAATGGACTGAAGGGGATCTAAGCTCCCATTACTGACACGTGCATCCTTCAGTCAGTCAGGACCACCCTTACCCACACACCCCACTCCAGTGGGGTTCAGCTCGAAATCCTGGGGACAGTTGCAAAGGTAGCTGCCAGGCGTGTTGACACAAAGCCCGTTGATGCAGTTCACCGGGTCGGCGCATTCGTTGACATCTGAAGCGGGACATATCAGGAGCATTATTTCTGGCCCCGGCTGGGCTCTGGCACAGGGGCAAGGGACGTGGCCTGGGAGGCAGAGTTCATGCTACTAGAGAGGAGAGCACTGACATGGAGACCCAAGGCTGCGTCCAACATGCAGAAAGTTTGCACTCGATGCCGGATGGATGAGACCGGGATGCTTCCAGATGCCCATTTTTTTGTCCCCTGGCATGTTTCTTGGGTTGGGGCCTCTCTACACATGGCATTTCTTGTGTGCCCATCAAGCCTCGCCTATGAGAATACTTCATGGGTATTCTAAATTATGCCATCTGCTAGGACCTCTCCCATGCTTTGCAACCATTTCTGTAACTTTATTTAGCTTGAGGAAAGTGTGGTATTATTTAGAGATCACACTAGGAGATGCTCATGTGTTTGTGCTATTCCACTAAACTGCAGTGCCACCTAGTGGTTGTATAATGGACCACACAAAAAGGCATAGAAAGAACCCCCCTGGCGGGGGTAAAGCATGTGTAAAAAAGCTCGTCTTAATCCTGCCATGTTACAAAGCTTACAGAAGAAAAAAGTTAATAGGATTTTTAAAAAAATCTAAAAGGAGACACACAACAAAAAAGGGCAATGTAAATAAACAAATGCTTTTTAGAAAGGCTGTCCCTTAATCCATGTAATACACCACTTTCTAAAACTCTGACTTGTTCTGCTCTGCCTACCTTCCTGCCCACCTTCCCTTTCTCCTCTTGCCTTTCCAGGTTTCTGCCTTAGGCTTATTGCTTTAAAGTTGCTTATTTACTCTCCCCAAGTCCAGTGAAAGAGTTCAGTAGCATTTCACCCTAAATTCTTTTTCCCTTTTCCCTTTTCTCACTGCTTGCAAAACTTTGGCTTCCTGAGCAAAGGTCCAGACTTCAGTCCATGGAAACTGTCAGCTTTCCTACTACAACTGACCGGCTCTTGTATGCAAAAGGGTTTAACTCTGTTGAACTTCCCCTCTCCTGGAATACAGGAAAAACCCCACATTGATGGAGGGCGGCTCCAATTCTGCCGGAGGTGGCAATGGATCTGAGTTGGAGGTGCCAAGCGCCTCCCGCCAGGGCAGCTGCCCTGAGAATCAAGCAGTGTGGCTGCGCAGGTCAAGGGACACTGGAGAAGCCGCGCTGCACAACTCCAAAAGAGGGGCCGACGAGGGGGAGAATGAGGCCCCCAAGCCCAGAAGCTCTTCAGGTGAGGAGGAGAAAGAAACATGGGTCCAGGGAGAGCAATAAGATGGCAGCGGTTCCAAAAGGATGTCACCAGAGGAACAGGATCAAATCATTGTCCGGTTTGTGCAAGTGCCCCCTTGCACCGTGCCGCCCAGGATGTGCTGGGCTCAGTCGCGCCCCCTCTGAGGCTGGAGGCAGCATGGAGCCTCAAGGACTGGCAGCTGGAAAGCCTCCTCCCGCTCAGTGACTTTGCCACTGCCCTTGAAGGATATCCTGGCGGGCGGCCGTCACAAACCATGGAAGCCACCGCCAAGCAGTCACCGTGCACTGGGGGAAGGATCTCGCCCCGCCCCCATCAGCTTCCTGTGGTGATCCCAGGGGGTCCTTGCATTGCACAACGCAGGAAACAGCATCTCCCTCCTCTTGCTCATGCTCAGCACCCCCAGCCTGTTTCCCCTCCTTGCCTCTTTTCTAAGCAAAGCAGCCCCAGATGATCATCTGTCTGTGCATGGCTGGGGGTTCCGGGTACACTGAGACCGCAGAAAGACACGAAGAAAGACTTGTTCTCCATCGCTGCCACTGCGGCCTGCAGGGATGGACCAAATGGGCTTGCGCTTTAGGAGAAGCTTCTGGGGGTGGGAGTGTTTGGACTGCAGGAGCAGGAAGGGGTGCTGGGTTCTCCCCTCACTGTGGGGATGCTCTTGCATGGAGCATCCTGCACTGATCAAAGGCTCCCCCACAATTTTAGGATTGGTTAATATTAAGCTAGAGGGGTACGTGCAAGATTAGTGAAGGTTGACTCAAGCCAGAGAGCTTTAAGCCTAAGGACTAGGAACTTGATTAGTAGCAAGGAAGGACAAGGAATGTGGCAGGAGGGATGATGGAAGCCGCGACTGAAGATAGGATGAGAACTAGACAGGGTGGGGGGGCTGATGTCGGAGAGCAGGGGAAGGCTGAAGCAGAGGGCTTAAGGCAGGGGTCCTCAAACTTTTCCACCAGGGGGCCAGTTGGAAGCTGCCAGTGCTGGGCGGAGGCCGGAAAGGTGGTGCCAGCGGTGCATGTGGGCCAGCATGGGCTTGGGGGCGGGGGCAGCGCGTGCAGGGTGCGCAGCGAGGCACGGGCGGGCATGCGCCGCAAAGTGGGCACAGGAGGCAGCGGCTTGCTCGCTTGGAGAACGTTTTCTCCAAGTCAGCAAACTGCTGCCTCCCCACATGCGGGGCGAGGTGGGCGGCAGCATGTACACGCATGGGCATGGGCGGGCGCGGGGCAGGGCGGGTCCAAATGGGCATGGCGGGCCGGATCTGGCCCCCGGGCTGAAGTTTGAGGACCCATGGCTTAAGGACTAGATGCTTGTTGCTGAAGCAGAGACAGACAAGGAGTCAATGGGGTGTGGCCACAGGAGCCGGAGAGATGGCAGTGGTGGAATGACAGCAATGGTAGACTGCCCTGGAGCCAGGTGGATCTCTCTCAGGTCCCCCTGCCCCACCCTTGCTCACCTGTGCAGTTGCCGCCACTTCTGTCCAGCTCGTATCCATCGTCACAGGCGCAGCGGAACATGCCCGGCAGGTTTTGGCAGGTGCCGAACACACAGATGTTCTGGAAGGTGCACTCATCGATGTCTGCAGGAAATCAGATGTTTGGATTTGCACAGCCCCTGGACAACGAATGAGCAAGTCTGGGATGCTCTGAAATCCTTAAGGCAGGTTCCTCCACATGGAACCCTCTCGATGTTCCGGACTTCAACTCCCACCAGCCCTGGCCACCATGTTCTATGGCCAGGACTGCTGGGAGCTGTAGTGCACGGCACCCAGAGGGCAGCCAGTTGGCGGTGGTGTAGCGGAACCAGAGCTCACAGGGATGAACTCCTTGGCTTTTTGATTAGCCACAGGAGGCGTGGAGGCGAAAAGTGCCCCATAAAGGTACCAGAAGTGCTTTGACTCTGGAGGGGAGGCTCTTGCGCTCCCCATCCGGTTTTGAGACAAGCTGCACCGCCCCAGAAAACAGCACCTCTTACCTTGGCAAGCCTTGCTGTCCTCCGTGGGGTTGAACCCCATTTCGCACTCGCAGCGGTAGCCCCCGGGGGCATTGAGGCACTGCCCGTTCTCGCAGAGGTTGACGTTGTCGGCACATTCGTCCACGTCTGCGGAGAATGGGTGAGCTGAGCAGCTGTCCCCAAATGCCACAGCGAGGGCTCTGGTCTTTGGGCTGCTGTGAAACCCTTAAAACTAGCCCTTGGCTCCTGTGGACTCACCAGTTCCTCCCTTCCTGTGAAATGGGCGTTGGGTGAAGCAGCCCAGCGGCCATTCTCAAAGGGCCCTGCTCTTGCGACAGCCCCCTCACGGCAGTGCCCGGGGTATCCAGCAGGGCCCCCAAAGCTCGCTAGCTCCAACCTTAATGCTGGCGAAAGAGATTCAAGAGATTCCCTCCTTGCCATGGCCGAGCCACTCCATCCCCTCCTGCCCAGCTCACAGCTTGGAGATCTGCAGGCCTTAAAATCTGGCATCTGTTTTCCTTTGGGGAGCAGACACATCCTCCCGTGTCGGGGGCACCCCCGCTCCCGAGCAGAGGATTAGCTGCAAGGCCCCCCACAACCGCAAAATGTGATGGGTCTTCAGGTCATTTGCACCCTGTCCCAGCTGTTGCCAAGCCAATGGGGGAAAGCATTTTTCCTGAGCTCAATTGTTGCGCAGGAGAAGGGGGGCTGTCCAGGAGGGGAGAACTGGCCCGTCCCACTTGCAGCAGCAACCCTTGCTGGACACTGGTCCCTTGCATGGCCATTGTTTATTACTTAAGGGTTCAACATGCTTAGGACTGTGTCTTTCTTTATTTAAGCTACTTACATACTTTTTGACATCCCGAGATCTCTATGCCACTTACATCAAAACATATGCAATATAAAAAGGAAGATAAAAGCAACATTAAAAATGAAGCACATTAGAAGTATGGCAAGAACCCTTCTTGGAGAAGCAATACACTGCCCGTGAAGCTTAGCACATGCCATGCATCAGCACCAGTGGATCCTTGAAGCCCTGCAAGCAGGTCCGGGCCCAGGAAACGGAGCTGGTGCTCGGGCCCCGTGTGCCCAGACCCTGGCTGCCCCGGCGGCCCCAGCACGGGCATGGAGCTGCCTCCGCCCTTACCCGAGCAAGAGAAGCCGTCTCCGTCGAAGCCCTCCCGGCAGGCGCAGCGGTACGAGCCCGGAGTGTTCACGCAGTTGGCGTTCAGGTTGCAGCTGTGTGCCTCCGTGGCACATTCGTCCAGGTCTGGGGAGGCACAGAGAGGAGGTGTTGCGAGGGGCACGGGGCCGGCCCAGCGGACCAACCATGCGCCCAGCTGTACGAGCGGCGGGACTTTGCAGGCAGGGGCACACCGATGCACTCATGCCGGGCATGCGACGACGCAGCTGCGGGCAAATGCGGTGTGCTTCTGGGAAGGGAGAGGCTGGCTGGGGTGGGCCGGACGAGCCCCTCACATCATCCTGCCTCGCCCAGACAGTTTCCCCTCGCCTCAGTGCCCTCACTCCCTCAGGCACGGTGTTTGGACTGCTTCCTGCTCAAGGGTCAAATTCCACACTGAAGCTGAATTCACTTTTTGAGAACTATAATCATGTCTAATCTTTGCAGCATGGATATGTGATGAAAGATTTTGGAATGCTCAATTACACCGAAATGGCCTGAATGGGGAAGTACAAAAGTATTCCAGTAGGTCCGAGCCAGCTCAGTCCTAGAAGAAAACCAACTGAGGATGAGCTTGCTCGGGAATGGGGGAGCACCTGCTCATTGCTGGGATAGCAAACGATGCGTCAGACAATCCAAGTTCTGCATGGCTGTCCTTACATTCTTTTATCTTTCGGAAACTGCGTTGTGCCATTCACCTGAAACCTTTGCTTTGTATGAACCAGAAATGAAATAATCTTTAACATGAAAACAACAGGAAAAGAGAATCACTTTGCACATGTTCAAACACCTCTCCATTTTTCTGTTAGGTTTCCAGGCTGAATAGCGCCACTGAACTGCTCCAGTCTAGGTGGACCCTTGCCCCAGACCTTGGGCAGAGAGATGCTTTTCTGAAGCCAGACACTAAGGGAGGGCTCAAAGAGCAACTGCGGGGCCACGGGATCGGATTCTCAGATCCAGGGCTGGAGGCAGCATTCCAACCTCAGAACTGGGAAACAGAATCCTTGCCTTGCCCTGCTTGCTGGGGGCTGCCTTGGAGAGGTGAAAGGGGGCGCTTGGGGGTGGCTGGGAGGGGAAGAGACTGGCCAGGATCCCTCTCCATTCAACCACCTTCTTCTGAGGTGCTGCGGTGAGAGGGGCAGCCCTCCTGATGGGAAACGCAGGGCAGGAGGCCGGGCAGGTGACGATGCATGTGTCCCTCTGGGGCTGGGGGCTCGCAGGCAGTGCGGGAGGATTGTGCTCCAAGGCACTCAGCTTGGAAAAGGTCTTTCCCCTTCCGAGAGCAACCGAGGCCCTCCCCGCTTGGCTGTGCTTGCTCACCGTTGCATTTCAGGCCGTCTCCGAGCCAGCCCGCCCGGCATTTGCACCTGAAACTTCCCGGGATGTTGATGCACGACGCGTGCATGTCGCAATTGTGGGCTCCAATTTCACACTCATCAATGTCTGCAGGAGAGGATGAGTCAAGGATTAGGAAGGGCTTTTAGGTGCCTAGATCTCTTCCAGCCTTCCTCAACCTGGTGTCCCCCAGCCCAGATGTATAGGACAACACCTCCCCCTGCAACTGCGTGGAAAAAAACTAGATGTCTTACACAGCGTGGTAACCTGGACTCTAGAATCAATATCTGAGGCTTTCCCCCAAGTTCCACCCTTGAGGGATGCTTGGAGGGAGGCAACAGGGAACAGGGCCTTCACGGTGTTGGCCCCCAACTGCAGCATGCCCTCCCCGAAGAAGCCTGCTGGGCGCCAACTTTGCCCCCTTTTCCGTGCCAGGTTAAGACAGCCTCCCAGGCATTTGATGGCATTTAACACCCAGTGGCATTTAAAGGGTCTATTTTTATTTTAAAAATGTTTATGCTGTTAAATTATTTTAAAACTTTGCAAATTGGAAATGTTGTGTCATTTTCTCTGTATGCTGCTCATGCTTCCATGAAGCTTCACCTACTGGGCAGTACAAAATTGGAATAAAATAAATGAACGAATGACATCAATGCAGGTATTCAGGGAGCCAAGAGTCAGTGGGAGCACACGACCCCCTCTTCTGGTTCCCCAACGCTCCCCTTCCAGGCCTTTGCAGCATGGCCTTGGGAAGAGATTGTGTGAACAGGATCCTGCTTGGCCCTCCCCAGCCCCCACCTACCTGTGCACCCAGTTGTGCCTTTCTTGACGAAATACCCCAGCTGGCAATGGCAGATGAACGAGCCCTTTGTATTCTCGCATTCTCCGTGCAGACAAATGTTTGGGTTCAAGTCACACTCACTCACATCTGTGACAGGGGACAAAAAGAGAGCCGCATTCAGCTCCCCCTCCAAACCTACAGGCCACCTGCAACTGAGCTGTCCCTTGATTCAGAACCCAAGGGACTAGAATCTTGCTTTATTTTTAGGGGGAAAGCTGTAGCTCAGCAGAACAGCATGTGCTTTGCAAAGCAAAGCTCCCAGTTTCCATTCAGGTAGCTCTGAGAAAGCACCTCCTCTGCCTGATGCAAAGCACTGAAGATCTTAAGCTAGGTTTACCAGTCATTTGCCACAATATAAGGCTGCTTCAAACATTCACATTTGAAGCAGCTCTTTTGTTCAGAACCTTGAGGACCAGAATCTTACTTGATTTACGTTTTTAGAATGTTACTTTATTTACGTGCTCAACTCTTAAGGACTTGACATGTGGTCTACCAGGTTTGATTTATTGGCCTCTGCAGGTTGGGAGAAACCTCTACAGGCAGTTTGGAGAGCCGCTGAGGTAGACACCCCCAGCCGCCCTTCTGGGCCCATGTCTTACCGACACACGTCTTCATGTCCAGGGAAGCCATGAATCCATCAAAGCAGAGGCACCGGTACTCGCCGGGGATATTAGTGCACTGGCCGCCGTCACAGATCTCTGGGTTGTCCTCACACTCATCGATATCTGGATGAAAAGGTGTGTGGGGAAGTGACGGTCCTTTGCCCACCTCCCCATGCAGGGAGAATTCTTCGGAGGCATTTCCTTCCCCGGGAACCTGAGCTGCAGTCAGGTCTGCTCCTGCTCCTGCGCACACTCTGTACACAAACCAGCAGGCTTTTGGCTTTTCATTTTTACTGCACGACATGAGCCAGATACGAAGAACCTCTGCTCCAGGGACAAAACCCCTTTTGCCGAGGTCCCAAGATGAAGGAGTGCAGAGAGAAGAGAACCAGGCTATGCCTCTCTCAAAATCTGGCAGATTTACCCCACTGGGACACTGGTCTGGGAAAGGGGACCGCCCTAACGGGAAGGCTCACGAACCGGCAAGGCGCCACTTACCTGTGCAGGAGCGCTTGTCTGGCATCAGCGCGTACCCCTCGCTGCAGCTGCACTGGTAGCTGCCCTCCGAGTTGGAGCAGCGCGTGTCGCAGCCGCCGTTCGTGATTGTGCACTCGTCAATATCTGCAAGGGGAGCAGTGGGGCTTATTCGGCGGAGCAAGAAGGTGGCACCGCTGCCTGAGGCGTGGAAAGCCCTTCGCATGCACTGAAACAGCCAGCCACACCCTTTTCTGAGAAGCCCATTACGGGCCTGGGCACACACAGCCTCCTTTGTTCCCCCAGCGGCCGCTCTGTGGCCACGGAGCTGCTTTTCGGGAGCCACCTGCTTTTCTCCCCAAAGACTCTCTGTACTTCTGCCAGCTAATGCACCCCTCTTGTCTGCTGTGTGGAAATAAAGCAACAGGCAGATCCTGGCCCCATGTCAGGGGTGCACCTGAGCATAATCTTGCAGGGACAGATGTGGGACAGAGAAGGGGAAACTCACCAACACAGCCTTGGCGATCCGGGGTGGCCTGGAACCCCGAGTCACACGCACACTGGTAGGTCCCGACCACGTTGACGCAGCGGCCGTTCCGGCACAAGTTATCGCTAAGGGAGCATTCGTTGATGTCTGCGGGGAGGGCAGGGTAAAATTTAAGGGAAGGGAGAAACTGCAGAGGAGACACCCTCCCTTTGTGATGGATCCATGTGGCAAAGGTTGGGTGCTCCATATGTGAAGTTTTAATAACAAGAATAATGCTAATATTAATAATACTGTGAATTCATATTACTTTCCTGCCTTTCCAGCACAAACGGCAGTCCAGCTGGCTAAAAGTACAAATCAAAGTACAAATCAAAAAGAAACCTAAAATCAGAATGTGAAATGTGTGAAGTGCAAACGCAGCAAGGAGAAAGATCAGGCAGCTCCGGCCCGCTGCGACCGGGAGGCCCAGAGCACGAGGGAGGCCTCCCGGAGGTTCCTTCTTCGTCCACCGTGTCCTTTCCATCCTGCATTTAGCACCCTGCTTTTCTCTGGTAAGGTGCAGGAGTGCCACCCACTCATGTTACGTTTCACGGCCTTCCACCTGCCCATTTCTTCATATCGGGGGGCAGAAACTCAGTGCAACCCACCTGAGGTCCCACCCTGCCCCTTCCCCTGGCCTCATGCCCCTCCGCCATCCCAGCTTCAGTGCAGTCCCCCAACATGACATTCCCTAAAGGCAAGTGTCCTGCTGCTCCAGGGAGCGCTTGAGACACAGGAAGCTGGCCACCATTTTGGCTCCACCCACTGGTGGGACGATGCAGGCTCCGTGCCCACGTACGCCCCCAGACGCCACACCAGGAAATGGCTTCCGACTGCGGGTGTGCCGCACAAGCTTGGGCGGGACTTACCCACGCAGGCATTGCCCTCCGCAGTGAGCTCGTGTCCCGGGGGGCACAGGCACTCGAAGCTGCCCTCTGTGTTGACGCAGACCCCCCCACGGCACAGCAGCGGGTCCCTTTCACACTCATCGATGTCTGAAAGAGATGCCAGCGGATGCCCGATGGGCTGATCCTGGAGATAGAGCATGAGGGAGCCAGCCCGGGCACCCCCCACCCCGGTCGGAGAGTGGAAGACAGCTGCACCCCAAAGCAACTTGGATGGGGAGGGGGTTCCTCCATCCCACTCCCCCGGGATATGCCTGCTTTAAAATTTGGCACTGGTGCATCACGGAATGGGCTAGATTTTGGTGGGGAAGAGCTTTCCGGTTTCCTGCTTCCATCCTCATTCTGCAGCAAGCCCCCAGGACCATCCTGACTCCAAATGGGCTGGACCACAACTCCCATTGTCCCCAACTCAGCATGGCCAGGCTGTAATGGGGCAAAACCTTCCTGTTTTCTTTCTCTCTGCTCTTAAAAATTATTAGTTTGCTTGACCAGCAGGTGGCCTGGCAGAGGAACAGTTTGGCTGGCCAGCCTGGGTTAGTGGTTAGGCTGGCCCTGCATGATGGATGTTGGAGTCCAACACATCTGGATCGTACTGGGTCAGGGAAGGCTGGAGCAATCTTCAGCTATCCCTAATGGAATAAAAATCAGTCCTTACTTTTGATAGCCCTCCTGGGGAGAATTACAGGCTATAATGAAGATTGAATAGCTCCAGAATCCTTGATGCACCAATGTGGCCCCCCTGCAGCTTTCGCCACCTCCCCCCCCGGATCTTTCCAAGGTCAGCCTCAGCACAAGAGCATGCGCAAGGTGTCGTTCTGGAGATGGGAGGGGCAAGTGCCAAGTGCAGGAGCTAAATGCCCGAGGATGCCAGGAGGTGGCACCTGGATGGAGGGGGGCACCTGAGATCCCCCCCCCCCGCCAGCATTTTCATCTGGTTGCATGCTTGTGCATGGATAATCCTGCCCATGCATGGACCCCTCCCCTGCCTCACTGCTCCTGATGGCGCCTGACCCAGTTCTGGGCACATGTGTGTCCCGGCTCCAGCCCATACTGGATGGCTGCCCCTTTCAAAGCCAGAACTCCACAGGGGAATTCGTTGCAGCAAACCAAAGCATTCCCCACTCCCGCACCTTCAAAATCCCTCCCCCTCACCCATGCAGTTCTTCATCATCATGAATCCGCTCTCATAGCCTTCAAAACATTCGCACTCGAAGCTGCCCGGCATGTTGACACAGGTGCCGTGGCCGCAGAGGCCTGGCGAGATCCGGCATTCATCGATGTCTGCAAGGAAAGGAACAGGGGGACTCAGCATGCAGCACTATATGGGCACACTCTGCTGCCTTGGACTACAGTTCCCATCATCCCCAATCACATCAGATTTGGGAGTTGCCCAGAAGGCTGCACTGAGGGACCACTAAAGAATTTGCTCTTTCCAGATTCCTTCACGAACTGACAAAACCCGCACTGTTCAGGACAGGATAACTCTTGGGCTCGGTGCTACTCTGAATTTCCTGGTGCAGCTCTTGGCTCAAAACTAACAAACAGTGTATAAAAACACACATTTCAGAATAAAAATACATTTAGAAACATGCCCAGGAACACATTTTGTGAGAATATTAATAAAAATTATGCTGGATTATATTTTTATATCTGTTTTGTGAACCACTGAGATGTTAGGATGCCAAGCAGTATAAAAGCAACTTAAATTAATGATGTTTATTTTTTAGTTATATACACGCAAATATTATTAGTAAACATGAGGTATAAATGTAATGGAAAACAGTAATGCCCCAAAAGGCAGAAATTAAATTCCCTGTAGGGAATGTAAGAAAATGACAATAACCTAATGCAAAATAGACAGCAGGGGCAAAACTGTCACACTGAGGGATATCAAAAGGATATCTCACTTTGATAGAAGAAATCATATTTAAATAAGAAAGTTCATTTGGATTTTAAAAAGCAAATTGGCAGGGCTAGGTAGGAACAGGATGGCGCTGACTCAGGAACGTGGGAAGTGGCACAGCAACGGGTCCAGCCCTCCCCGAATGCAGAAAGCTTGCATGCCTGTTGGCACTGGCCCAAAGGACACTCATCTCTCATGGAAAGTCACAAGCCACACCGGAAGGGGTGGCAAGGGTTTTGAAGCCCCCTCCCCATTACCTGTACAGTTTCTCTCCTCAGCATCCAGGGCAAAGCCGCTTCCACAAAGACACCGGAAGCTCCCGATGGCATTCCGGCAGGTGCCGTGAGTACAGAGCCCGGAGAAAAGCTTACATTCATTCACATCTGGGGAAGCCAAACAGACAGCGGATTTGGAGGGTCTCTGGCTGTGGCTCTTGGTTCGTTCTCAGGGCACTGCTGGGTGGAGCAGCGTCCATCTGAAAGCCATGGTCAAACGACCACAGCATTCCTTAGCCCCCAGACTGGTTGGCTGCAGCTCCAGTCCCCTCCCGCCAGGGCAGTTCAGAACAACCCGAGTTGCAAGCCAAGCCCTCGGGAGGCCTGCAGATGACTGACCGACAGAAAGACAGATTCATTCTGTCCTGAGGCTGCTGCAAAGGACAGCATAAAATGTTTAAATATTAAATTAAATATTAATTAAAAATTCATGGTCAGTCCTGACCGAGGACCGAGCCTGAAGGGAGACGAGGGAGACAGGGCCTTTTAAGCAGCTTCCCCACCATGGCACTTTCCCCGGAGAGGCCTGCCTGGTGCTGACAGGATCATTCCTTATGTACTCAGAAAGATTCTTTGCTCAGCTCAGCACTGCAGCATCTTTTAATATCATTTCATCTTTTCCTCCTCCCTATATCTGTAATATCATATTTAGAGCTAAGAGATGCAGGTCTGGGTCCCCACTGGCCATGAACCTCCCTGAGTGACTTCAAGCTGTCTGCTTGCATCTCAGCTTAGCCTACCTCACAGAGTTGTTGTGAGCATAAATGGCAAAGAGGAGGGTTATATAAGCTGCACTGGACTCCTTGCAGGAAGAAAAGGTGTCACAGAAATACGATAAATGCAAATGCTACTAATGCCCTGACTTTGCAAGTGCTATCTTTTAATTATTTTCATTTTCCTAACTGTTTGTACCTCGCTGAGGGAGGGCTGAGAACTTGGCTCAGCTTCAGCTTTGCTCTGAATGGATCATTCTGCATAACCAGATTTTAGACAATAGAAAACTACAACCCTTAAGGACAAACAGAATCCAGATGTGGGAGGAACGTGGCCAGGCATCTCTGGCCATCTCTGTGCAGGGCTTTTGGAATTTAGCTCTTTGAAAGTCTTGGGCTGACTGGTTTTTGTGCAGAATTAGGGCTGCTATCAGCCTTTCTTCCTTATCTTCAGCAGCTGCATAGCTTACACATACATCACAGCCTGGTTCTCCGCCAGGAATAACTGTGTGCTGCTAGATTCTGGCCAGTGCTGATGGGCAAAAATTTAATCTCAGCTCCTTCCTGAGCTGGACGTACCAGGTTCTTTGCATAACTTCAGAGCTAAGCTAAACAAAATCCAGATGTGAGCAAACGCAAACTGCTCTCCCCAGGTATTGGCCCCCTCAGATATACCTTTATAAAAAGGCCTGCCCGATAAGACGTCGCCTCGGTTGGCAAAGCCAGGTCCCCTTGGGCAGATGGCTTTGTACTCGGCCGAGCCAGGCTTGGGGCACTCCTCGCAGTCGCTTCCCCAGGCCGACCCGACGGAGCAGCAGCACAGGTCGATGCGGTACTTGCCCGGGAGTGGGGCCGTGCATTCGTCCACCACCCACTTCATGTAGCACTGCTCCAAGCGCACATCTGCAGGGAAAACGGGGCAGGCCAGCAGAGGAGGATCAGACAGATGCCACCTCGCCGCTGCAGCTGCCAGCTGAGACCAGGAAAGCCATGCTGGCCCCCTCGAAGCAAAAAGCGGAGGCTGAGGGGGGGCACATTTTTGCCATGAAAGGAGTGCAGCAAATGTGGCTGCCACTGTCGCACTGGGGGCTGTTCTGTGGCCCTCTTGAGACAGGCAGGTTTGGCATCAGGAATTTGGGGGCCTTTCTGCTCCCCCCATAGAGATATTTTACCTGGTCTACTGGCTGCCCCACAGAAGTGTGGGAACTGTAGTTTTGTGGAGGTCGCATACCCAAGAGATCATTCCCAGGACGCTTCAGAAAAAGGCAAAGTATGGAGCAAACCGATCCATGTTTGTGGGGGACACAGGTCCAAAGCAGTGGTGCAGGGGGAGCAGGACTCGCAGGGGTGCCACACCGTGGCTTCTGCGTTCGCCACAAAGGGCCTGATCTCCGTGGAGGCGGAATGGGTCCAAGCTGGTTCGGCGCTGTGGAGCTGGCCAATGCCCTGGGTCCCAGCTACACGGGCAGTTAGGGCAAGTGCTGCCCTTCATGACTGCATCGCTGTCCGGAGCCAGGAAGATTTGCTGCCCCACCCTCAGAGCCACAGAAAAGCCCCCCCCAAGGCAGAGCAGCTCCTGGGGCCATGGCGCATGCGGAGAAGGGGTGGGGAGGCGCATCACGCCGCCCCTCGTGTCCTCACCCACGCACGTCCTGCCGGAGCCATCCAGCGTCAGACCTTCTGGGCACTTGCATCGGAAGGACCCCGCTGTGTTCACACAGTGCCCATTGGAGCAGACCCCCGGGAAAACCTCGCACTCGTTCACATCTGGAGGGAGGGAAAGAAATACCAGAAGCGTGGCTGGGGGTGGCAGCCCCTGGCGCCGTCAGGATAGGTGGAACTACTGCTGGGGATGAGGAACAGTAATCCCATCAACCCCAGCAACAAGGAGCCAATGTTGGTTCTTGGGGTTTCTTTGACATGAAGCAGTTCTAACCCTGCTTGCAAAGCAAGGCCTCCATGCATAAGAGCAGTCTACCCCCTAAAGAAGCACCTGCTGGGAAGAAGAGGACCAGAGGGGGCAATGGGCTTCATGCCCCAGGAAACATCCTGCTGTCCACTGTTGGAAACAGGGTGCAGGGTGAGCCAGGCCCTCTCTTTGACCCTACAGGGCTCCCTCTATTTTCATATGTCAGCCCTCCTGGCAAGGAAAGAAGGGAAAATGAGCCCATGATGTGGAAGGGGGGGGCACAATGATTCACATGGTGTCCCAAACACAAACAGGAGGTACCTTCACACGAGACACCCTTCATCCTGGCGTAGCCCCTTGGGCAGGCAGAGTCTGCAGGGAAGAAAGAGGGGGCGAGTCATGAGCAATGTGTCTTCACACTCCTTCTACCCCACCTTTCTCCTGCTTGCACAGAACCTCGGGGTGACTGGGAAGGCCCTCCTCCCCTGCCCTTTATCCACACAACATCTCTGTGAGGTAGGTTAAGCTGCAAGTCTGTGACGGGCCCAAAATCACCCAAGTAGCCGGTGTGATTGATTGACTGTACTTCCGTGCTGCCCAACAATGGCTTACAACAATTCACAAAATACAATAAAATACAACAAAAAATGCAGACTACCAGAAGAGCATCAGGAAATGTCTCTAAAGAAATTTAAGAGCGCAACTCAAATCATCAAGCCAAATTAACACAACTGGGCTTGTTATACATGACTGACACAACCGTTCCCACTGTGCTATTAAAACTTGAGGCACGAAAAGGACAGCAAAGTTGGAGCCAGGAGAAGCTCAAAGGGGCAACCATTTTCTAACTGGGGGCTACCACAAAGAAGGCCCTCTTCCTCTTACCCTTGAAGGTGAGAACACGAGGGACTTGAGGAAGATGCCAGCCATGGCCTCCCAAGGCCCCACCCAGAACTCTAACCACTAGGCATGCACTGACTTTGTGTGGCTTTGAAAGATGGTTTGGACCATGCTTACCTATCTCGCAGCGTTCGCATGGGCTGCCCCACGCAGCCCCAAGTGTGGCACAGCACTCTGACTTCAGTGTGGCCCCGTTGATGTTGACCTCACAGCGGCCTTCCTGGATGTTCAGCCAACAGGTGCCCTTCATGCTGTCTGTGGGTTGGGGTTGGGGGGTTGGGAGGGCAGACACCTGGTCAGGGGGGCTCCCAGACCATGCTAGCTTGTTTAAGCCAAGTGTAACTCCATCAGTTGCATTTTCTCCCAGTTCTGCAACTTTCCAAACCTTCAGCCAGACTTGCGGATTTTTCCCAAGAGTTGGAGAATTTTTTCCCTCAAGTTCAGTGTGTCTTGAACATTGCACTTTTTGAAAATGTTCTCGTGAAAATTGCCATGCGTGAATATGTGCATTTTGTATGCATCCCTCCTTCCTCACCCCAATATATGCATTTTGGTACTGGCTCTTTTATTGGAGAACCCCACTGTGATATTAGTCGTGGTGTCTCCTCCAGCGTCTGTGCTGGAGGAGACCTAAATCTTGGTTTGCATATTGGTTTGCAAGTGCAAAATTAGATGCATTTCCCATTAAACTGTGGACCAGCCAAGCCCTGCCATGTCCTTGGTATCAGAATACAGGCAGGGTTAGGGACAGGTGGGTACCACATTTCTCGGTGGGGTTTTCCAGGGAGGTGGGGCGGGGGCGTTATCCCTTGCTTCTTGCACTTAGAGCACAAAGTAGGGTGAGATGCGCAGCACCTGGGCACCCCTTTCCCGCCTGGCATCTAAATCACAGGGTCAAAGAGCACGGCAAAAGGGGCTTTACCGACGCAGATGGTTCCGCTGGAGTCCAGCTTGCTTCCGGGCGAGCACTCGCAGGCGAACGAGCCGGCGTTGTTCCGACAGAGGCCACTGACACACGGGCTGGACGTGCACTCGTTGACATCTGGGGAGAGGGAGGGGGTCTGCTGAGTGGATGGGGCAACCCTCACCAGAACTGGGCACAGGTGCATGTGGGCATGTGGGTGGGGACACTTGCTCTACACGTGCTGAGCAAACTTGGGGTCCAGAAAAGACATCGAACGAGTCAACATTATCAGGAGAGCACAGAATGCTCACAAACATTCCAACAGCTTCAAGGGGAGGCAAAGGGCTGCCCATGTTTGGAACTAAAATTTCGTAAAAGACAGTAAGAACTTTATACTGATTTCTTTATTTAGGATGTTTATGCCTCACTCCATATCACCACAGGTTCAGGGTGGTGCACAATAAAAAGAACAAAACCAGAAGGCGATCCTGGGGAATAGGCATTGCAGGCCTGGTTAAGAAGCGGGAAAGGGTCTCACTGAGAAAAGTTTTCACTGAAATTGTTAATTCCCAGGGAGAGGGGTGTGGATTGAAAAGGGGCCAGGCTGCTTTTGTAGGGCTTGATATAGGCTTTGCCTCCCTACCCCTCATCCAGGGCAGGTGGTTGTCTCCTGTGAGGCTGTGTGTCCAGCCTGGTCTTTGCAGGAGCTCTCCATGGTGCTGAACACTAACCCAAAACGAATGCAGAACCACAGATAGTTCCTCTAACGTCCGAAGTAAAATCTGGAGTGGATGCACAGCTGCGCTGGCGTGGAGGCAATCTGCCCTGCCCATCCCTAGCAAGCCTCTGCGCCAGCCTTGCTAGGCGCCACCTGTTACTGCTGAAACTTTTCCTCCTGACTCAGGAACACAGCATCCTGGATGGGAGAACAGGAGGGAAACCCAGGGATGGGCGTGGGGGCACAGCCTCTCACCTTCACAGGTATCTGTCTCAGTCCGGAAGACAAACCCCTTGGGGCAGCTGCAGCTGTAGCTTCCGGGGGTGTTGCGGCAAACGCCGTTGTCACACAGCAGGCGGTTGACGCTGCACTCGTCCACATCTAGAGGAAGGGTCATGGAAGAGCAAGCGATGGAACAAGAATGTGCGTACATGAGCAACACTTGACCCTAGCACCCCTTTGCACCACACTGCACCCATAAGGACAAGAAGCTTGTTGTTTTTCCTTAAAAACAGGTGATAAATATGAACACAGTGTTAGGAATGCATATGATTAGTGTTTCAGTTCAGAAATCACTAGAAAACACCTTGTTCATGATCCCAGATATGAATGGGAGTGCATTTCCTCTGAAAATGATCACAAATTCCCAAAATGATGATTGTGTGCACATGACATGTTATCAAAACTGCACAACTCTTTAAAAATGCACAGTGATTGAATTAACCTCCTAGAATAGTTCTAGGAGGTTAACTGAATTGATTGAATTAACCTCCTAGAATAGTTCAAAGGCTTGGACATTAAGCCTGGCTTAATGCAGGGCTCCAAGTCCCTGGCAGAGGCTGCCCAGCTGCATCTTGAATACCTCAAAGGTGGGAGAGCCCACCACCTCCCGAGGCCTTTGGTTCTGTTGTTGTTCTGCTCTAACAGGCAGGCCGTTTTTCCTGAGATCCAGCCTGTGTGACAGCCTTCCAAGTGCTCGCAGAGTGCTATCACGTCTTCAGGACTGAACATGCCCAGCTCCCGCAGTCCCTCCTCACAGGGCTTGGTTTCCAGTCCCTGGATCCTCCTTGCTGCCTCCTCCGGACACTTGCAACTTGTCTGCATCTTTCTTACACTGGGGTGCCCAGAACGGGATGCAGGACTCCAGACAAGGCCTAACCAGTGGTGAGTAAAGGGGAGCCAGCACTTCAAGGGATTTGGAAGTGATAATGTGCATTAATCCAGCCTAAAATAGCATTTGCCCTTCTTGCAGTTTATATCCAGAGACATAACCCATGGATTATCTCTGCCAGGGCTGAACGAGTCACACCTGTTGCTTCTCCAAGGCCACCAGAACGACCTCAGGGGCAGAGTGGGGAGGAGAATGGCGCTGCTAAGAGGACCCGGCTGCCACCTCGTGCTCCTTCCCACCTGCTCCCAAGTCGTGCTGCTGAAATCAGCCTTCCTGCTGCTTTGCAGAGCCGGAGGTCACAGGCCTCCCTGCTTGCACTGCCAGCACAGGGTCCCCTTGGTCTTCTGAGTCCAGAGCCTCAATGGATTGTCCCTGAACTGTGCTAGGAGCTGTTTGGGGGGCTGGAAGGGACTAAAGAGCAGCGGGGAAATGATGCAAAACAGTGAAACATGGACCTGGCAGTTCTCCCTCCCTCCCCCCCACCCCGGCTGCTCAGCCGCCTTCCGTGCTCCCCGGTCGTGGCCTGAGCGCACGTACCCACGCAGTTCTTGCCCGTGGGCTCTGCCTCGTAGCCCAGAGTGCAAATGCAGCGGTAGCTTCCCCGCAGGTTCTCACACATGCCATTGGGGCAGATGTCGGGATTCAAGGCACACTCGTTGATGTCTGTGGGAGGAAGGGAATTCGGGAAAATAAGCCACCTCAACAGTCACTGCTCCCCGTCCCAGACCCTCCTCTTTCCCAGGCACTCCAGATGTGTTTCGAAGGCAAGGAGGGGAGGATCGGGGCAAGCCTTGTGCTGTCAACATTGTCCAGGTCCCAGCTTCCTTTTGATGTTTGCAATGACCCCTCTCAGGGGTAGACAAGTGTACAAGCAGCAAGTGACATTCTTTCACTGCACAGAAATGGGCTCATCACAACCGTGCACACATGCAAAAAAAGGGGGGGGGGAGTCTTCGGAGGTAAGACTGCAGACTCAACAAATTTAAGGAACATCAACCGAAGGAACAGACCCTTTCTGGGGGACAGGGCAGCTCATCCTCCCAGGCAACCTTAAAAGGGCAGGTTGGCTTTCTCCAGGATCAACTACAGTTCACAGAACAAGCCTGAAGCTCCCAGACAGCTTCTGCTGCTTCTCCACAATTGTTGGAGCAGCCTCGGAGAAGGGGTTTCAGGGTGCTGAGGAGGGCAGCAAGGGGAAGGGGCATTTCCCTCCTGCCTCAGCCCCCTGCTCTCCTCCTTGGACCCCTGTGTTGTGCACGCACACCCTATGAGATCACAGCTGCATGCGCGAAAGCCGACATGTTTCAGATTCTGAGGTTCCAGATCTTGAGACTCTGCAGGGTTTAGCTATGGGGGAGACTAGCCCACGGGCAGACGAGGGGCCCAGTCAGCCTGGCCGTGGGAATCAGGGAGCTGCAACCCTCTGAGGGAGCAGACCTGGAAATGGGTAGTTTTTCAGATGGGGCACTCCCAAGGGATAGATCCAATAGTTAGATGTCACCATGGTAGAGCGGCCCAAGTAAGGGCGCAGCAGGAGGAGGGAAGGCATGCTCAGCTCCACTGCACCCCTCCCTCGAAAGAGAGATGCAGAAGGGTTACTCAAGAGAGCAGGGGGCTGAGGCAGGAGGGAATGCCCCTTCCCCTTGCTGCCCTCCTCAGCACCCTGAAACCCCTTCTCTGAGGCTGCTCCAACAATCGTGGAGAAGCAGCAGAAGCTGTCTGGGAGCTTCGGGCTTGTTCTGTGAACTGCAGTTGATCCTGGAGAAAGCCCACCTGCCCTTTTAAGCTTGTTTATGTATGCTCAGAGACTGTATGATCAAATGTAACAAGAAAGCCTTTTAGCAAAGAAACGCTGGTGAGACCGCTATTGCTTGCAGGGAGAAGCACAGCTCATGACACCCTGCCTACAGTGCCCAGAACCTTCTGAGCTGGGACCCAAGGGCTTCCCCCTAGAACTGCACCCCGAATGGCAGGGATGTGTGAGCAATCCGTCGGGGGCGGGCATTGGTCAGATTCCCTGGGCTCCAGTCTGCTCTGCCCTGATTCCAGACTCCTGGCGCGCACATCCAGCATGTGCAGGGCTAACCAGGAATGGACCTTCCACACCTCTGTGCCACTGAATTGCTGTGGAAGAAGTTTGCTGGCTGCGCAACCTTCTTTTGGAGCACGTCTCAGACTTCCTCTTGGCTTGGTTCACCTGCCAGACTCAGCTCAGTGTGAGAGGAAGCCTACCAGAACTGGAGGGACGGTTCCACAGGGCCTCATTGCAACCCTACTCAACATTGGTGTAATTGTGCACATGCACACCTCCACAAGCACATATTAGTCAATGCAAATGAGCACTAACTATCCACACAAATGAGCACTAATATGCATCCAGGACACCATCAGTGCATTTGTACCTTGTGCTGATGCAAATTAGTGCAAACTTTCCCCTTACAGAGAAAAAAAGAGCTGCTGGAATGGTTCTAACTCAGAGGAAGCCAGCCCACTGCCAAATCCGCAGGCCAGCGCCACAAGCACCCACACTCCTCTGCACCTGCTGCAGATTTCCCCGACATCCCCACTGTGAGGGGGCTCCAAGCAAGAAGGCAGTGAGGGCAGACCTCCCAAAGGAGGGGGTTACTCATGTGCACGCACAAGCCTGCACCTGCAGCTTCTGAGCCTGCATAAGCCATATTGCAGTAGCCCCCTCTCTAGGTCCCCAGGGCCACGGGGCACCGTGCCAGGCTCCTCTCTCCAAGAAGCACCATGGCTGTGCACCGGATCGCAGCTGCTGGAGGTTCAGGTCATCTGGGTCTCCGGTGACCAAGGCGGCTCCAGCGGGAAACCCGGAGAGCAGTCCAACCCTTCCCAGAACGCACCTCTCCCGTCAGCCGTGATGCCGATGCCGCTGCTGCACAGTGCTTGAAATTCCGCTGGGAAGAGAGCAAACATTTGTCATCCAACGATAGCAGTCTGGCTTGCATGTGGGAACGCTTCCCATGAGTCCAACAGCACAGACGGAATGTCTGCGCCACGTCATACAGTAAGTGCAAGGCTTTCCCAGCAGCACTGAGCTTATGCATCGACCAGCTCACTGTCTCCAAGGGTGGAGAGGGAGCCTGGCTTGCTTTGCAGAGAGGGGAGCAGTTCTGCAAGTCAGCCCAGCCCCTCGTGGCTCACTTCAGACCTGACTCGCTTGTTGCAGCTATTCTTGGAGGACATTTGGAGGAATCCCCTCTGCTCGATTCGGAATGGACCTGCTTTCTTGGGAAACGTTTGGGCAAAGCAGCACTCCACTCAGTTCAGAAGGCACTCACTAGGAACACGCCCCTGGTGAGTGTCCAGAGAGCTCCTTTCCATTCAGTCTGGTATGGAACCTACAAAGGTCTTTGCAAACTTCCAGAAAAAGCTCTGCTCTACTCAGTTTAGAATGGATCAACTCTTTGCATGCTTTCATGGCATATGCTCAGAGAAACCTGCCCTCGATTCCTTTTGGAACAGTCTTGCTGCTCAAGACAATGCTCAGCAAAAGCCCCCTATTGCCCCTCCTGAGGCTCCCCCTATCAGCGCTTGGGGGCTGCTGCTGCTGCAGGAGTGTGCAGCCAAGTTCCTGCACCTGCACCTTCACCCCGAGCAGCCCTGCACAGCTGACTCCCGTGACTGCGGCTCCAGCCAGGTGTTCCACCAGGTCACGGACCAACTCCTGAGACCACTGCAACCCCCGGTTCTGAATTTTGGGGAGCTGGAATCTCTGGGTCCAGCAGGCCACCAGAGAAGCGGCCAGGCCCCCTCGTGGAAAGTCCAGTCTGCAGCCGGTGGTGCTGAGCACCCGACCGGCTTGCATTTCTACCTGGAGCTGGTCCTTCATAAAGCAAGAGGGATCTACCTGCCTGTTGAAAACAAGCTGCGGCAAAATACTTCGCAGTGCAATAGGCAACTGTACCCTCTCGCTGGGTGATGCACCTCCCTGCCCCTTGGGCAGTTGCTGCAAACTCAGAGGGAACAGGGAATTCTGAGAGGGGGCAGTACCATTGCTGCTTCCCGTCCTTTTGGCACTCTGCAGCCCATGACAGACGCCTTTTAAAATGTGGGGGGTTTATTGACTGGCAGCTACAAGGGCAGTTCCAGTCCATGGGATGGGGGCTGGTGGGCAAAAATTGCCCCTGGAGCCCCCAAAGTTGCTCATCCTTGTGCTGAATGACATAAAATAAAATATAGACTCCAGGCACACGGAAAGGCAGGGTGGTATCATGGTAAGCTCAGATTCTAGTCCTCCTTTGGCCATGAAGCTTGCTGGGGGCCTCTGAGTTGGTTCCTGACTCTCAGTGTCTCCTACCTCACAGGGTTGTTGTGAGGATAATATGGAGAGGAGAAAGACACTTAGGCAAGCGGCCTTGGGGCCTTTGCAGGAAAGGAGGGACATGAGAAGGACGATTGCAAAGAAAAGAGTGCAAACAGGGCAAACAGGGCAGAGATCTAAAGGCTTCTTCAGGAGGCAATCTGGGCCCACCAGAAGGTGGGCAGCGATGCAATAGACCAACCCACGCAGGCAGGACACTCGGGGTCACCGTGACCCTCTTAGTCACCTCGACATCCAAGCAGAGGCAGGCGTGCTTGCCAACGGGGCACCCACTCACCAGAGTTCTTGGATGGGCAGGGGTGGCAGGGCTCCCCGAACCCGTGGTCTGGGCTCGCACAGCAGCACTCGGACTTGGTGACTGCCCCGGGGAAGGGTCGAGCACACGTGCCCTTCCTGATGCCCCCGTAGCAGGTGCTGCGGACGTGGGTGTCCACGCAGACTCGCCCGTCCACACCGATGGCCAGTCCTCCCAGGCACTCGCAGCGGAACGACCCTTCCGTGTTGATGCACCACCCATTCATGCAGATTCCTGGGGTCTCGCATTCGTCGATGTCTGCAGGGAGGAGGGGGCTGCGGTGAGGCCACAGGAGCAGAGAAGCCGGCTGCAGATGCCAGAGCTCACCCGCTTCCCCAGCAGAACAAACAGCTCAGGTGGAATCACCTACCTCCAAAACTCGTGGCCTAAAATCTGGATCTTCTTGTGGAGAACAATTATGAAATTAATAATAATTCTAACATCAGGGATCTACAGTTTTTGTTAAAACTAGTGTATATTATCAGGTACCTTTTGTTCAGTCATTCCCACTGATGCAATCAGGTTTTATTAGAATAATTTTGTTCCACTTGTGCTAACATGCTTCAGTGCAAGTTCATGTTCTTGCACAGAGCCCTAAAAGCTAACCATGGAGAGGTCTGCAGGGTCCCCATAACTTGGGAAAAAGCCGAGCTACTGTGAAAAGGGCCAGGTACACAGAAACTAGAACTCAGTTGAGTCTGCTGCAGGTTTTTCCAGTATCAGCACCCCGACTCTGGAACCAGCTCCCCAGAGGGGTCTGAAGGGCACCCTCTTTTCAGAGCCTAGCAAAGGCCTTTGTATTTTCCTGATATTTCAACAGTTAGGGATGATTTAAATAGCTTAATATCTATACCTGGTTTAAAACCTGCAATTGTGGCTTTATGCTGTCCCTGGGGATAAATGGTGGATCTCTGAAGTTTTATAATGGTGTTGGCTTTGGATTGTTGCTTTGTGGAGTTTATTGTCCCATTGATTGACATTTTTAATAATATTTTTATTAAATAATTTTAATCTTTGTAACCCACTCAGGAAGCCTTGTCAGCTGATGCAGTGGAATAAAAATCCAACAGATGCCACTTTTGTGCTGGGAATGCACCTTCTAGATTTTATTGACTTCACTTGCAATCCTATACCTACTTACATGGCAGTAAGCTCCATTGACCTGAATGGGACTTACTGCTGAGTAGACATATCTATTTATTTATTTGATTTAATTTCTGGCCCACCCCATTAGCCGTAAAGCCTGCTGGATAGGTTGCAACAATGAAAATACAGGATGAAATACGAATTAATACGGACATGTTTAGGATTGCAGTGATAAAGTATTTCCATGGCCCATGTGTCCATCTTTCAGGGAGGCAAAAGACTAATTCATTATCCTGCACCAGGGAGACAGACAGAAAGCGGGCTGGAGATGGGACTGGGGCGTCTTGGCTTTGGTCCTGTCCAACACCTTACCCACCCTAAAAGTTCTGGGAGCACCCAAAAAGTTGCAAGGGGAAATTCATTTCTTTGCAGGCCCTGTTGCAGGCGAAATGGCAAACTGCCTTTTAATTATATGTTAAAGTGCCAGGGGTGGGGGAAGGGAAGGGGGCAGGCCCACCAGGTGATGTCCTCCCAGAAGGCAGCCCCTCCGCTACGAGGGCTCCTCAACCTGCCTGCGGGTGCAAGCAGAGCCCCGGACCTGCCTGCTGGAGGTGCCCACATGGTTGGTACGCAGCACCTCCAGTCTGAACTCGCTCGGTCCTTCCAACCAGGCCTCAACGCAGCCTCAAGTCAGGAGTCTTGCAGGCCAGGCAGGTGCCTTTCTCCTGTGCTAAGGTGGGAGTGGGCACACAGGTGTGCACCCCCCCCCCCCGGTGTGGCCAGGCTGTGCCCTCACTGGGGAAGGATCCTGCACTGTACTCACCGACGCAGTACCTCCCGTTGGGGGCCAGCACGAAGCCCAGTTTGCAAATGCATTTGAAGCTGCCGTCCTCGTTAATACACATGCCGTTCAAACACATGTTGGTAGTGGCACATTCGTCATGATCTGCAGGAAGGGGGGCAGGAAAAGGGTCAGGGGGCTCCCCTGGCAGCATCAGGATTTGTGGAAACAGCAGCGAAAGGTTTCGGGAACAGATGGTCAAACACCCATAAAAAACACCCACCTTGTGCAGTCCAGTTGCTGAGCCTCAAGAACAGGGGCCTTTATGGAACACCATGACTCTGGAACTCACTGCCACAGGGAATTCTCTTGTTGCGTGTGTGTGTGTGTGTGTGTGTGTGTGTGTGTACTTTTAAAAAATAGATAAACCCAGAAGACTTTTAAAAAATTATGCTGCAGCCAAACACATTTTGCAGGCTCCAGCAAGGGAAGCTGGTAATGTTCTGTTGGGACTGTCTCATGGACCTATCACCTGCCAGCTCTCTCACCTTTGAAACGAGGATCCTGAGCAAGTGCAGAGTGCTTTTCCTCTCAAGCCTTAGCGCCAAGACGCGCCCTAAACATTCCAGGGTACCAGACCAGCGCAAGAGGCGGGCTGTTTCTAAGACCTCTCTTTCTGGATGCTGACTGGTTGACGTGGAACTGTCCCAGAGGGTGGGCGCACAGGAAAAAACAGGCATGCCTTACCAGCACAGTTCTTCCCGTCCGGCGTGATTTCAAAGCCGGCATTGCAGATACACTGGAAGCTGCCGTCGGTGTTCACACAGCGTCCGTTGCGGCACATCAGTCCGTTCATGATGCATTCATCGATATCTGCAGGGAGACACAAAGGGCCCCTCAGCACAGCACAGCCATGCCCTGGACACCCGCCCCGGTCCACCAAGGGGATGCAGGCATGCCTGCAGCACAGGAGATTCTTTTTACTTAGCAGATTTTACATTTACAGTTCATTTTTCCCTTTTGAAAGAGAGGCAGGATACAAACGTAAAAACAGAAAAATCTTTTAAAATATTGAAATACATTCAGTGCAGTGATTCTGGGCCAATTGTTTGCTCAGCCTAACCTACCTCACAGGTACGTTGTTGTGAAGGTAAAATGGAAAGAGTTATGAAAGCAGCTATGAGTTACTTGTAGGGGAAAAGGCAGGACATGAATAAGTAAGTAAGTAAATGCATAGACTATGATGTCAAGTTACACATTACTTTTAGGAGAAATGCACATAGAAATATGCATGAATTCATGCAATCTTTGCTGGGATGGGGCAAGTCAGTTTAGAAAAAAGAACGGGGCAGTGAAGTCAGAGTGCAGCCCCTCTCCGGACTCACCAATGCACGCCTGCTTCGTGGGGGTGCTTTGGAAGCCCTCATGGCACTTGCAGTGATATGACCCTGGGGTGTTCACACAGTCGCCGTGCAGGCAGGGGCTGCTGGAACATTCATCCATATCTGAAAAGGAAGAGAACAGTGAACAGAACCCCATGGCCACGCCCTGCCTCCTTCCCTCAGTGAGGGGCCTCCGATTAAGCGCCCCCGACAGACCTCTGTGGGCCGAAGGGTGTCCCAGGGTGGGTACATGCTGTGTACTGTCGGGGGGAGTCCCAGTGTAAGCAGGTCTGGGCAGCCCAGACTCCCAGGGGAATCCCAGGAGGCCCTGCTGGATAAATTTGGCCCTTTTCTGAGTCACTGGGAGACCTGCTCTGCATGGAAGAAGGGCCCTGTTGGATCGGATCTGGGCCCACTGAGTCCAGTGCCATGGGGAATCCACGAGTAGAGCATGAATGTAGCAGCGCCCACTGCCCATGGACCTCTGACACCAGCAGTAGCATGTCAGGGCCTGGTAGCTGCTGCCACCTCCCTCTCCCCCTCCCCCGCTCTGCATTTGTCCGATCCCCAAACTGCCCAAATTGGTTTCCAATGTGGCAGCCCATGGTGCTGAGCTTCACCCAACTGCGCAGGGGGTGAAGAACGCCTCCCTTTGACTGTCTGGACCTCCCACCAATGAAGACAGCGCCCAGACAGTACATGGAAGGATGCGCTGGATGCAAGCGACAACCCACCACACGCCTGCAAGCCACACTTTCCCCAGGAGCATCGGCCATTGCAGTCCCAAAGCCAGCTGCGCCTGTCTGCATGGAAGGCTGCGCTGGTTTACTTGTGCCTCTGTCAGTCCACGGGCCGTACTCAGATTTCCTTCCTGGGAAGGCTGGAACTCCCAGGCAGAGTCCCAAAATGCCAACAATGCCTGTGGGTAGACTAGGACTCCCAGCAAGCGTCCCAGTCACACTGCCTGAGGAATGCTGGGAGCTCTGGGGCTCCCTTTGACTAGGATGGCACCCCAAATCCCGTGCCACACACATCCTGATGTGAATTTTAGCTAATCACTGACTGAGGAAGAAAAAGGAACTTGGGGAGGAGTGGGCAGCTGGCTGAAAACGTGGAGAGGCAAGCCCCAGCCTAGGCATAGTTAGGGGCAGAATCAGAAACAGAATTGCCAACAGCTTACTTCCCTTATACGAATCTTTGTGGGGACTGCACTTGGAATATTGTGTTCAGTTCTAGTTGCCTTGCCTGAAGAAGGACATTACTGAGTTGGAAAAGATACAGAAAAGGGCAACGGAAATGGTCAGGGGGCTGAAGCAGCTGCCCCATGTGGAGCGGCTGCAAAAACTGGGATGGATCAGCTAAGACAGAAGGTGAGGAAGGGTGGCAGAACCAAAAATTATGCACAGAGTGGAGAAAGTAAGCGAGAGAAAATTGTCTCCCTCTCCCAGAACACCTGAACCCAGGTCATCCCAAGAAGCTGATTGGTGGGAGGTTTAAAGGGAAGCCCATCTTCACACAGCGCATAGCCAAACTGGAATTTGCTGCCACGGGATGGCCTTCACAGGGGACTGGAGAGGCTCAGGAGGGAGGCGGCTCTCTGTGGCTACTAGCCCTGCTGGCCAGGGGCTCCCTCCTTCCCCAGAGGCGGCCTGCATGCATGCACCAGCTGCAAAGCAGCTGGGCAGGAGGTCTTGTACCCATCCTTCTGGAGGGGTCCTGGGGCAGCCAGTTTGCCACCGTATGTCAGACACACTGGACTAGATGGACCGTGCATCTGCCCCAGCAGAGATGATGTTCTCATGTTAACATCCCATTTCAAAGTGTGGTTTCCTTTTAGTGGAACATTCTTTGAATCCCTTTAAATTCAGTTTCTTTTGTCACATGATGCTCTTTAGCATACCATCCTATGCATTTTTAGGCAGAAAAAGGGTCCCGCAGTTCCCAGGAATTCCCTGGCCAGCAAGACTGCCTGGGGCATGTTGGAAGCTGGAGGACTTTTTTTCTGTCTAAACACACATAGCGTTATTCCCTTAGAAATTTGTTCAATAATCAACAAATACATAAACAAATAGCACCAGTAATGTGTACAAAAATTATTTTTACTGGGTCATAATCGCCCAACACAAATGCAGTGATTCAAAGGAGCTTTGTTTTAAAGTGAAAATGTGGTTTTTTGCTACTGCCACACTGCAGACATAACTTTGGCACCATTGACAACTTAAGGGTGGAGACCCGTGTTTTTCCACCCATGTTTCAAACAGCATCAGTCTGATCACAAATTCAAAAGCCTGGCCTGCCCTCCCCAGTCAATAGCTATGTTCTGTCTTTGGCAGGTGGCAATGTAGTGCCACAGACAGAAAAGAAAGCAATTCTGGAGTCCTGACTGGGAACCCCTGCAAGTTGAAGCTGGTGCAACACACATACAAAAGAGACTCTGGAACACTTCCATTTTCCTTTGAAAAGTTCCTTCAACAGAAAGATGCTCCTGCTGAAGCATGTGGAGTCCAGGTGGAATTAGCCCAAACGAAGCACAACTGCCCTGAAACCCCACAAGTACAATCCCTGGAAGAAAGCTCTGCCAGACTCAGTGGAGCTTCCTTCCAGGTAGACTGATAGCCACTCATGGCCTCGTAGTCGCAGCCATTTCAGCGGGAGAGACAAATGACCAAGTGCTTCTCCCCAGTGGGATTGTGGCCAAACTGGCACCCCACTAATTAAGTGGGGCCATTTCCCTGCAGCATCTCCTGGGTCCGCCAGGCCGTTTCTTGCCTGACGTTATCTGCTGACTCGCCCCCCGTGACAAAGTCTCCCAGACACTGACTGCACATCCTGTCAAGAGGGCGGAAATTGATGACCAGTCAATGTGGCGCCGCACACCATCCTTCTCTGAGTCAGACAATTTCGCCACCATAATTTGGTTGTGCCATTGATGGCTCCTATCTAAATTGGCCATTATTGCAGCTAATTGATCAAACTTTAATCTACCACCCGTCATTTGCTGAATAATGCCGGGGAGACACCAACACCAATAAATTAATGGGGAAGGGACATCATTACCATAAACGAAATCCATTTGGCAACACCATCATTTAAATCTGTCTGTTGGAAAAACCCGGTTTAACCTTGTCTGGGTCACAGAGCATCAAAACACAATGCTGTTCTGTCCCTTCTATTTCCCGCTCTCTCCAAAGCCACATCCTGCCTTATAAACGATGGAATTCATCCCCAGAAGATGTTGCGGTGGCCACCCATCCTGATAACTGTATAGGAGGAGCAGGTGCATTCATGGAGAGGGCTGCCCAGGCTACTAGTCCTCACGGTTCTGTGCTCTTTGCAGTACACCACCTCTTGGGGAGCATGGAAGGATGGTGCTGTTTGTGACTTTTCCAAGGCTACTGCAGGAGCAGAAAGCCAGGCAAAGTGGACCAGTGTCTGTCCTGTTTGGCTCTCATTTCTTTTCAAATGAATAAAGCTTTTTATTCCTTGGAAGTCCCAAGCACTGGAAGTTGGGATGGCACCATGGATCCAAGCAGTGGTGCAGCTCGATAATTTTAGCTCCCAGGCAGGGAGGTGGGGTGGACCTTTGGGGTGTCATGCTGAGAGATCAGCTGAGAAACTGCCACTAATTTTGTTGCAGCACCTGAAATAAGCTGGGCTGTAATGGAAATGTATCCAAGGAATTCACTTGGCTCCAGGCCTAATCTGCTTTGGGAGACCCCTAACTGAGCTCAGCTCAAAGTGCATCTTTCACTAGGCTTTGGCTATACCCACAGCTGCCTCTGGGCATGCACGAGGACTCCAACAGGGTGGAAATCCAACAGGCTCTCCCAACTCTACCCCATGGCTTCAATTCTGTCTGCCCCCCACTGGCATCAAGTCCAACCTGCATGCAGACATCAGTTTTTAAATTACCTGCTATTTGCATCATTTTTTTAAAAAGAAAAGTGCAAAATAAGGACAGCTACCCTACAATTTGTGCAAATTTCTGCTAATTGTGTCGATTCACACAAATGTCCCTACATTCTCAAGCAGAGGCCTGGATCAAATCTGAAATTAGCTGTCAGAAAATCCAAGGTGAGCAAGGTGAAGTGTGCATTTCTACAGCAAGAGGACATTTCCCTGCTTCTTGCATTACAAGAATAACCACTTCAATCTAGTGAGCTGGCCCAGTGGACACAACATGGTGCAAGCGCTGTGGGAACTGTGCGATTCTCAGCTCCCCATTTGCACAAGCCTTTTGAGCCATTTTGCAGAAGCCTAAAACAAATTCCCAGCATGGCCTACTTTTGGGAATTTGGGGAAAGTGCGTGGAGCCCAAGCGGAGCCGAGCAGTCCTGGATCTCAGATCCAGGCAACGGTCCAGTGTCTGGGCCCACAATCCCCTTCCCACACTCACCAATGCACTCGCCACGCACATCCTGCTTGTAGCCCATGTTGCACTCGCAGCGGTAGCTGGATGGGGTGGGGATGCAGCGCCCGTTCAAGCAGAGGTTGGTGAAATGCTTGCAGATGTCAATGGTCTGGTTCAGGGTGGCCGTTCCTGAAGAGAATGAGCAGTGAAAATTTATGCAATTCCTCTCCTGCCTGCCCACCCCCAGAATGCGGACTGGTGGGGATTATGGGCATCCCATGAAGAATGAGGAGGCACTCATCCCCTCCTTCGGGCCCTGCTTCAGACAGGGAGGGAAGGAGCTACCGCCCCACCAAGGGGCTGCAAGGGGGGATCTGAGCACAGATGCCCAGCTGCAAGGCCGGAGCCGTTTCCAGCCTCAGAGCTGGGAATCCAAGCAATCTGCCCCCTCTGGTGCTTTCTCGAGGCCCCAGGATCTCTGCGCCCAAGGTGGCAAGCAAGGAAAGATTACAGAGTATTTAAGGTTCTTGCAGAGTGGGAAGCTGTTAAAGGACTTCATTTAGCTTTCAGGAGCAACTGTTGCTGAACAGCGTCTCTTGTTGGGGCTGGGAAAAGTCACGGCTGAGAAGGACCAGCTCTAACACAGTCCAATGGAGCTGCCAGGTTCCAGTTCTAATCGGCCCTTCTGCAGAACCAAAAGCCTGGAACTGGGGCGTCCTGCAGGAGAGTCCAGGAGTGTTCAGCCCAAGCCTTCTGAAAAGGCTGGGAGAGCCCCACCTCGAAACCCCGCAACGCCTCCACCGCGCACACAGGACAGGGCTCAGCCTTGCCGAAGCTGCCTTCTGACCCCACTTACCGATGCTTGAGCTGCCCGGCCCCATGCCCGGCAGCCCGGGGATCCCGCCTTGCCCGTTCGCTCCGTTAGGCCCGAAGCTGCCAGGACCACTAATGCCTGGCCCGACCCCATTGGGCCCAAAGCCAGGGATCCCGGGGAAAGTGCTGGGGAAGCCCGGAACCACTGGGAGACCGTCAACACACAGCCGGCGGTACTCATCTGTCAAGGAAAGAGGCATTTCTGGGGTGAATCGGAAAGGGGGTCCAGAAAACCCCGGCATGACTAAAGTGGACTTTGGGATGCAGAAAACGGCCCACCCGGCACAAGAGCTTTGCCTGACCTCCAGTAGCAGAGACAGAATACTGGAACAGGAGCAGTGCTGTTGCACTCATGTCCCACCAGAGCATCTGCTGTTGTCCCAGAGGACTGGAAGAGAGGCTCTCCTGGGCCTGATCCTGTGCACTCTTCCTATGTGTGCAAGAATACAATCCTGAGCATATTCAGGCAGAACAATGTCCTATAACTCCCCAGTTTATGCCTGCAGGCAGACGCAGGCTGTTATCCTAGACACTGTACTGGGAGTTGGGCCCATTGAACTGGGTACTGCCACTTCCTGAGTAAACTTGCACAGAACGGTGCTGCCGATCACTGGAAGGTAGGGACTTCTGGTGTTGCCAGAGCCATCTCATCCACATTGTACGGATTGTCAGGCCCCTCGTCTTGTCAGCCTGACGGAATAAGACTTTGCACAATGCATTGACTTGCATCTGTCCAAATTTTCACTTCCGCAAATTTGTACTCCCAAAAATGTTCAACATTTTTATTCTGTGGTTTTATATGCACATTCCTAAAGTAGTGCAGAGTTTGTCTGTTTGTAACTGGTTGCATTTTTATTAAATTTGCCTAAAATTGTGGAAAGTAAACGAAAAGACCTGCCCCAAAGTCCATGGAATTTCTGCAAGTCAAGGAAAAGCAGGTCTGCCATAGCTACTCATTTCGAACTCATTTGACTATTTGAGTCCATTGTAAATCTTTCCCTCATCCAGGCTTGAACCACTAGAAGGCCCAGTGAAGGCAACGGGACTTTCTTCTGGGCTCATGCGCCTAGTCCTGGCAATGCAGGGGACCCCATACCAGAACCCCCTGGTGCCACCAACCAATGGGGTCAGATCCAAGACTGCTTGACAGGGGACCTTGGGGTCTGGGCGGCCCCTCCTGGCATCACACTCACCAGATCCCCGCACGGGGCACATTTCTGGAGTCTGCCCAACGGCCCAGCAGCGGCCGGACTCGCAGCAGCATTGCATCTTGGTGTACTGGCCAGGCAGCTCGCCTGCACAGCGCCCGCCAAGGAGCGCAGAGAAGCAGGTGCCGGACCGCTGGTCTGGGAAGAGAGACGAGAGAGGAGTTCAGCCTGGCTGAGCCAACTTGTGCAGGGTGCCAGCCATGTCCGGGGAGAGTATTTGCTCCACCAGTTCCGGTTTGTGTGCAAGAGGCAGAGGGGCGAGTTCTCGGATGCGACCATCCCTAAGGAGATAGGTAAGTAGGCCTGGAGCTGCTGGGAACACATGGGGCAGTTGGTCTTGGTGTGCTTTCCAGAGTCAATTTGGCACCGATTCTTTGGAGGAGCGTGACGGCTGGGAAAGGGTAACTCCATCTCCCGGCAGGAGCTAGGCGGGGGTCCCAAGCTGGCCACACAGCCACCCCTTCTCCTGGCCACATGCTATTTCTTGCCACCTCCTATGGTGGTTTTTCAACTTTTACCTAGTTTTGCCTCATTATTCAAAAATGTGGAAGCGAGGCATGAGACTAGGGTGGGGCAATGCCCCCAAATCCCAGCTGATTGTGCATTAAAGGTAGCCCTTTGCGGAGACATTCCACCATTTAGAGGGGAAGTGCGTGGGGAAACTGGGGAAAAGCTGGGATCTGCCAAACGGCTGGAAGTTGGAGAGAGGAAAGCAGGCAGAGACTGGAGGTTGGGAGAAAGGAGGCGAGGCCATGGGGAGGGGTGTGGCCAATGAAGTGAGCCAGAGGATTGGAGTCCCCAGTGAGTGGGTGGGGCCAGGGAAGAAGTGTGGCCAAGGAAAGGGGCTCTGTTGGGTCCTCAGGTGAGAGGGTTAACACTCCATTATAGAGTGAATAATGAACTGGTCCATGTCCCTTGAGGACCCCTCCATATGTTTTGGTGGTAGAGCTCAGTTTTCCTGTGGGAAGTTCCAGATCCCAACGGCCAACTTCATGGGTTCATTCTAACCCAAACCCTTAGCCACTTTGGGGACCCTGTGCCCTCCTGAGCTTTGGACTCCAGCACCCATAATCCTTGACCACTGTCCATGCTGGCCTGAGACTGGTGGGAGTTGTGCACCCAAACATCTCCTGGAGAAGGTGATCCTGGGCAGAGAGATCAAAAGGATCCAGTGCTAAGGTGCTCCCCCGCAGTAAGAATCCACGTCCTCCCTGGGATCCGGGGGGGGGGGGGCACAAAGCACCACAAGAAAGCTGGGAGGGGTCACATTCCAGACAACCCAGGGGAGGGAAGGGAAGGGACGGGACGGGATGGGAAGGGAATCTGCTAGGACCATCACGTCTCGGCTGACGCAGTCAAGGGTGCTGTGTCTACGCTCATTTGGCCAGCATCAGTGGAGGGCCTGCCAGAAGGGTAATCTTTCCCTGCAAAGTAATTGCTGCTAATTATGCTCTTTGGTGAGGTGTGCCAACCCCCCACCCCTCCGGAGGCACAAAGTGTGGCCTTCTTTGATCATACTTTGCAAATTCCCACTGGGAAGCCTCAGCAGTTTGGGCCCCAAGCAGGGTGCAGTCTGGGGGCCATCAGATCAGGAGGCTAACGAGGCCTTGGGTGGGAGGGAATTCCTGGCCCTCTCCCCCAGGGGTGGTGAGTCAGTCCTTGAGCACCAGACCAGCTGCCATTCCAGGGCATTTGGGCTGGGCGTCTCTCCAAGCCGAGCAGCATTCTCCTGCCTCAAGATTTTGTTGCCGCCACTCAAAGCAAGACGTCGAACTGTTCCGGGATGGCAGCCCTGCAGGCTGCTGGTGGAGGGAATCTGAATCATGCGGTGCTTGCAGAGGGGCAAAAATGAATCTCCCTGCCTCTAGAGTTTGGCCGGAGCAGACAGAACCTGGATACACATTTGGATTCACCTCCCCTCTGTAAAGACTGCTCCACAGAGAAATCTGCTGCCACTTGGCTCCAGAGGCAGAGCTAAAATGGCCCCTCAACATTCTCAGGCACAGGATGTTTCACTCCAGAGTTCTTTACTAAAGTTTGTGGGGTTTGGGCCACTGCAAAGAACAGCAGCAGCAACAGCAGAACGACTGTGTTGGCAATCATTTTATATCCCCAGAATGTCCCCAAAGTTAGTGCAATCACAGGGCATTCTGGGGAGAAAGGGCAGGTGGAACAAGGTGGGGTTTTGTCCTATGAAGGGCAGGGGTTCATTTGCATCTACCTGCTGTTGGAACTGTGCGTTGCCTTAGTAATCTGGGACCAACACTTTGTAAGGTATGAGTAAGCCCATATTATGGGGTGAGTCACTGGAGTTGAACTACAATTCCCATTGTCCCCAGAAAAGTATCTGTAGAGTGATGGCAGAGTTGGGGAGAAACTCTGTAGAAACACTGCAGAGGCGAGATTTGAGCTCGGTACTTCCTGACTGCCAGTCGTTCCTCTTAGATTCGCAGTAGCAGCTTTCCTCACAGGCGTGCAGAACCTCTTATAGGCCCCGAGGGCCACATCCCTTTCCCGAGCAGCCCTCAGGGGCCATGTTCCAATGGTGGGTGGGGCTGAAGGCAAACTGGGTGGAGCCCAAAGATCAGTAAATGCCAGCATTTTGCCAGGCATAGGGCTTAAGCCTTGGTGTGGGAATTTAAACCTTTCAGAAGATGGGGAGAACAACACAAAAGCCACGATTAGCCCTTGGAGAAACGGCAAAGGGCCCCCTTGATTCAGGCCTGCCATTCCACAAACTCTCCGGGTTGCCACCTTGCTTTTCTTCCCTTCCATCCACACTCCTCTGCTTTTGAGAGCGGCCTGAAATTCATAAGGCCAAGTGGCCCATCCCTCCACCTCTGTGCCAGGAAAGAACCTTGACTGGCAGATTTCTCCTTCACTCCATTGTTTTTAGCTATTCTGAATTCATTTAATGTTGCTTATATTGATGGTATTTGCATTTTATTTTACTGCATTGATTCATGCACTGACGTAAACAGCCCGGAGAGCTTTGACTATGGGGCAATTTAGAAATGAAAAGTAATATAACAATAGCAGCAGCAGCAGCAGCAGGTCATTCTGCCTTGCACCCTTGAAGCTACTAGTCCATATGGCTGCAGCCTGCTTCTTTTGCCTTAGGCACTGCCCATCCCTCCAATGTGGCCCCCAAGAGCCCCTCTGGAACAGAATTCGGCCCTTGGACTGAAAAAGGCCCTACCTGCCTGCTCTGAAGACAGATGCACTCACTCCTTCACTCTCCCTCCCTCCCTCCCTCTCTCTCAGTCTCTCTGTCTGGTGCCACCTGGCTTGGGTGGCAAACAAGAGCGCCATGTTGCCAGCAGGGAATTCCAACCTCCTACGGAAACAGCAGCTCTGGAGGACGCATTTCCATCAGGAATGCACTGGGAAGGAAAGCATTTCTTCCCCAAAATGCAGGGTGCCTCCTTGCAGGGGCTGTCTGCTGTTTTTGGAAAAACTGTGCCGTGATGGAAGGGCTTGCTGAACATCACAACTGGCCCCTTCTCCTCATATGCATCACAGCAAGTCTGCGCCGGCTTTTCTCTTTTCTGTGCGTGAGTGAGCATTCTGCGATGGTAAAGGGGGAAACCCGCAGAAATAACCACAGCAGCTGAAAGGTTATTTTTTTTAGGTTAAATTTTTCAGAATGGAAAAATTCAAGAACCATGGAGATGAGGAATTTGCAGGAAATCTGAATTTGTAATCTTTATGATATGCACAGACAGAAGAAATAGCTGTAAACCTGAAATCGTTCAGAAGCATGTCTCAAAAGCTGAAATATAGAAAATGTTTGGTCTGGAGTGGAGAGAAATAGTTCTGGATATGCCTGGACACCTAGTTTTCCATGATTCCTATCAGTGTTTCATTCAGTAACAACAAAAACAAAAATAGTAAAGCGTCTCTTGGCTTTGCGGCTGATGCACCCGGTGCACCCAGGAGAATGAAGGGCTGTCCTGGGGCAGAACAAAGAAGGCTTTTCATGAGAAGCCAGGATGTACCTCAAAGCGCCCCGCCCCCCGGGGTGCCTGTTCCCCTGAGCCAGAAAAAATATTGCCCCCCACCCCGCTGGGGAGTGACGGCACATTTATGGCACATGTTTGCTTTGGGGGGAGAAACCTGCCACATGACGTAGTGGAGGGGGGATTCAGCAGGCTATGCAAGCAGGCCCGGTGGGAGCAATGAGCTATTTTTAAAAGCCGGGCTCCCTAATTAAATTCACTCGGCATTTGCTGAAACTTTTGGCAGCCTTGAAAGGACTTCAGTTGTCCCATCTGAAAATAGAAGTATCCCTGCCTTATTCCCAACAGTTCTCAAACACACACACACACACACACACATACACACACACACACACACACACACACACCCCTGCTTCAATTCTGATCATCCCCAATTTGGAATCGACAAGAGTTTTATCTTTGCTTGCAGACCATATGCACACAACCTGAGAAAAAAAAATGCAAATTCCTCAATTTGTAATTGTGTTTGGAAAATACTTTCCCCCCACAACCCACTTTCCTTCAGGCTGCAACCAGATGCAAGGCAGGTCAAAAAGAGCAAAACACAGGAAAGAGCTGAAATGAGGCCCAGAGTGCTCTCTAGACAATCCTCAAACTTCCTGCTTCTCTTGTCCATCCCTTGAGCAGGACTTTGCTCCATCTTGGCCAGGATCAGCTTAGGCAGATCTACCAAATGGACTCTATCCCACCTCATCTGAAGAGGATGCTTCACCCTTTTGTGTGCTAGGCAAGTGCTCGCCTGTTGAGCTGTGGCCCTTCCATTAAAGTAAAGAAAGATTCTAGTCCTCATTGTTCTGAATAAATGGCTAATTTAGAAGAGGAGGTAGATGCCTTAAGCCAAATGAAATCCTTGGTTCTTAGTCTGGTATCATCTTTACTGGCTTTCCCCAACTTAGGTCCTTCAGTTCACCAAGTCAAATTGTTCCTGACCATTCCTGTGACAGATGGAAATGGTGGAGGTGGACAGAACTGCACTGGACTGACTGGGACTTGTTGCCAAGGCTTTCAAATGTGGGGAGGAATCTTTCCTAGTCCTACCTGGAGATATGGAGGATTTTGAACTCCCTGTGTGCAAAGCCCTGAGCAGTGCTCTTTCTTCTAAAATAAAAAAACTAATGATTCTACTCCTCATGGTTCTGAATTAAGTTCTGATATTAAAAAAAACCTGCGAAGGCCCATTTTATTCAATATTAGCAAAAGTAATTGGCAGAGCCGCAACAGGGATCAGACCCAGGGCATTCAGCCCTTTGGCACTACCAATGAATTACAGCCTGTCCCCAATCTGGTCTGTGAGGAAAATACCCTCCACCACTTGGCTTGTAAGGTCTGGTGATCCGCTGCTTTGGATGTGCATGTGAGAGAGAGAATGGGGGACAGAGAAAGGGAGAAGGGGAACTTTATGAAGGAGTTATCAACCCTTTAAAAAGCTGTCATTCCTTTCCTTTTAAAAAAATGCTCGGTGCATGAAGAGTTCCTGTTCTAATTTACGCCAATAGAAACCAGACTGGGAAAGGAACGACCCCCATTCAATTTTTTTCCAGGGCTTCATACATGAGGCAAAACTTCCTGCAATTTTCCATGACTACACCTTCCCCTTGAGCAGTTTAAATAAACCCTAATTCTGCTCTGTCCATCTGCTTCACGGCTGTCATGAGACTCCGTTCCTCTGTGGCTCATGGAAAAAACTGAGGGATGATCTTTGGTTTAAGAGTTGTGGGGGGCCCAACCACCTGACACAAGTGTGGGCAGGGGAGAAGATCTTTATTAATAGGAAACATGGAGAAAAGATCCAGTTGTTACCTACTGTTGATGTTTCTTTGAGGAATTTTATTGCTTTTTCCACAGAAGTAAGAAAGCAGAAAATATGATCTTTTCCCCTCCCTGATCACGCAACATTTGCAGCACTGTGAGAATATTCTCTGTGCAAGAAATGGAAAACTAAGTGACCCTTTGCACACATGCTGGACACACTTGTTGGTGTGTCTGGACCACGGACCCTTCCGGGGCATTTGGCCCCCAACAGCTGCTCCATGGATTGACGCAAGGAGTCAACATGAAGAGAATTTCTTGGTCCAGACACTGGGGGGCTGTGACAGAGGAGAGGGGAGGGGATCACTTTTAGTCAGCCATATTCTGTATTTTCTTGATGGACTCGGAGTGATGCCAAAAGAAACATAGGAACAGAGCGAGTCAGAAGGGTCTCCCAGGCCATCTAGTCTGACCCCCAGCTCCAGCCGGCTCCACTCACGACATGCCCACCATGTGCACGTCCAGCCTATCTTTGAACACCCGCACCAGTGGGGCCTCCACCACCTCCCGTGGGAGCCCATTCTGTACCATTTGGGTCCCAACTCTCAGGAAGTGCTTCCTGGCATCCATCTTGAATCTTGGTTCCCTGAGCTTGGCTCTGTTGGAGCGCGTCCTGCCTTCCTCTGCAGGGGAGAACAGGTCTCTACCCACCTCCGTGTGACACCCCCTCACATACCTGTATGTCACCAACAGATCCCCTCTGAGTCTCCTCTTCTCCAGTTCCCTCAGTCTCGCCTCATACGGCATCCCCTGCAAACCGGCCACCAACCTCATGGCCCTGCGCTGCACTGACTCCAACCTGGCTATATCCTTCCTGTAATGAGGGGCCCAAAACTGAGCACAATACTCCAGTTGCCAGTGCACCAGAGTCGTGTAGAGTGGCAGTAATACCCCTCTTGATCCAGAAGCCACACTTCTGGCTATGCAACCAAGGGTGGCGTTTGCCCTCTTGGCCACCGCATCACACGGCTGACTCATGTTCAGCCTGCAGTCAACCCGCACCCCGAGGTCCCTTTCACAAGTGCTGCTCTCCAGCCACTTGTGCAAGACCTTGCACTTATCCACACTGAACGCCATCCTGTTGTCTCCTGCCCACTTCCATAGTCTGTCCAGATCCTTTTGGATCTGGAGTACCTGCTCCTCAGTTGTGGCCACTGCCCCAGTTTTAGTGTCGTCTGCAAATTTGATCAGCAGACTGTTCACCCCTTCTTCCACGTCATTGACGAAAAGATTAAACAGGATCAGCCCCAGGACAGAGCCCTGGAGAAAAAGTAAAACAAGGCACTTTGGCCCAGACTTCTCGTCCTGAGTTCCAGTACTGCACAACTGGCAACAGGAGTCACTCACACATCCAGCTCAAGCTGCTCGTTGCTTGAAGAGGGGCCACGGGAGAAATTTGCATGACCTGCACTTTCATTTTGTATTCTCAGAACGGCCATGGAAGGGAACCTCCATTATCTTCCACAATTCGCACTTCTCTGGATTCTGCTCCCTCCTCAGTTAGGGAAAGCCCCAAAGATGCAGACACAGTGGGAACACCTTGTTGAAAAGGCAGTACAGTAGGGGGAAAGGGAGGGTGCGGGGGCATTTGAGGAACCCCAAAGTTCCATATCCGTGTCCTCGATAGCCGATGGGAGGAAACATTACTTTTAGGGCAGGCCATCAAAGAATTTCTGGCAACAAAAAGCCACCTGGATTGAAGGTGTGTGCTTTGGTAAGAAGTGCATGCTTTGCAACATGCCGACAACCTGCCAGTGCTCACCTTAGCAAGGAAATCAAGCCAGGTGAGCTCTGCCCACAGACCCATTCCCCACTGGGGAGGGGGCAGCCCTCCCCTCTGTCTTACCTACGCAGCGCGATCCATCTGGACTGGTCATGAAGCCCCGGGGGCAGGCGCAAACGTAGCTGCCCGCCGTGTTGGTGCACTCCCCGCCAGCGCAAACGCCGGAGATGCTGCTGCACTCGTCCATATCTGGGGAAGAGGAACCCACAGCGCCATGAGCTTGGCTGGCTGGTTTCAGGGCCGCCAGCGGACTGACTGTGTGGACTCTTTGCCCCCACAGGAGCTCCCAGGGAGGCTGGCCCAGGAGCAGCAAAACACATGGCCCGCCACTCGCAGGCTTGCCACCTGCGGGACACAAAACAAGGCGGGAAAGAAATGGGAGGGCAGGGGCACAATGAGGCCCACTTAGCGGAGCGCGGCCTCAGCCTCAGCCTCAGCCTGACAGGATGGACCCGCAGCTCGCTTAGGGTCGCACGGTGTCTCTCTAGAATTGTTCGAGGACGGCACAGCAACGCTCCCTGGGCAAGGACATTGGCCTGCAAGGGCCGGTCTGATGAAGCAGCGGGGAGATGCAGAGCCGAGAGACAGTGGAGCGTTTCCCCCTGGCACTAGTCCAATTGCCCTCGAGTCTGCCCTCCCGTTACCCCGCTGTGGCCGGCCAGAAGCCACGCAAGCAGGGCACGGAGGCGTGTCGCACGTGCCCGGCAAGAGGGATCTGCAGCGAAATGGTGTCTCTGCAACTGTGGGTTCCAGCTATCCCAACTGGTCGTGCCCTTTGCCGGTTACGCCCCACATTCCTCCCCCTCTGGTTTGCCACTCCCACCCACACCAATGCTGATGTGCTCAGACCGCATCAGCTGCTTGGGGAGGGGGAGACTTTTCCCTTCCAGGTTCTCTTTCCTTAACTTTCTTTTTTTGGACGAGATGCTTCTAGGCCTGCCAGTAGACTTCCCTCCCATGCATGGATGGTCCCGCTTTGGCTACTGAGGGACCGGCATTTGGAGAGTGCATTTGCTGTTGGCGTCTGACTCTTGTCAAACCTAGAAATGTGGAGGGTGTTTCTCTCCAGGCTTGGAGTTCCCCTCACTGGATTAAAGTTCCGCCCAAGTCGCACCATCTGCCTTGTGGTTGCTGATGGGCGTTGGAGGCTTCTGAAAACATCTGGCCCTCTGGCAAACCCAGGCTTATTTTCCTCATGCGCTTCACACATGCAAAAGCACTTCAAGAAGCTCGAAGGTACATTCTCCGAAACTTACCTCCAGATACACAAATGCACCTGCACACTCACTTGCATGCATAGAGACAAACACAGAGAGACATGTTTTCAGAAACACACAAATGCAAACTTGCAAAGAGACATGCAGGCATACAAAAACTCCAAGACATACAGACATGGTTAACACATGCACACTTAAAAACACAGATAGACTTTAAAATGCAAGTGTAAAGAGACCGGCACCCAGACATGAGAAATGCAGACATGCACACGGCACACCTAAAAACAGAAGCAAAAGCCCAGGAAGGCACAAACCCAAGTTCACAGGATTGGGGGTTTTGGCTCGAGGTCTCCCAAGTCACCACTCCTCAGCCTCCTTCGAGGGCTCTATGAAAAATTGGCACGCCCCCTGCCTGTTTGGGCTCCAGACTGAAGGCGAAACATTGACTTTGGAAGCTGTGCTCTTGCTCTTGGGCCAGAGCGAGTGCAGAAATGTCTCTGAGCTTGCAGAGCAAGAGTAGCCCAGGGCTTGAGAAAGGACGGAAGGAGCAGCTTTCTAAGCACAGCCAAAGCAGAAGCCGTGGGGGCACCGTGGAGGCAGAAGCCATGGGGGCACCGTGGAGGCAGAAGCCGTGGGGGCAGGGAAACCACAGAACCCAAAAAAATCCAGGAAAGGGGCAGGCAGAATCTCCTCCACAAGACACAAAACCCTGCTTGAAAAGTTGGGAAGCAGATTTTTAAACAGGTTGAATAGAGAAGGAAAAAACCCTCTGATTCATCATTGCCTGAGAAGCAATGGAGTATTCAGAAACATTTCAATTGCCTGGGGAGGAGAACATCAGTACGAGAACGCAGCAATGGGGCCATGAAAAAGAAAAACGGGATGAGTATTTCATCGTGGAGTTTCAGATGGGACAGGAGGCATGAGCTTGGGGTGAGGCAAAGAAGCACAACCCATCCAAGGAGGAACACCAAGAAGCTGTGGCAGGCTGGAAAGCTGTGGGTGATGTGGGAGCGGGAGGCGCGGAGCTGCACGGTGGGCAGGAATGGTGTGGACTGATAGACTTTCTGTTTAAACCTCACCCTGCTCCTTCAGATAGAAGGTTCTTGGTGTTGGTGCCAACAGGCTGGAGTCAAAATATGGCCAACAGGAAGCTACGGAAAGCATTTGCATGTGCCGAGTGGTATTTGGGAGTAACCATAATCCTTTTGAATAAGCCAAACCCAGCTGGCTGGTCAGGTCAGCCCCTAAATGGGAGCACAGGGCAATGATACATGTTGCAGTTTGGACCGGCTTCTTCTGATTTCAAAAATGTGACACAGTGGCATCCATTCAGCAGAGGGAAGCCAGGACAGGTGTTCAGGCCCACCTGGGCCCAAGACCTAACACGGCATGCGGTGAATGCTAAGGAAGGATGCTGAGCGGAGTGCTGGGGAGGGAGAAGCGCCCCCTCCCTTCCCACCCCCTGGCCGTTTGTGCCTCACCTTCGCACTTGTGGCTCGTCTCGCTCTGCTTGTGGCCTGCTGGACACTTGCAGTCGTAGGAGCCCACCGTGTTCAGGCAGCTGCCGCCTTGGCACAACCCAGGAATCGCCTGGCATTCGTCCACATCTGTGGGGCAGAGGGGAATCAGGAGAGGCCTCTAAACGAGCGGGTGGGAAGCCGAGAAGTTCTGCAAAGGCCCAGCTCTGCACCGCAGCAGGAACACCAGGCCCAGTTCAGGCATCGCGGCGAGGGTTGCGTGATCCCCACAGGCCCCGGCCCTCTGCCATTTGCTGGATTTGTTCTTGCACCTGGTCCTTGCTTAGGAAGCAAGCGGAACTGAGAGGAAGCGCGTGCAGAACTCTGGCGGTACGAGAGGCAAGCGTCTCCCGCAACGCGTGGCACAGACAAAGGCTGCCAGTTGCCCTCGTTGCCTTGCCCAGACGCTGCGCAGGCCTGCTTCTCACGGCACAGCTCACGGTACTCCGTGTCTGGCCAGACTCACAGCCGTGAGGAAGTGGACCAGAGTCGGGGGAGCTGAGCCCATGGAATATGATGGATGCCCCACAGATCCCTGGTTGCAGTCAACCACGGCTTGCCATGACCATGGTTCGGACACACACCAGGGACTGAGCTTCCACACTGCTAGGGAAACCGTGGTCTGGTCCTGCTTTGGTTCTGCAGGGAGTTGTCTCTATGGGTCAGGGCATCCCGAGGCAGCACAACAGCCGCCCCAGCCATGTGCTAGCGCAGAACGTGTGCCGAAACCATGCTGTGGGCAAAGCCCAGCTGGCCTTCCTGGGGCCCCATTCCGAGCTGCCAGGGCTCCCCTGAAGCCCCCATGCCTGCCTTCCCCTAATCACTGCCTGTTTGGTGGTTTCCCAGATTTTGTGCAATCCCCCCTCCATTCCTAAAAGGCCGAAACGCCCCCTCTTTGCTCCATCCTGCTGTTTTCTGGGTATTTGGAGAACCTTCTCGTGCTTTCCCTCAGGCACTTCTTCTCCCAGCTAGGTGCTGACCTTGGCAGGCTCCAGTGCGTATGTTGGGGATGAAGCCACGGCGACACGGATGGGGCTGGGCTGGACACATCTCGCACGGGTGCCCCCAGGCCCTCCCAATGGTGGCACAGCACATGGTCTTGGTGCAAACAATCCCGCTGAGCTGCCCTTGGCACATCTGGTTGCTGATCTGGCTGAAGCAAGGCCCCGTGCGGTAATCTGGGGAAGAAAGAGTCGCCTAGGGTGAGGGCACTCTGTTTGGAGGTGAGCAGGCACGCAGAAGAGCAGGAAGAAAAGGAGTGCAAATTCAAAACATGATGATTTATGAATATCCTGGACTGACAAAAAGGCAAGCAAGAGGGTTCTGGATCAAAGCAAGCCAGATGCAAACATGACAAAGCTGAGGGTGCCCCACTCTCGACACTTCCTGAGAAGGCAAGACTCCCGGGGAAGACCCTCATGTGAGGGAAAGCCAAGGGCAGAGGTTGGTCGATTCCATAATGGGAGCCACAGCTTTGAGCTTAGAGCAGCTGAGCAGGGCTGTCATGGGTGGGACATTCTGGAGGGCCTCCATTCACGGGGCCTGCGTGAGTCGGAGATGACTTGCCGGCACATCACAACTGCAGTGTGGAGGGAGGGAGAAAAAAGACAACAATTCCAAGGACAAGAAATTCCAAGAAATTAACGTCAGTTTGGTTTTGATCAGGACTAAATGCAGACTCATGAGTGAAACCTGTGAATTTTCAGGCTTGCAAAGTAATTTACAGACCTCTCCTCCCCCAAAAAGGAGAATGCATTCAACTACATATGTAAATATATATATGTATAAGGGAAACATGCATGAAAAATGCACACAAATCAGTGGGAAAAGCAAGTGTTCATTTCCTGCCAGATGCACACATTTGGAAAGAAACACCTGTGCACACACAGGGATTTTCGAACAGGAAGGAGACTAAATTCGAATCTTCACCATCTGCTACTGGCTTGAGATGGAATTTGGAGACCTTAGGTGGGTCCATGGATTGTAGATTTGGACAACTGGATCTTGGAGTGATGGGAAACACGAGAGCTCAGTGAGCACAGCTCTTGCATCTATTTTTCCCCCTAGTGAAGTATGTGCAGATCATTAAAAGGGGCCAGGCTGGGCCAGCTCCTCCCATGCAAATGTCTCGTTCTCCCCCCGACCCTGCCTTCCCAAGTAGGAAAGGATGGAGGTGAATAACATCTTTTCATAACATGGAACAGGAGTTAGAATTCAAACTATCAGGCAGGGTGGAAATTGACCCTGACTTCCCAGAGAAAAGTTCTTAGAAGAACAACAAAGCAAATTTTGAAGGGAAGAAAAGGTTACAACTTCCAAAATGTGCATAAGGAAATATTTGATATAATTGCATGTATTTATTCATTCAAAAGCACTGTTAGACTGCTTATGACCCATTTTACTTCCAAGGTAAGGAACATGATTCTCCACTACTGCCCATTCTAGCCTGACAACAACTCTGTGAGGTAGGCTAGAGCTGGCAACCAGCCAGTGACCCACCGGTGAGCTGGGATGTAAACATGGACCTCTCACGGCCACATCCAGTGCCCAAAGGATGCCCTAGCACATCAGTCCCAGGGCTGAGCTGTGCTCTTTTCTGTATAAATTATGCCCTAAGAAACCACAGAGAGAGAGAGAATAGCAGAAAACAATTGAACTGGATACTTCATGCTGTACGTTTGGGTCAGTCAGACAACACCAAGAATTACAGTTCAGTGACGACCCATGTTTAGCCCTTGAAAGTTAACAAATTCACAGTTTATTATTTGGTTATAAACCATGAGTTGCTCACCCTGGTTTGTTATCTCTCAGGGGCACCCACACCATGAGAACCCACATCTCGACAACTACCCTTTATTGTTCTTGTGTTGTGTGAACACAGTGTCTCCAGGGCTTTCTGGAGATGCTCATGGGGGAGATGGCACAATTTCTGACATACCTGGGGTTCCTGGTTCCTGGCATTCCCAATCCTGGCCCACGATAGGTTGGACTGCTTCTGGCCAGAACTGAACCATCCTCGAACCTTCCCTTTCCAAAAAGAACCTGCCACACCAAGGGCAGCTGGGCTAATCCAGGTGAGCACACCACATCCGTCCTCTTTTTCTTGCCTGGTGCAGGGCTTTGGTGACATGGGCTCTTAAGTGCCCCCGGCCCACAAGCTGCCCACAAAAGCTCTGCGTTGCGCTGCAACATACAGCTGCTGGGACCAGCTGCCCTGAGGATGGCAGCACAGTCCCAGAGAACAAGGAAGTCTGGACATGTGGAAGGTTAAGTTGGCCTCCCTGCCACGAAGGCGTGCTAGCTCTGGAGCCCAGTGGGCCCCCCGGCCCCCCCCCCACCTGCTCGTGGGCCCTCAAAACTGTCTGCCGGTTGCCAGGAGTCCACCAGACGGAGCCAGCTCCGAGTGGCTCAGCAAGCCAGAGCCCCAGACGTATGTGGGGGTGAGAAAGAGCGTGATCGAACGGGCTCAGGCAAGGGCGGTGGCGGCAGAGGAACTGGACAAAAATAGATTTTCAGAACTCGGTTCCAAGCAGCAAAAGAACATAGCCAAAGCTGTCTGCGAATGTGCAGCTGGGGGGCTGGGGAGGGCTGGCCGCAAGCCAGGCAGCATCTGGGGCTGATTTTAATGGGTCAGATGATGAAGGACTTAATGAGGCTCCAATCAGGCTTTATTAAGACTCTAGGACATGATTCCTGGCCCACTGCCACCCTGCCCTGCACTGCCATGCCCAGGTTGGATGGAGCTTGGGGCCAAGGCAGATTACTGACTTAAACTTCCTTCTCCCGTTGGGCAAAGGCTCAGCCCCAATGCCCCTTTTTTCTGTTTCCTTCCCAAAGGCCTCATCTGCACTAAGGCTGCATATTTATTTCAATCAGCCCTTGATTCTGAACCATGAGGACTGGAATCTTACATCTGTTTGTACAGAAAGCACTGCTGCAGCCCACCTGCTTTGCAGAAGAAATCTCTAATTTCCAACATTTCCTGGGAGGCAAAGCAAAGGGAATCTTGGGGAAGATGTGGGAGGCCCTGCACTTGAAACAGAAAACTGTGGGCTTTGGGTGCTGGGGGGCTTGCAACTCCAGGCAGGGCTGAGAAAGCCCTGCTTCAAACTCTGGAGGTCTGCCAATGGATAAACAGCAGGGGATCGGATATGATGGCCTCCCTGGCACCTTCCAACTCTACTCTTGCATGATTCTGTGAAAGTCAGTTCTCACTCAGAGTGACCAAGAATGCAGTTGCCGGTGTTCCTGTTCAAATCAGCCCTTTGTGCAGAACCATGGGATGGAACCTTGCTTTGCACGAAGGAGATCCCAGTTTCCAGCCCCGGCACCCCTGGGCTGGGCCGGGCTGGGAAGGGCTCTTGGCTGAAGCCTTGGAGGGTCGCTGGCTGCCAGGTGCGATGCACTCCGCTAAGGGGGCCACACGTCTCACAGCCCACAGCAGCTTCCAGCCAACGTCTCCAATCAGCTTGGCAACTGGACCCTGTTCACAGTGCCCACCCGCTCCTGTCATGCCACTGGGGAATTCATGTGGCAGATCAAGGTCAGCAGCAAGGTGCCCAGCCGCCCCCCCCCCCCCGAGCCCCTTCTGCGTTGCAATCCTGGGGGACTGGGGGATTGGAGGCTCCGTCCGGGGCAGGGCCTTCCAGTCCTGGGGGTTGAAGCAGTCCCCAAGGCTCATGGTGGCATCAGCGGTTCAGTGCATGCCTGGGAAAGCCTTCTGAGAGGGAGCAGGAAGGAACACTGGCAAAGACCACAAAATAATCCCTCTATTAAAGGTGGCTGGATTTGCACAAGTGAGTCCAAAGAGTAGGGAAATAACTGCTCAGCTGATGCTGAGACGATCTGTGTCCAGTTGAGTTATCATTTTCATGATGACATCACATTTTAATGAATCTTTCTGCTTCTTGCAAGGGGTCTAAAGTGGCTTACAAAGTTCTCCTTCTCTCCATTTTGTCCTTGCAACAATCACTCTGTGCGGTAGGCTAGTCTGAGAGCCATGATTGACTCAGTCACCCAGGGAGCTTCATGGGCGAGCAAGGACTACAACTCAGATCCCCCGAGTCCCAGTCCAATGCTCTGACCATTACACCACACTACTCACCACCAGTCCCTCACCCACAAGCCTTGATGCCTCTGCCTAGGAGGCTAGGGGTGGCAGGCCCCAAGCCCTGCACTGGTGAGTTGCTATCCAAACCTCTTGAGTACCAAAAGCAATGGCATCAGTTTGATTGCAAGCTCCTGGGGGCACACCTGAATAGATCTGAAGATGGAGCTCGGTAATGCGCTGACCATACATAGATATGTTTAGGCATAACCACCATTTACTGGGCTGATGGGAGTTGCAGTCCAAAACAGCTGGAGGGCACCTGTTGCTTGCCCAACTCAAAAGCATTCATGATAGTTGGCAAGAACAGACTAGCTGCCTGGTGGAAAGGATACACTCCTTGTTGAATGAATGGGTGCTGAGGGGTTTGAACCCGGTACACAGGCAATTGCTCCCAGCCAGCCAGCCAGCCAGCCGGAATGCTAGTGCAGTTCCGTCTATTTCTCTCCAAATGCCATTTGGCCAGCCTTTCCTTTTCCGGAGGCCTGCAAGGAATTCTTTCCTTCCTTAAACAAACAAGCTGGCCTGGCACACCAAGGAGCACTGGCTTCCCTCGAACGGGATTCATTTCCTGCAGCAGCAAGTCAGGTCTTTTCTCAAAACAGAGCCCGGGGATGTGGCCAGCAGGGCTTCCAGCAGCCCAAAAGGGGTCAGTGGGGCACAGGCTGGGGAAGGCCATCCAAAGCCTGTCCTGCTGGGATGAAGGCAGCCAGGCCCTGCCGGGCTCCCTGTCAGGCCCGGCCTTTGTGGGAAGCCTGCCTTCTTGGCTCAGGGCCCTGGCACACGTCCCCAGCCCGCCTCCCGCTCCCCAGCCTTTCAGCGCCAACCCCTCCCTCAGCATTTCCATGGGAAGGCTGCAGTCCGATGCATGTTTCCGAGCCTCCGTTGAACACTGTGATAGCAAATGCACAAAGAAGGGGCAGTTCAACAGCTTGAGGAGCTGTTGGACTCTGTCTCCCATCAGCCCCAGAAAAGTGGGCATCCTGGAAGGAGGAGGGGGAAATGTGCTTTTGCCCCCGCCCCCAAATCACAATACATGCCAGGAACTGGCCAACCTACCTGGTGGGGGAAGGCATTCCTGTACATGTCTGGACTGCAAACTGGACACATTCACACAATTTACAAACAGAAATGAAACTTGTGCATGCATGTATGTTGAAGGCACGGAGCTGAAAGAGAGCCTACCCAGCTACCACAGGGGTCTTGCTGGAGCGCCCAAGTCCCCTTGAGAAATGGCAAATCCAGGACCAGAAAGAAACACTTTGCTTTGGTTGCTTTGCTTTTCCTCCAAGTGATGTTTCAACCCTAGGAATGTCTGGCCCCATCAAATGCTCCTTAACTGGATATTCCTGAGCGGGTAAACCTAAAGAACAGGATACAGCCATCCTCTGGAATAGAAGCGGCCAAATGCATCCATTTAAATTCACTTTTTTCTGACCTTAAGTTTGGTTTGTCCCATTTCCACACCAGTTAGAGTAAAAAAAAAAGACTGCATAAAAATCACTGCACACCTTTGTGTGCTTCTCCCTGACACATGCATTTTAATTCAGTGTTGCCCAAAATCCTGCGAGAAATTTCCCCAGATATTTTGCCTTCCCTCCCCACTACATGAGGCCAGTGGAGCCAAGAAGACAGTGGCCGTGTGACATGAACTGCTGCCCTCTTTTCCCCAGACTTTCCTCTGCCCTCCCCATTCTTTTTTTCTTCTATGTCATGGCTGCTCTGGGGGGCAAAAGTCCAGGGTTTAAAAAGTGTTTTTAATAAATAAACACAACAAGAAACTGGATGAAATTTTGCTTCATCTGCAATTATAAGAAAATCAAGCTAACTGGCCAATCAGAAAGCATTTGGGAGCTCTGTCTTTGACTTAAAAACTGCTGGCCGGAATTTGTCCAGTGCTGCTGCCCTTGCTAAACAAGCAGGGAAGGAAGCGTCCTGCACACAAATGCCTGTCGGAGGGAACATTACACAGAAAGATGAGAAACCCCTGCATAGAAGCATCCCGGCGCCTGGGGCAAATATGCATGTGTGTGTACATTTTCATGTCCTTACGAAAATAAATGCCCATTTTCATGTGTGTTTGTTGTTTAAACAAGTGATGCAGCAGTTAAACAGAGCAGGACCCTTGCAGCTTTAGCTTCCTCGCCCAGACTGAGGAAGGGCCTGCCTGCTTTGTGCGGGACCCGGTCAGGCCGGCCTTCACAGCCAATCCCCCCTGCAAGCATCAGGAAAGGGCTTCCCGTCCAGCAGCCCCAGGGCTAAGGATGTTCCTTGCCACGGCCTTCCCTCACACACACGTTTCTAATAAAAGGCCATGTTTATGAGGCCGTTCCCCTTTTAGCTCAAACAGACGGTTTTCTCATTAGGCTTAGGACTAGTGCGCCCCCGGCTTGGCTCGGGCAGATGTCGGGCGGCAAGAAAACCACAGAGGAGAGGTTTGTAGAAGGACTGGCGGAAAGGGAGGCAGGCGTCACCCATGAAGGGAGGGCTGGGCACCCTGAGACCCCCCGACCTGCACCAGCTGCGTCCACGCACACCAAGTCGCAATTCCTCCTTGTCAGAGAGGGCTCTGTCAGCCTGCAAGCAGGAATGTGTGGGGAATCTGAGAAAGGGGTGAAAATCCTACCCCTTTCCTCCACCAAGTCCATCCTGACAGCCCTGTGCTGGCACTGACTAAACCTGCCATGAGAACATGGCCACGGTTTGCATTAAAAGCAAGACAGGGAAGGGAAATGGCCTCGAAATTCAGGCCTCCTCTCCACAAATGTGCACAATCAGAGCAGAGGCCTAGATTTTGCACAGATCTGAAATTACGGGTCAGAAAACTCAAGGTGGCATTTGTGCACATGCAAGGAGAGGAGGCGCAATCCACACTTCTCATCTTAAAAGTAACTGCAAGACCCACACACGAGAAGAATGAGACACGTCACACAGCTAATGCTATTTTGGGCTGCATTAGTGGAAGTATCACTTCCAGATCCCGTGAAGTACACATTCCCCGTTACACAGCACTGGTTAGGCCTCATCTGGAGCCCTGTGTCCCTGTTTTGAGCAGTTCAAGAAAGATGCAAGCTGGAAAGAGTCCAGAGGAAGGCAACAGGGAGGATCCGGGGAATGAAAACAAAGCCCCGTGAGGAGGGATTGAGAGGAATGGGCATGTTTACCCCTGAGAAGAGGGCTGAGGGGAAACAGGATAGCACTCTACAAGTGTCTGAATGGCTGTCACAAAGAGGAAGGGCAGGTTCTCTTCTTGACCAACCTAGAGTGCAAAACACAGAATAAGGTCATGAGTGGAGCCAGGGCCCAGGAGACCACTTCTGATCCACTCTGTTTCTCTGTTCCTATAATGGGCTTAAATTATAGGAAGCCAGACTCCAACTACCTATCAGGAAAGATTTCATGCCTGCTAGAGCAGTACAACGGAACCAAAGGCCTGGGGAGGTGGTGGGTTCTCCCACCTTTGAGGCATTCAAGATGCAACTGGGCAGCCATCTGAGAGGGATGGTTTAACTGGGAGTCCTGCCCTGAGCAGGGGGTGGAGTAACTCTCACTCTGACTGTGGTTGTGAGGATAACATGGAAATGAGGAGGAAGACCAAAGACATAAGCTTCGGCTTCTTCTGAGAGGAAAAAAAGGCAGGGTACAAACAGTGCACAATAACAGCTGGCAAACTTGCATACAAATATTAATACATGAATTTTAATGCCAACACTACAAACAAATCTCGACATTCACGAGGAACAAAAATTAGAATCAGAAACCCCAGAAATCCAGAGAAGCCAAAAATGGACAGAGTCAAACATTCCGGGGGTGAAGTCGATCATGCCTGGCAAAATAGCTTGGGGGACTGAACTGTCCCACTGGAAGAAGCAATCGCATTGACAGTCTCATCTAGATAAGTGCCACGTTGACCCAGATAGCAAGGTCAGCCTAAGGGGTCCACTTCATTTTCGGGGACTCCCTGCATGTCCAGCCCTTCCACCAAAAGAGGTACATTGGGCAGAAGGACACTTTGTCAGAAAAGAATGTTCAACGCACCCCTTAGAAAGGGCCCCCACTGTCACCATGATGGGGAACAGCCGGAAAACACAGTGGAATCACAGCACCAGCTTCAGGTCTCACAAGCCACGACTGCTTTTCCCGGCCTACACAAACCGAAAAGGGCAAGCAGGCACCCAGCAGATTGGTTTTCAATCCTCACTGAATCCTCCTTCAATACTCACAGGCCCTTCCTCCATTGATGAATCCCTCCAGCTTTGAGCATTTGGCTTGGATAGCAGCACCTGCACAAGATGCTCCCCATCGCAGAGTTACAGTTCGCAAGACTGTGCCACAGGTCCTCTCCCAAGAGGCCACACAATGAAGCAAAGCACCCGAGCAGCACAGGCCGGGGCTGCCGGTGACCCAGCCTGATGGTCTAGTAGCCCGGTCTCTGCTTCCTCAACAGTTCTGGCAGGCTGTGGCCACAATGCCCACCCTGCACTCGCCTAAAAAGGGGGTCTATTTGGGGCAGGAAATGATCTAGTAGGAACTCACAGTAGCCTCCTTGTGAAGGCAAGTGGATCCGAAGGGCTGTTTCCTCATGCTGGCAGCATCGGCGCCAAGGCCTTCCCGATACAAAGCACCCTCTCTCTCTCTCCCTCCATCAGCTTCTCCACCTTGTGGTTTTGGCAAGTTGGACCTTTGGGAAGATCCAGCAGGGCTGAGAGGCAGGGGGTAGGGAGGCCAAAAAGAAAGGGTGGGGGGGGTCTATGCTTGAACATCAAAAAAGAATGCACATAAGGTCGTCCCCACCTGATCCAACCATAAGCATCTCCAGTTTCCAGGAAGATGGAGGCGGACCCCACAGTCCCCGTGCCAAAAGTTCTGGTCCCATCAAATGCTCATGATCAGAACTGCTGGACCTCCACAATAATTTCTCTTCCATCTGCAAAGCCTTCCGATTTGTCCGGCCAACAACCCTGAATGCAAACGGGTATGCATTCTCGAGAGAAAATTTGCAAATTTGCACAAAGTGAAGAAGGAAAGCAACCAAAGCTCTTTGGAAAGTACATGTCAGATCCTGCATGAAATGGCCAGATAGATTGAGGAAAAGCAAACCAGCAATATTTATTAAGAAGAGAGTGAGGCAATCGGCGAATTATTACACATGTAAGGCAGAATGCCTTGGAACTGTGCAGTACTTAATTAGCACAAGGCTGTTATAGTTTACCTTGTCCTCTGACAACTTTCTCATAGACTCCCTCCCTTCCCGAGGCTGGCAGTGGTCCTCCCTCCATTCATGCCTAATCTAAGGATGACCTTTTCAAGATGCAGCTCAAACACTCAGTCCTGGCCTGGTTCCTTCTTGTTTTCCCTTATCTAAGAGCAGCTCTCCTTCAGCGACATACACACAGGTTTTCCCTTTATCTGTAAGGGCAAAGGGGACACCGTCTTGTCTTCGCCATAATGTAACGGGTCACGATAGACAGGAATGCATTTTGGTTCGGTTTAGATCAAGGTTTATCCAGTTTGCAGCTGCAGCACTGAGCACAGGCGCCAACACAATCTGTGCCCAAGATGCATATTTCCATGTGATTTGCAGACTGCATCCGACAACATCCATACTATGAAAAATGCACATTCAAATGCATAAATTTGGAAAAATGCATACGCACACATTTTAATCAATGGTAGACGCACGCGGACATTTCAAAGATGTGAAAAGCTGATGCATGGAAAACCATACCTGAATGCATGCATGCTGTTTCGTGAAGAAAGAAAAAAAGAACACACACAATCTCATAAGGACTTGAATGAGAATAAACTTTGAGATGGAACATGGAAAACTGGTCAACTCGAGTTTGGCTGACTCACACGTCCAGCCACTGAGAACTCTCTCCACATCTGCTTGATCCCCATTTAATAAGAATGTAAGAAAAGCCCTGCTAGATCTGAGAAAGGGGCATCTGACCTAGTGTTTTGCCTCTGGCAGTGGTCAGCCAAATTGACCTGGGAAGCCCACAGACTGGGCACAGGGCTCCTTCAAGAACCGAAACTATCCATGAATAAGGCCACATCAGGCCACTGATCTTGCTGCATCAGGCTGGGGGACTGAGCACTGGGCCCAGTACTGCTCTGTGGGGCATGCTCAGGAAGTCCACACAAAGGGCAGAAAGCGAATCTTCAGGCACACTCTTTGGCCCCCAGCATTTGCTACCCCAAGTGTGAAAGCCCCAAGATAGAGGTGGAGAGGATGTTCTGCGGGGGGGGGGGGGTGAACTGGAACCCTTGAAAGTTCACTCTTGGCTGCTTTGTGTGTTTATTGTACCCACAGGAATATTCTCATGAAAAGCAAGGGACAAACAAATCTGTTGATCTAGGTTGCTCCCTGTTTCTCATTTTCCAGCTCGGAAGTGCATCCAGCCATGTTTTCTCATAGCTTTGTGTGTGTGTGTGTGTGTGTGTGTGTGTGTGTGTGTGTGTGTGTTGCTTTGAGAATATATATATAGTTTGAGAAATACTCATACACAGCTTGGCTAATTCAATGCTTTTCTGGCAAGCAGTTTCCCCAGCCAGAATGCATTTCTGCACGGTGTTTTCACCCGCGGAACAACTGCTTGGCTTTCCCACTGCCCATGTTTTCTGAATGTGAAGCCTTTGACTGGAAAACCTGCATTGCAAAATCTGGACAAGTGTGAGCCCAACAACCGACTGCAATTTTGGTTCTTGTGTTGGTAGGTTTGCATTAAAACTAAGGAGCAAATGTATTTCTCCCTTCTCCCACTGCCAAACTATGCTGCCTCTCAACACTGAGGCTGGATAAATCGGGGCGAAGAACCTATTTCAGCACAAGGGCCAGATTCCATTTCAGAGCTGCCTTCAGGGGCTGCAATACCTTTGATCCAGGCAAAGGGCTGGATCAAAGGCACCTGCATGTTTTTGCTTAAAGCTCTTGCTGCTGGCAACTAAACTTTAGGAGAGACGTTTCTACTTTTTAGAATGTGGAAAATCCTGAGCAAAAGCCGGAATGCCCTGAAGAGCAGAAAGGGGCTCAGGGCTGGGGAGGGGGCTGTGGCCTCCTGTGGAAACCTAGAGGGCTGGGGGCCAAATTGGGCCCCAGAACGGAGACTCTGCCCAAGGGGCAGATCGGCCTCTGAATCAGAATCGGCCTGTCTGCCTTTGCATGCCATTTAGGCCAGGGAACTGCCCCCATTTCTTTAGGCGGTGAATTCTGTAACAGCGATTTCTAACCAGAGTTCTCAGTTGGGCCATTTTTAGTGACTGACCCCTGATTGTTACCATATGCAGGGGAACAAAGACCATGCTCCACGGCATCTCTCCCTCTGCCCCTCCACAGCCCTGGAATCTGAGAATTCCTCACCGGAGTCCCTCTGGATAGCAGCTCCCATCTTCTCCACCCAATAGGGCAGGGGATGATGGGTGTTGTAGCATGGCCAGATGCAAAGCAGAGGAAGGGTGATGTGGCGGAGGCAGAAAGGAGCAAGGAAATGCTCAACGGATGCGATCCAGTTTGGGCTTCTCTGAGTCTGACCAGCAACTTCTCCGGCAGTTTGGTTTTCTCCGAGTCATATCAATCTTGAGGCTTATGGACCATTTTTTAACCTTCCTGAATTTCACAAGCCATGTGTGCACATGTGGAAGTGCCCACACCCATATTTTCAGAAATGCACATTTGTGCAAATGCAAATCTTCTAACGCAGACGGAAGGACAGGACACTGAGCGGGCAAATCCAATCCCATCCAATACATGCATGGCAGGACGAAGGAGCCTGGCGATCCACAAAGCACAGACAGATTTAACAAATCTCCAGCCAGGCAGCCCCTGATCAAACTTTTGTGTGTGTGTTTGCATGTGGGAGGCATTTTCCGACCCCAAAAGGAAATTCCAGGAGGAAGAGACCATGAAACAAGATTGGCACTTCCTGGCTGGAAATCCAGTGTCTTGATTATTCTGGCAGGGCCTCTGTGTGTGTGTGAGTGTGTGTGAAGGGGGATGAGGGAAGGTGCTCTGAAACTCCACCTTCTCTCCAGCACAGCAAGCTCTGTGTTTGTCTTGGCTGGGACCAGGCGAGGTGGTGTGTAGACACAGCTGGGAGGTTTGTTTCATCTGCAACTCTGTGCCGCGCCAAAGCTGTTCACCGCAGGCTTTGCAGAAAAAGAATCCAGGAAGAAGCAGAGTGTGGGTGCGTGGGTGCCTGAGTGCGAGCAGGATTTGGCTGTGCAAGAATATATGGCAATTGCTGAAGGCAGGAGGTGACTGGAGGGGCGAAAGAAACACGTTGCATCCTCACTGAGTCTTACGGAAACCCACTGAAATCAGTGAAACTTCAGCTAGTTGTGACGAACTCAGTTCCACGGATTTCTGTGAGAGATGGCTACTCAGAGCCAGCTCCTATCAACCAGTTTCAAACTGGTTTACCATGGTGACTTGGAATTCTCTCTCTCTGTCTGGCTCTCTCTCTTTTATTTGTATTTGCATTGTGTTAAGGATCATCAAATCTCTATAAACCCACCTTTAAAATATCAGACCACATTTAGAATGTTACTATTAAAATCGCATTTAACATATATCAACACTACTGTCAAAATATATTATAGTCCCTTGGCCTTCAAAGCCCCTATTTTGCAATCACAGGATTAAGGAGCTGGGACCCCAGTAAATTCTGCACCCTGCATTCAATAAGTGGAAGCCACAGGGATACTCTTAAGAAAGAGTTCCAATAAGAATGAGGATAACAATAAATATTTCTATCACCCATTGTTGCTTTGCTTTTCACAGCAGAACCCCTTTGCACGTCCGCTCTGAAGTCAGTCCCACGAGAGTCCGTGGGGCTTTTGCCGGGTAAGTGCTGCATCCTTCATGCATTTCCTCCCCTGGGCTTGCTTTCCCCTCTGGCGCTTTCCTCTGTATCAGGCTTTATTCATAGCTCTTACCTTGCCCTTGCACACCATGGGCAGCAGGCGTAAAACTGATTGCAGATGGGGGGCATTTTTTAGCCGAGTCCCATTTCAGAAAAGCTCCCCAGGTCTGGATCTCAGCCATGGGTGGGCTGAGAAAAGGGGAGGGGCCAGAGGAAAAGAGGGAGGGGCCACACAACCAAATGCTGGCATGATGCAGATTCAGGCTCTTTTGGGCAGTAACTAAGCCTTGGGAGAGGGAATTCAGCCTTGCAGCATGCTGAGAAAATACTGCACAAAAGCCCAGCAAGTGTTGAATGATCAGTGCTTGGGGGAAGGTGGGTGGAGCCCAGAGAAAGAGGCGTGGCTGACAGAGAAGCCCCCTCTGCAGCCCTGCTCTAGAGTAACAGCTCCCATATAGAATCTCTCACCAAGGTGCTTCTGATCCTTCCCAGATGGTCCGGCTGCACATTGGTGGAGCCCTAAAAATGCTATTCTTATCCATTCAATGTAGGAATTGCTTGCCACTGCAAAAAGCAGACTGAATGCACACAAGTGCAGAAATTTATAAATCATAAAATTTATAAATCATAAAAACTCATGCTGAAATCAGTACAAGCCTGGGCAATAAAAATAGGCACAGGAGATATAATCTAAAACTAGCACGGTATCAGCCAGCTCATCCATGGCATGCGACTTGCAGCTCCCACCCAGCCACAGCCGGTCACCCACAACAGCCAGGTCAGAAGTAATCCCAGATGCTTGGGAAAGTGAATGCAGCTTCTGCTTGCCTCAGAAAGACAATGACATCCATGCCAGGCAAGCTTCCATGGGCAGAATGATTCATAAACACGGGGCTAACACAGAAAAGTCCATTCCCAAACTGAGTTTCTCCCAGAAGCTGCCCTTGCGACATGGCAGAGTAACAGAGCGAGTGCCGCTCCACAGCACATCAGGGGACCAAGTCACAGAGGGCGAAATCAAGACAAAAATGGAGAGTTCTGGCATGGATCAGCACCATGCGCCCCGTCGCGGGACTCTCCATAGATGGAGAAGGGACACTCCCATTGCCTCTGGAATGAAGGATGCTAGAAATCAATTCCAACTAAGTTTCCTGGATCACCAGGTGCTTGGCATTCCACTGACAGAATTAGGTTTTGTAAAAGTATGTGTGTGTACATTTGCATCAACTTGGAGTTGTGCAAATTCACGGTCCTAAAAATGCTCATTTCCCCCTGCCCCCATGCATATTTTCACACTTTAGCCTATGGGCGAAATGCACATGATTACTTGCCCATTTTTAAAAACAGGTGCATTTTTCTACAAGTAATTTGCATAAAAGCATGTCTCTCTTTTAATGGCCCCCCAGTCTGTGGAAGTTGTGCGACTTGGGAAATGCTGGTCCACTGTGGGATCCCCTCCTGAATTCTAAGAAATGCAAGCTCGCTGGAGTCTGTGGCAGGTTTCTCCAACACCAAGATGTGCAACGTGGCAGCAAAGGGCAGGCCAGATCCTACCTACCTCTCTCGCACTGCGGTCCCGTGAAGCCATAAACGCAGGCACAGCGGTTGGGTCCAATGCACCGGCCCCCGTTTTGGCAGCCGCTTTCGCACACAGCTGTGTGAGGAGCAGAGAAAGAGGGATCAGGGAGCCAAGAAAGGCCGTCAGGAAATGCAGCTTCACTCTGGGGAAAACGGGAGGGGAGCCACGCTCTCCGTTTCTCATTCATGCAGTTCAGGGCCTCTGACCACTAGCAGCAAAAAGGGGCAGGACGTGGCTGGCGAGAAGCCACCAAATGGCAGCAGAAATCAGGGCAAAACGAGAAAAGAGCTGAGAGGTGCAGCGGTTGGTGTATCTCCCCCACGGTGCCCTCCACACATTTTGCGTGAGGATGTCCATCGTTCCCTGCCAGAGGAGGGGAAGAGGCGTCCCCAACACCTGGAGGGACCTGGTTGGACTGTCCGATACAGAAGCTCGCTGGCTGACCTTGCAGGGTTGCTGTGAGGATAAAATGGGGCAAGGGGAGAACTGTGACATATAAATGTATGAAAGAATGAAGAGGAGCAGGAGGGGCCCTTGTTCTGGGGTGACTTAGCACCCAATTCCTTCCGCAAACTGCACAGCTCTTACTGGAGTTGCTGTTGCAACCCACTTGGCAGTTGATCAACTGGGGTTAGGGGGGGCAGTCAGCCTTCTTCAGCCTGGGCCCCTACAGAGGTACAGAACTACAATGCCCATCACCCCCAACCAGCATGGCCAATGGCTCTCCAGTGTTGTAATCAGATGCATCTGCCAGGCTGGGTTAAAGAAACCAAGTACAAAAATCATAATTTCTTTGGAAAGGCAGCAAGAAAGACATACAATTGAACATGCAACATAGGGTGCTAGAATTTCTCAACCTACTCCTGAGGCTGCCTTGCACACATGCTTCCACACAGCCTGAAATCCCTGATAAACTTGGAATTCTGCCTGATTGTGCAAGCTAAGCAGGGTTGGGCCTGGCTGAAATCTGGATGGGTGGCTTAAATGCTCTGGACTGCCCAGGAAACTTCAGCTCCAGGCTGTATAGAAATATAATGAGCAATATTAATAATGCTGCTTGCAGTGCAAGTTTGCTTCCATGTACATGGCAAATGTGCTTTGTGGATTTTGCATATTTTACACAACTAATGATGTTGTTTGTGCAAAGAAGCCACTAGTGTTCCCAAGTGTTCATGGATCTAATCTCAGCTTGGCTCACTTCCAGGAGTCTGGCCTACCTGTAGGCACCTGAAAGGCTGGGGATCCACAAAATCTGCATGTGCTGACAGAGACTAAGGAATGCAACTTTGCAGATAATCAGCAGGCTGCATTTAAATTCCACAGGATATGTAAAATTCCTCCAGCCAATTCATTCCACATCTTGAACATCTTCCACAGAATAAAATCCTTTGCTTCTTTCGCCCCCTGCACCAAACCATCCCGAACCATTGAAGAGAGAAGGCAAAAAGCTTTCTCTTATGCTTACCTCTTAAAAAATGACATGGGGATCTACCCCCCCTCCACTACTTACCCTCTTCTCCCCAGCTGCAACTCCTTCCCAAGAAATTAAAACTCTGGCAATTAAGCTTAGAAATGAACCTTCTGCTGGCACCGCTGAACACGCAGGGCTCTGGGGAATAGATCAGGGGCCAGAGAAACCTTTGGGGGGCTAAGACCTCCGATGTGGGGGCACACGAGGCAGAGTTTCCTGAGGCCTAGCAATCCCTTCATCAAACTCACGTTGGCCACAATAGGTCCCCGTGTATCCCTTCTGGCAGAGACAGGCTTCCTCACTGCAGCTTCCGCCGTGCATGCACCGCACGGTGCAGGACTGAACTGGAGGAGGAAGGAGGAGAAGGGTTACAGGGAAGGCAGCAACCGGAGCCAAGCCGGCTGGCATGCGGCCACACGTGCGTGGGCTGGGCCTCCTGGGAAACACCCCGCCCCACCTGGACCAAGCGGACCAGTGAGAGAGGGAGCTGGTCAGTTTGGGATGAGGAAGGAGGCGTTTCTCCGCCAAGGAGCAAGTAACCTCTGGAACTCACTGCCACAAGATGCGTAGAAGCAGGTGTAAGCATTTCTATTTACTGGATCCATGTATTTCATCAATAAAGGGATTGTGCATTCTGAAAAATCCACTCCAACTGTCTGGGGACTATCCAGTGTCTCCCATCAACAAACAAGGGTTTTTTTGAAGCATGTACCAGGATTTTACCCCATGTGTACAAATGTGCACAAGTGCATGTGCACAGTTGGGTTAGCGCATGTTTGCGCAAGTGCAACTTTTCACAAATTTCCCCTCCCACAGAAGCTGAAATCCAAACTCTTTTCTAGCTGAATTTCGCCAGCCTCCCGAGTCCCGGGAAGAACCCCTTCACACACTGTCCGCTCGCGTCCTTCGCAAGTCTCTGCCTACCAAAAGACAGTGACCTTCCCCAGCCTGGTGTCTGCCAGATGGCCTGAACTACAACTCCCAGCATTCCTGGCCATTCACTGTGTTGCCTGGGGCTGTCAGCAGCTGAAGTCCAAAAGATACAGAGGGCGCCAGGTTGGGAAAGGCTCGGGTGGATGGCACAAACGCAGGGGTCACAATTCAGCAATACCAGAGTCATGCAGGACGGTCCCCAGTTCCAGCTTCCTGTTTAGCTCGATCTTTGATTCAGAACCAGGAGGACCAGAACCTTGCCTTATTTTTCCAGTTAGCAGGCTGCAGCTTAGGGATGACACCATGTTGCACCACCCAAAGTCCCATGCGCCTATTGACGTGAGCAGGCTGTTCCTTAGACGGGAGGGTCTGCGCATGAGTCCACCCTCTTTCAACCTGCAACCTGCACTCCACCTGGACTTGGCTAATGGTTAAACCATTTGCAGGATGGCTGACCAGAAATTGTGGGGAGGGGTATATGCTGCGGAGAAGCCAGATTATCTGGCCGGCAGAGCACTTGCTGAGGTGGGGGTGGGGGTGGACAGAGTTCCTGCTTCTTGAAATGCAATTATGCAACGACCGAGCTGGATGGGCCCAAGGAAGGGGCCAGCCCCCTCCCCCTTCTGCCTCCTGGCCGGTTTCTGTGTGATTTCCCCGCTGAAATGGCTCTCTCCAGAGGCAGCTGGGCAAGAGCCCCATCCCTGCTCTGCAGACCCGCCTGGCCGGAGCAGCCCCAGATGCTCAGTGCCCTCACGCATCCCCCAGCCCTGCTCCCCCCTTGGCAGGGCCCTCTGGAATGTGGGAAATGTGACTGTCTGCCCACCCCCCCTTTGCACGCTCGAATGCTTCACATTACTGGAAGATTGCGAACATCTGGGCCCTCCATCAGACGGAAACAGAGGAGTTTCAGCCACCCATGGACTGCGGAGAGGATGGTGTGCGCAGGGCTATTGCTGCAGGGGGGTCGGTTGGAGGTCGGGGTCTGGTTATTTCTAAGGCCCTGCCCACCCCCCCACCCCCAGGGTCTGGAAAGAATTCCTGATGAGTTCCAGAGCCTGGAATGTGAGGAGATTCTACCTTGCTGCACACGCGCTGGAGCTGACTTGCCACGGTGAGAGGTGAGCCTGCTCGTGGGCCAACATCAGTAAGATTCGTGTATTTATTTCAAACTGCCAATGGCTTTTGTGCAAAATGGCACCCAGAAAGCACCCAACTTGTGCACTATTTGCACTAGAGCAGTGTGGTTTTCAGGTGACTTACAACTCTAGTGCAATTCGTGCCTTCACTCAGAGAGAAAAATGCTTTTTGAGCATCGGGAAATGAAAGCTGCAGTCACTTACGGAATGCCTACTAAGCCCTGCTGAACTCGGTGGGTTTGATACTGGACTGTGGACTGGCCACAGCCTTCCATGCTTGGGGTGAAGGGCGAAGGCAGCTGCTTCTGAACCATTCTGAGAGACCCAAGTTGCTCCCCCACTGAGAAGGAAAGCCTTTGAAGGGCACCCAGATGGAGGGGACAAGATGCATGGGGCCAAAGCCTCCACATGGAGGAGCTCCCTAAAGTGCCTTGGCGGAGACACATGGCCACCCAGATGGAGGGAGCAGTCTACATCCACCCTGGCTCAGCTTTGCACATTTCGTGTTTTATCTGTTTCATATATTTAGATCCTGCCTTTGGCTTCCTCTTATGAGGCACCTTACATGCCCCCCTTCTTCCCTTTTATCCTCACAACAACCCTGCAAGGCAGAATAGGCTGAGAGCCGGTCGCTGGCCCAACTCCCCCAAAGACCTTCATAGCCGGGCGTGGATTTCAACCTGGATCTCCCAAGCCCCAGTTCAGCACTCTGACCAAACTGCTATGCTGGGCCCCAGCCTAAACAGGATGCCACCCTTGTTACACATTAAATGAATTTCCTGGGATATTTATTGTGCTTATATTCCACCTTTGCTCCTGCTAGAAACTCAAGGCCGCTTACAAACTCTTCCTTTCTCTTATACTTTCACAAAACCTTGGTGATGAAGGTTAGGCTGAGAGTCAGCAACTGACCCAAAGGCGTCGTGGCTGAGTGAGGACTGGCATCGAGATTTTCCCAGTCACCATTCAACATGCTAACCACAAGGCCACAGTGCTCTCAGTGCTATTAATACCGACGGCGACGACGATGATGAATCAATTAAATCGTCCATCCAGAACATCAAAACAAGAAGCGCATGGCTACAACCTCAGGCCCGCCCCAGGCCACCTGGAAAGGAGTCTGCCCCACACAAGCCTCCCCCCAGGGCTCTCTCACCTCCTCCAGAGCCACAGTTTGGGGACAGCTGCCCATTGGAGCAGGTGCACATATTCGGCCGTGAGCAGAATCCGTCGCCACAAGAGTTCCGGCAAATGGCTGTCAGGAGAGAACAGGAGGCGACTGAGAGAGGAGTTTTCCTCTGGTTACCGTAACCTGTTGCACGCCATGTGTTCTGCACCACCATCCCAGTTGTCCGATCATTGGCCATGCTGGCTGGGGCTGATGGAGCTGAACTCCGCCTGCCTTAACATTGCAGGTCAAAATTGCCCAGTGCATTTTCTGCCCAGACTGATTAGAAGTGGAGCTGGTTTCTTTTGCAGCCCCGTGTTTCTTCAGGATGTAACCTCCAAAACTATTCTCAATAGCTCAGGGTATGGCGGTGCAAAAGATGGAGAGTTTGTGTGTACTGCTCACTGCCGTTATTGGGAAAGACGCCAAACATCATGGTGCTTCCGGCAGCTGGAGCAACCTCCGTAAACTTCTGGGCATCCATTAAAATAAATCTGCAAGCTTCTGCCCATGCAGCTGCTGAAAATAGTTTGCTGAAAGCGCTACTGGTTTGCCTACTTTCCAGTGTCTTCCGAATCCTGGTCTGGTTGTGAGGACGGTGCGTGCTTGAGAGGAAGGATTGGAAGGGCTCGGTTGTTTAGCTTGAAGAAGTGGCATGGCACTGGAGTCAGCAAAACTCCCAGAGGGATGCGTAAAGGGGTGGGAATCTTTTGGATTCCCTGGGCTCCAGCCCCCTCTGTGGCAGCCCTGAATGCATGTTGTTGGCAAGCATGTCCGGCATTCACAGGGCGCTGGCCAGGAATGGAGTCCTGGGCAACCCTCGTGCAAGCAGCATCCCTCTCCTGGTGCAGGAGGCAGTGACCAGTTGCGTAACCTTCATTCTGAAAACACACCCAGGCTTCCTCTTGGCTCAGCCCACGTTAGAAATGGGTCGAGCAGAAGAGGAAGTCCAGGATTGCTAGAGGAGCAAATTCTGCTGGGAGACCTGAGAGAGTAGATTCTCCTTCACCCACCTGCCTGCTCCCTGCAGTCCCTGGATGGCATGGCCCTGCTAGGTTTTGGTGCCCCCTGGAAGCATCTTCCTTTCAAGAAGCCTTCCTGAACTAATCAGCCACAGTTTTATTGATTCTGTTTTTAACAAGTGGTTTTATTCTAGTATCTTTCTTATCTTGCCAGCATTCATGGCTCCATACCAGAATTTGGCAAGGCAAATGAAATAACAAAACGGCATTAAGCGAAAACACAGCAGTCTTTGAATATTGTGGGTTGGGGGAATCATGGAGAAGAGGGAGTCGCTGTCCTTGCTCTAATGGGCAGGCTGGAAATTACACTGTGCAGAAACTTGGGGAAACTGATTGTGGCTGACCCCGGGGCCCGTTCCGTGATGCCTCTGGCCATGGCGGATTGTGGCTTACCCCAGGGCTTCTATTCCCTTGGGGGTGGGGGACCAAATTGAGCAGCCCCTCAGCAGGCCAGAGCCCCTTTCTGTGGGATCTTTCGGTGGGGCCTGGCTTTGAGGTGTCCTCCGCTTCCAAACGTGCCCAATTCTGAAGGGCCTGGCTACTGGCAGGAAGACCTCGCAGCTAAAATAATAAGGTGGGGGTTTTGTAGTTTGGCCCTGCGCCCAAGAGCATTGTGGGGTGCTGGCTGGAGTGTCCCCCCCAGCCCCCCCCACAGATGCCTGTGTTCCCACGTGCTGGTGAAATGGCTCACAGTTGGCGCAACCCATGTGCGTCTGGACAGAGAGAAATCGTGCACCTGCCGGGACTGCAACTCTCCCGAGAAGAACTTGTGCCGTCACTGTTATTTAGATCACCTTACGCTGATTTCCTGCCTTTTTTCCCCTTGTGAGGAACCAAAGCTACATACATACTCCATTTTATCCTCACAACAACAACCCTGTAAGGTGGGCTAGCCTGAGAGTCTGGGATGGGTCTAAAGTCTACCAGGGAGCAAGCGTGGATCTTCCTGGTTTTCAGCCCAGCATTCTTGCCACCATGTGAAACCAAATCCAATGATGTCCTTTATCCTCCAGGTTTTTTTAATATGCCCACATATATGACAAATGCAGAGAAGACGAGAACTAACAGAATAGTTCCATTAGTAATACTGCATATTGCTCTAGCCAAAATTCAGATTTTTAAAAATTGAACCCCACAAGATCTGTCAGTGACAAGTCCAGGAAATTTCTAAGATCCAGGAAGAAATTTGGAGGGAGAATAGTCTTCAATGCTCATAGGGTTTAGTAAGCACCAGCAGCCCAGAGAAATGCTGAAATAGCAGTTTGCAATTACAGTGGAGGGATCCCTGAATAATTACAGACCTGGACGTAAGCAATCCCATAATAAGAGTCAGTGTAGCCTAGTAGTTAGAGCACTGGACTAGGACTCAGCAGATTTGGGCTGGCCTGAGTGACTGGGGCCAATCACTGACTTTCAGCCTACCTTACAGGGTGCTTGTGAAGATAAAACCTCTGTTTGCAGAATGACACCACAAATGGAAATGCAGGCATCTCACCCCCTTCCTAGGGCCCTCCACTGCCCTGGTCATACTCACGGACAATGCACTGGTTCCCACCAGGAAGGGTCTTCCATCCAGGACAGCAGTATGAGTGAAACCGGGATCCACAGACGTTTGGCCTGGAATTCAACACAGAAACCTAAATGTGCCTCGTATCTCATACCTCCCTCGTATGTAAAGTCCCTTGTATTTCATACTTCCTTTAGCGTTGCTCTGTCCAGCCGCAAACCAGCCTGGTACTTGGTTCTAATCTGCCCGGAATGTTGTGGCTCTTACCTTTAGGACTGGGGAGCAGCATCAATTCACACAGCTGTGTTGGAATGACCTGGCCCCACCATGGAACCTCCCCGCCATGGGCAGCCCTCCTTCTCTGCTCAGTCTGGGGTATTCCGTGGCATGCAGGATCCCCTTCCGAGCACTTTTTGTACCCCAAAAGTCATTTATGCTGTGAGGAGGCCGACTAGCCATCCAGTCCTCAGTGCTCTTCCAGGCAGAGGGCTGCGTCTGCTGGTGCAGTGCAGGGGACTGAAGGGAAGAGGGACGCCCCTGAGACTGATAGCAGCAGGAAACCCAGTGAATTCAACCTGCCGAGTTTGGACCGGCTATAGGCAATGGATTAGCTAGCGAAAGCGGTTCTAGCAGGTTTCCTTCGGGGCAAGTTGCAAGGATTCCAAGGGGGGACTTCTCCCCTCCCCTAAACAGATACGTTGGGGTGTCAGCCCCCAGTGCTGGAGGGCTGCATGCTGCCTGTGGAAACACATCCGATCTGTTAACACGCTGTGCTAGAAATGTTGAGGCTTCTTGGAAAAACAGAAAGGAAGGGGAAAACCTCATCCCATCCAAGTGTACAGAATATCTGTATGGCGCAAATGGGTTTGAGTTCGTTGGAAGTTGTGTGAGCCTGGCGAGAAATGGGATGCATGCATCGCAGGGCCCTGGCGCTCGCCCGAAGCACTCCCTCGCTTTCCCGTCTGCGCTCTCTAGGCTGCAGGAGCACCCGGGAAGGCGTGTGCGAGCCCGAGAATGTGCACAGAGCTCTGCCAGCATCAGACACTGGCGGGATGCAGCCGGTGGGGCACCAGGGCCAGGCTGTGGGGCCGAAGCCTGGGGCCCTCCTGCCCCCAGTGGACCACCAAGAGAGCAGAACTGGATGGAATCCATGACAAACGAACCCGGACAGAATCCATGCAAAGGAAAAAGGGTTGTAAAGTATGGGATGGCACTGCGGGGGCTGCCGGGGTGGGGAGTTTGGAGAAAATCAAGGTTTGTGGTGTACTTTGCAGCCGCAGCCAACTGTTGCCTCCAGCCCCCCTGCCCCCCCTCACATGCATTTTGCATCCGAGGACTAAAATTACCTGGCTACGCCCCGCCGCACAGCCTTCCTCTGTTTGGATTCTTTCCTTTGATCTCACTTTTTTCCCTTCCCCCACCCACCACTTCTTCTCTTTCACCATCCTCTGATCTTTGCAGTCAGTGCAAATGCACACAGCCGCCGGACAAGAGGCAGGCAGGGCAGGGGGACCCTCTAGAACAAGGGCCTTCCTGGCTGTGGGGGCGGAAAAAGCCCCTGTGATTCACTGCTGTTCCCTCTGCCCCGAGGGCTGCAAAGCAGAATTCAGTCACCCTTCAGAAAGAAGAGCCTCCATCGAAAGGGCTGAGCTATGGCATGGCGACAAGCTTGTTTCTGTTGGTTTTGCACTACATCGGCTCAAAAGAGAGCCGGTATGGGCTGGTGGTGCCCTCCCCATTAGAACTGCCTAGTGGTTAGAGTACTGGACTGTGACTTAGGAAACCCAGGTTCTACTCCCACAGTTCTACTCCACAGAGCCCTCTGAGTGATTTGGGGCTAGTCATTGTCTTTCTGCCTAACCTTCCTTCCAGGGTTTTTGTGAGGATAAAATGGAGAGATGGCACATCATGCACACTGGCGCCACACAGGTACAAAGGAGGTATATAAATATAAATTTATATACAGAAATAAAGAAACTGAGAGGAAGCTTTTTTATTTTTGACCTTCCTGACTATGGATGTCAAATCAGCAAAGGAAACATGAGCGCATGTGAAACCATTGGGACTGGACTAGACGGTCCCCGGAGTCTTCGCTGACTATGAAATGCTACGATTCTAGCGATCTGGGGGCCTCAGAGGGGCTGGAGAGTCTTTTGTGCGGGAGAGGTGGAAACGTGCAGAATGGGCAACGCAGACGCTCTGGGGCTGGATTGACTCCCTGTGAGGGCCAGGTCAAACATCTGGGAAAGCTTAGCTTGGAGAAAAGGCAGGTGAGGGGAAACTTGGCAGAGCTGCACAAAATGATGCTAGAATATGTGGTGAATATGGACAGATAGACACTTTTCTCCATCTCCCGTGGCACCAGAACCGCAGGAAGATTAAGCACCGAGGAAAGCGCATCTTCCTTCACCCAGCGAAGGCATCGGCTGTGCAACCCACTTTCGCAGGAGGCCGTGACGGCTGCCCACCCGCAGGGCTGTCACAGGGGACTGACACGTTCCTGGAGGAGGAGGAGGCTTCCTGTGGCCACCAGTCCTCATGGCCCGATGCCACCTCCAGGATCAGCCACAATTTCTTAAAGCTTTTATAGACTGTCCCATTACTGGCGTCTCAGGACAGTTCACAACAAGCACAAATAAAATAAAAATGGCACAGCATCCAGTGACTAAATATTAAAACCACAATTAAAACCAATTAACAATTAAAATAATGGGGAAATAAAAAGGTGTGCCGATGTCTACCAGAAGTGGGGGAACATGGGTAGGAAGGTGCTATTGCCCTCATGCCATACTTGTGGGTTTTTTGGGGGCAGCTGGTTGGACCTTGCAGGAAGCAAAGCTGGGCTAGATGGACCCCCTGGTTGGATGGTCTATCCAGGCCCTTCTGAAGTTCTTATGTCCCCAAACAAACAGGAATAATATATATATATATATATATATATATATATATATATATTTAAAAAAACCTCTTTTGTTGAGGCGCATCTTTTGTTGGTGTGGACAGTCCAAAGCCTGAGCCCAGGTTCTCTTGGTTGCTTGGAGGGCGAGTAGGGAACTGCATCTGGTCTCAGAACGCCTAAGGCACAGTGCCGGCAAGACAAAGGGCCCTGGCAAGATGGAGCCACGCGATGCATCCCTCGCCCCCACCCCACCCTGGCTGACTCCTCCATGGGGCTGCCGGGTTGGTCCAAAATTACTCCTAGCCGGCCTGGCATTCCCTCTGCCCAACCGTCCGTGTGCTTGTTTTGAGGACAGCTTCTCAAGTGTTGGTGGAAAATAAAAGTCACCTCCCAGCTCTGGCTGGTGAGAACTTCAGCTTCGAGGAACAGAAGGGTGTTCCTGGAGAAGATGGGCTTCAGGGGAAATCCAGGCAGCTGGCAGAGGCCGCCCCAGGCAGAGCAAGGTGGGGAGGCTGAGCATTTGCAGCACTGGCTGGAGAGTTTCAAGCAGGGGCACTTTTGGCAGCCTCCAGCGCAAGGCTGAATCGTTCACACAGGAAAAGAGAGGCCACAGAATGGCAGCGGCTGCCGGTGAGGGTAGGTCCCAGCAGCCAAGGGTGAAGAGGGATGAACTGAATGAAGTCCACTTGCTGCTGCGCTCCCCTGTTAGCACAGGGGTGCTGGGCGGGGCAGCACCAGGGCAGAGGCCCTGGCAGCAGTTCAGCCTGCCCTGCCGGAATGCAATCTCGTGCCCTCAAAGAAGGGGCAGCACTCAGTACCAAAAAGGTCTGGCTTCAAGTCCCACAAGACAAAACGTGCACACACATTCTGGAGATTAAAAGCACCTAGAAGCAATGCAGTGACCACTAGAAAACAACACGGACTCCTGCCAGCCTAATCTGATTTCATTTTTTGATTGGATAACCTCCTTGATGAACTGTGGGAATGCTGCAGACATAATCTATCTTGACTTCAGCAAAACTTTTGACAAACTGCCCCACAATATCCTGATGAACAAACTGGCTCAAGGTGAGCTAGAAGGAACAATCATCAGGTGGATTCAACACCTGCCTATGGAATTGGACTCAAAGAGGGCTCATCAGCACCACTTTCCCAAACTGGGGAGAGGGAATAAGTGGGGTGCTGAAGGGTTCAGTCCTGCGCTCAGGGCTCCTCAACATTTCCATTAGTGACTTGGATGAGGAAGTGCAGGGAACACCTATCACACTTGCAGGACACAAAACTGGGTAGGAGAAGGTAACACCCTGGAAGACAGAGAGAAGATCCAGGGCGATCTCAAAAGGCTGGAGCGCTGGGCTGAAAGCAACAGAAGGAGATTCACTAGGGGCAACTGCCACGTTCTGCCCTTAGGCAAAAGAAACTGTGTGTGCACGTGACATGGAAGGGAGTTTTCTCCTAAGGGTGCCCCTTTCCATGAAAAGGGATGCATAACCAGGGCAGAAGAGGGCTCTTGCTTTCAGAGTAGCTGGATGGTGGGGCTGGTGGGCCACAGAAGATTCAGCACTTCAGGGGCCAGGGCCATCCCCTGACACATCCTCTTTCAAAGGAAGACTTAAACCAAAGTGTGACACAGAACAGAAGCCAGAAGCAGTGCAGTGGTTAAACTCATGGGACTGAAAAGCCAGGGGAAATTCTGGTGGGAACCTAACCACGTACTACATTCATCATCTAAGTCTCTCCCTCAGGCACCTCCTCCAAGAAAGTCCAGAAAGCGGCGAAGAGGGAGAGGGCCTTTCTGGTCATGGCCCCTAATTACAGAGTGATTTCCCTGATGGCATCAATGCTGCTCTCTTTTTGGCATCAGTTTAAGTTGTCTCCTACCCTCAGGCATCTGGCTTGAGATCGGAAGCCCTGAGCGAAAGGGAGGAACCAGATTTTCTTCCTGCTGCAAAACCTTCACATGGCTTCATCTTGCATCAAGTGAATGCAGTTTCAAAAATGTTCTGGATTTTTTCATAGTGTGGATTGTTTAGACAGGTGTTTAGACAGGTGCTGCTTGTTTATAGGCTTGCATAAGCCTGGCTTTTATTGTTTGTAATGTTTTTAAAGTTTATTGATCCTGCAAGCCATGCAGCCAAGCCAAGAGGAACGCACACAATCAACAGCCCTCTACCTGGAGCCCCAGAGACCACAACCAGGCAGCCTCTTTGGACAGGGCAGTCCAACACAAGGTGCCACACCTCAGTGGCCCTTTCCCTGGTAGCCAAGTGTCTCTCCTGGTTCACTGAGGGTGCGTGCAAAACCCTCGAGGGTGAGGATGATCCCAGGAACTGACTGTGGAGGAGGGGGAGACCGCAGGAGGGCACAGAGACCTGCTCTCGGGCACAGGGTGGGTTCAGGCTTGGCACATGGCCCTTCAGACACTCAGTGGGCCACGTAATTCTTTCTGGTCAAAACCTTCGGCCTGGACCCAGTAGGCATGTGTAAGGAATCTGCTTTGGGCAGAAAATACGCTGGTTTGGGCTTGCTGGGTTCCAGCCCTCTTCGTAGCAGCTTGGGGCTTGAGTCCCTGGCAATCCACGGCAAGAGCCCCACACGCCATGTGAGTCTTGGCATTCTTCCACATTCACTGTTGCTGCAATGAGTGGGGAAGAATTTTGGCAGCCAGGAATGGCGGCTGGGGAAGGTTTCTCCTTGCAAAGGTTTCGGGGGTCTGTGAACACTGGTGGATTTCTTCTGGGCACTGCTCGCTTCCTTAGGGAGGGATGAGTACTGGAAGAAGTCCAACAGGCAGGCACAAACCAGGTTCCAGAAAGGCTTAGCACATTGTTACTGCCCTGAGAGACTGTGAAGGGAGGGACAGAAAAGCTTTAAATAGATAAATAAATACCCAGTCAAGAGAGGGAGGGAGGCATGGAAGAAGGAAGGAAAGAAGACCAACAGACAGACAATGGGAGGGGAGTGGGGAAGAAGGAAGGCAGCTTGCATTTTAGGGACGTGGGAAACTGACTGCAGCCACTGAGAGGCATAGGACACATTGAGGGGGGCAAGCAAAGATGAACCCTCCCCAAGGAATGTGCAACATGTAAATACAACACCAGCTGCAGCACCAAATGGAAGACGAAACAGTCCCCTTTTGTTGCAAGAACCACCACCCACGGTCCTCCTTGAAATCTGAGGAAGGCATGCTCCCCCTTCCAGTTTTCTTTCGTTTCGCTCAGCAGAGTGACCCCTGAATGCACCGGCTGGCATTCTTTCCGTGCACACACAGAAGCTGACTTGGAAGAGAAGAGGGACCGGCCCAGGCCGCCATGCTTGTGAGCGAGCCAGCCAGCCAGCCAGCCCGTGAGTGTTTCTGAGCATGGCCAGAGTCCTTTCATCACACCCTTTGGATGGCAGGGCTTGAGTACATGCAAACAGGAGGAGCTGAATGCCAGAAGAGCCCTGCTGGATCAGATACAGGGGTGACCAGCCACCCCCAGGCAGGGCAGGGGGGCAGCAGCACTTCCCACCCATGTTCCACAGCAACTGCTGTGCACAGGCGCATTGCATCTCATCTTGGGGCTGGCGCATGGCCACCAGGAATAGCAGCCACTGACAGCCTCCTCCTCCTCCAGGAATTTGTCCAGCCCCTGGAAAAACCTTTCCGACTGGTCGTCACCATGGCACTCTACAGAAGCTTTCTCCCTCCCTGTGCTGAGCAAAGCCACCCTCCCTTGGATCTTCCCTGAATCTCCTACCCAGCAGCTTCACAAGATGACCCTAAGCAGGGGGAGTCTGCCAAACATCCTTTCAGACACCGTCCTCACCCTTTCTGCCAGCGAAGCAGTCCCAGACATTGCCCCATTGTCCATGCGGGAGTTTCTCCAGCCCTTGGATCAGTGTGTTGCCTTTTTCTGCACTTTTTCCAGCTCTTTCAGATCATTTCTGAGCATGAAAAAAAGCTCACCCTCTGGCCTGCACATGCACATACACTTTGAGACATGTGTGGTCAAAAATCTCGCACCTCTGAGAATGGATGGAAAGCTGCTTCCAAATCTGCTACACACACCTGCCCATTTTACAGAAAGAACTGCTGTGGAGGACAGACCACACACCAGGTAAAATGGACGGGAGACTGAGGGAGGTGCCACAGATTCAGCGCTCACACATGCTGATGCACGCAGGCCTGATCCTTGCCTCTTGGGCTAACGAACAGATCAGAACATTGGCATCTGCAATGCAAAGCGCCTCTCTGCAATGTAAGAGCATAAAAAGGACACCGTTCCAAAATTATGCATTAAATATGCATAGAGAGGGCTTGTTTTTGTAATTGCACATTAATTCTAGGAGATAACAGAATTGCAGAAGGCAGTGGGGGGATGCAAACACGATGTGGGCCAGGAAACAGAGAAATGTCTACCAGCCCAACTAGGTGGGTGGGCAGAGCAAATCTGTGTGTGCTGTCTCCAAAGGACATCCCACAGTGCATAATGGAGCCCTCTGCCAGCCCAGGGACTCCCTTTGTGGGACTTGACCGCTGCTCCTACCCAGCACTCGGCAGAGCAGTGACGAGGGGGACAGCCATCCAGCCCACAGGGGGTCCCCAGGTGGCCACGCCCCTTCCCCGGCCCATCCATTTCCCCCAACCACCAATCGTTTGTCGATTTCAAGAATTTCAAGAGCCTTTCCCAAGGCTTTGCCACTGGCACTGAGAAAAAGGCGGACATACTCTGTGAGTCTATGCCAGCCTTGCGCTTGGGTACATGGGCGTGAGCTCCTGCTCACAGCAGTGAGGGCCACATTTCATGTGGGACAAGCCCTTGGGGGAACGTTCTGGCAGCTGCTGGAGAACCCAGAAGGCCATTTTCGGATCTCAGACAGGCTGGAATTGGCCCCGGCCCCCATTTTGCAATGAAAAGTGGCATTTTAGGTTATGTGGGGAAACAGGGAGAGGAGAAAATGTTTCCTGCAGAACTAGAGGTCCTTTCCTAGATAAAACTGTTGCTTTGAGGGAGGCAGAGAAATGGCAAACCCAGAGAATGGGTGCACGCTGGCACATACCATCCTGTATGCATGTTTATGCAGAAATAAGTCCCAGGTAAACATGCTCCTTCATGGATCATTGCCTTGCCGTGGTGAAGAGGCTTGTGTAGCTCAATTAAGCTATAAGCTATGTTATGCAGGGCCACCCAAGATAGACAAGTCATAGCAGAGAGCTCTGACAAATGTGCTGCACTGGAGAAGGAAATGGCAACCCACTCCAGTACCCTTGCCATGAAAACCCCATGGACAGTACCAAAGGGCAAAACGATACGACGCTGGAAGATGAGCCCCTCAGGTCGGAAGGTGTCCAATATGCTTCTGGGGAAGAGCAGAGGGCTAGTACTAGTAGCGCCAGAAAGAGTGAAGCGACTGGGTCAAAGCCGAAAGGACACGCAGTTGCGGATGCATCTGGTGGTGAAAGGAGAGTCCGATGCTGCAAAGATCTATACTCCATAGGAACCTGGAATGTAAGATCCATGAATCAAGACAAGCTGGATGTGGTCAAACAAGAGATGACAAGACTGAACATCGACATCCTAGGAATCAGTGAACTAAAATGGACAGGAATGGGTGAATTTAATTCAGACGACCATCGGGTATACTAATGTGGGCAAGAATCCCTCAGAAGAAATAGAGTAGCCTTCATAGTCAATAAAAGAGTAGGAAAAGCAGTACTGGGATACAATCTCCAAAATGACAGAATGATCTCAGTTCGAAACCAAGGTAAAACATTCAGCATCACAGTAGTCCAAGTCTATGCTCCAACCACTGGTACTGAAAAGGCTGAAAGCTGACTAGTTCTATGAAGGCCTACAACACCTTCTAGAATTAACACCAAAAAATGATGACTGTATCATCATGAAGGACTGGAATGCTAAAGCAGGAAGCCAAAAGATAACTGGAATAACAGGCAAGTTTGGCCTTGGAGTACAAAATGAAGCAGGGCACAGGCTGGAAGAATTTTGTCAAGAGAATACGGTGGTCATAGCAAACACTTTTCCAACAACCCAAGAGACGACTCTGCACATGGACATCACCAGACGGTCAGCACAGAAATCAGACTGACTATGTGCTCTGCAGCCACAGATGGAGAAGCTCTATACAGTCAGTAAAAACTAGACCAGGAGCTGACTGTGGCTCAGATCATGAGCTTCTGGTTGCAAAATTTAGGCTTAAACTGAAGTAGGGAAAAGCACTAGGCCAGTCAGGTATGACCTAAATCATACCCCTGATGAATATATAGTAGAGATGACACATAGATTTAAGGAATTAGATCTGATAGACACAGTGCCTGAAGAACTATGGACCGGGATTCGCAACATTGTACAAGAGGCAGCAACCAAAATTATCCCAAAGAAAAAGAAATGCAAGAAAGCAAAATGGCTGTCTGAGGAAACTTTACAAATGGCTGAGGAAAGAAGGGAAGTGAAAGGCAAGGGAGAAAGAGAGAGATACACCCAACTGAATGCAGAATTCCAGAGACTAGCTAGAAGAGATCAGAATGCCTTCTTAAATGAACAGAGGAAAGAACTGGAAGAAAACAATAGAATAGGGAGGACCAGAGATCTCTTCAAGAAAATTGGGGATATGAAGGAAACATTTCATGCAAAGATGGGCATGATAAAGGACCAAAATGGCAGGGACCTAACAGAGGCAGAAGAGATTATGAAGAGGTGGCAAGATTACACAGAAGAACTACACAAGAAAGAGCTTAACGTTCCTGATAACCACGATGGGGTGGTTGCTGACCTTGAACCAGACATCCTGGAATGTGAAGTCAAATGGGCCTTAGGAAGTCTGAGCAACAACAAAGCCAGTGGAGGCGACAGTATTCCAGCTGAGCTATTCAAAATCCTAAAAGACGATGCAGTAAAAGTGCTACACTCAATATGCCAGAAAACTTGGAAAACTCAACAGTGGCCACAGGATTGGAAAAGGTCAGTTTACATTCCGATCCCAAAGAAGGGCAATGCCAAAGAATGTTCAAACTAGCGCACCATTGCACTCATTTCACATGCTAGCAAAGTTATGCTCCAAATCCTACAAGCTAGGCTCCAGCAGTATGTGGGCCGAGAACTACCAGAAGTACAGGCAGGATTTCGAAGAGGCAGAGGAACTAGAGATCAAATTGCCAACATATGCTGGATCATGGAGAAAGCTAGAGAGTTCCGGAAAAACATCTGCTTCATTGACTATGCTAAAGCCTTTGATTGTGTGGATCACAACAAATTGTGGCAAGTCCTTAAAGAGATGGGAGTACCAGACCATCTTATGTGTCTCTTGAGAAACCTGTATGCGGGTCAAGAAGCAACAGTGAGAACTGGACACAGAACCACTGATTGGCTCAAAATTGAGAAAGGAGTTGGGCAAGGCTGTATATTGTCACCCTGCCTATTTAACTTATATGCAGAGCACATCATGAGAAAGGTAGGGCTAGATGAATCACAGGCTGGAATTAAGATTGCCAGGAGAAATAACAACCATGCAGATGATACCGCTCTCATGGCAGAAAGTGAAGAGGAACCAAGGAGCCAATTGATACGGGCAAAGGAGGAGAGCGCAAAAGTTGGCTTGAAACTCAACATTAAGAAAACTAAGATAATGGCATCCGGTCCTCTCACTTCCTGGCAAATAGATGGGGAAGAAATGGAGGTAGTGACAGATTTTATTTTCCTGGGCTCCAAGATCACCGCAGATGGGGACTGCAGCCAAGAAATTAAAAGATGCTTGCTCCTGGGGAGGAAAGCTGTGGCAAATCTAGACAACATACTAAAAAGCAGAGACATCATACTGCCAACAAAAGTGTGTATAGTCAAGGCTATGGTTTTCCCAGTTGCAATGTATGGCTGTGAAAGCTGGACCATAAGGAAGGCTGAGCGCCAAAGGATTGAGGCCTTTGGATTGTGGTGCTGGAGGAGACTCCTGCGAGTCCCTTGGACCGCAAGGCGATCAAACTGGTCAGTCCTAGAGGAGATCAACCCTGACTGCTCTTTACAAGGCCAGATACTGAAGATGAAACTCAAATACTTTGGCCACCTAATGAGAAGGAAGGACTCACTGGAGAGGACCCTGATGCTGGGAACAATTGACAGCAAAGAAAGAAGGGGATGGCAGAGGATGAGGTGGCTGGATGGGGTCACTGAAGCAGTTGGTGTGAGCTTAAGTGGACTCTGGGGGATGGTGGAGGACAGGAAGGCCTGGAGGAATGTTGTCCATGGGGTCGCGATGGGTCGGACACGACTTCACGACTAGCAATAACAAATATGCTCGAGATTCAGGCTGGGATGAGCCTTCTCCCTGTCCATCTCTGCAGCATCCATGAACTTTCTCCCATGCCCAGCCTTGTCCGGCAAAGTGAGCAGAGCCAAGAGGAGGGGCTGCAGACTCTCGCATACCCCCAGTTGTGCTACTGGCAACTTTCCTCCTCAGGAAGGGCTGCAAGACACAACAGAGGGTCGCCGAGGCTGGGCACGCCAGCCGCTGTTCCTGGAGAACCATTCTCTGTGGGGCTTGATACATGGCCCGGGCCCTGCTAACACAGTGCACGGTTTGCCAGAACTCAGACTCAGGGCCACGGCAAAGTGGGCTGGAGTGCAGGGAGCCGAGCCTGGGGAATCTGCCGGATTCCCACTCCCAGACAGATTCTGCGCACATCTGTGCTCGAAACCGCAGCCATAAAGTGGCCAGCACTTTACTGGAGAATGTGGCAACATTTCCTCCAGTTACCTTTTGCCAAAACAGGCTTGGGAACACTTATTTGTCAAAGTGAGTGGCAAATTAATGCTCTTTCATATGTGATGGGCAGGGCATTGCTGTCCATGGAACGTTGATGCCGATCTGTCCTGTGATGATGGCAAACATGCAAGGATGAACCGTCCCAGCTTCTAGTCCTCACTGGCCATGAAGCTCAGCAGGGGACCTTGGGCAAGCCTACCCCACAGGGCTCTTGCATTGATAAAACAAAGGAGTATGTAGGACACCCTGGTGTCTTTGCAAAATGAAAAAATGGGGGATGGAAATGTAACATAAGAACAATGCAAGGTTCCAGTCCTCATGGTTCTTAATCAAGGGGAGACTAAAAAAGGGATATAAGGCGCTGACGTACACTGAATCAAAGCACTGGCCTATTGAACCTACATGTTCTTTCTGCCCTGCCAGCATCTTTGCAGTGTCTTTCCCAATGCCCACCACTGTGCGGGAGTCCACAGCTTCCAGGACTGGCCACGCCAACTGCGGCTGGTGGGAAATGGAATTCAAACCACTTGGAAGCCTCCAGTTTTGAGACAGCTGTTCCAGGAAGGGTTATCACTAGCGATCTCGAGTAGCGCTCACGCCAGCCTCAGGGGGAGGCCAGACCCCCGCTGAGGGGCCAGCAACTCTGGCAAGTGTCCCCTGGGAACAGCAAGGGTGGCCACAGCGGGGAGACACAGAGAGGGAGCCCCCAGAACCTGGAGCCAGAAACAGGAGCTGTGCACGCACACGTGGCAACCAATCCCAGGCAGGATCCCACAAACCCATTTTCAGGCGGATGTCAGGAAAGAACAGCGGAGGGCTTACCCTCGCAAAGTATCGTGGCCTCGCCGTCTCACCCGGCCGGCAGACTGTTTGTTCTCGTAGCTTGCAAAGCGATCCGCTGGGAGGTCTCTGTCCTGCTGGCCGGAGGCAAAGTCCTGGTAGGAGGTGAGCAGGGTGCACGCCAGGAAGAGTCGGGCGAGCCGGAGAGCTGCCATTGCAGGCCGCGGAAAGAGCCGTTCGAGGGGAGGGTCTCCTGCAGCCTGGCAGTGCCAAAGCAAAATGCCTTTTCCTGGGCTGGGAAGCAAATGTGGGCAGGGGGGAATAACAGGGTTGGGGTTACCACATTGAAAGCTGTTTGCTATGGCTTGTCTCCCCTGCCCCAACCAGTCTGGGGTGCTTCTGAAATTCTCGTTTCTCCCCATGCTTTTGCAGTTCTTAATTCAGTGTGGATTTGGTGTCATAGATCGAAAAGGGTCCCAACCGTCTTGGGCCAGTGAGCACATTTGGAACTTAGAGGAAGTGTGAGGGCAGCGGCAGGCAGAGCAAGGACTGGGGTGTGCCTGGCTGGTGACAAAGCCCTTGTTTCCATGAGGCTGAGCCAATGATGCTTGCCTAAGAAACTAAGGGGAAGGAGTGTGCAGTCTGAACCTCCAAGATCAAAACAGTGTGTTGAACCAGGGAAAGCTGGTCTCAGAGGGCAGATCTTCAGCGTCACGCTGCGCCAGCCTAATCAGTCGATAAAGGTCATCAGTACACTCTCTCGGGCATCCCCTTGTCTCTGCTGTCATAACCTGCCCCCTTTCCATCATTTCCCCACCTGCTCGCTAGACAAGCAGCCCGGGGACAAGCGAGCCATGGCATCCGCAGTCCTGCTCACCCTCTCCCTGTGTTGGAGCAAGAGGTACGTGAATGAGCACCTTGCAATGGGGGCGAGCGCAGCAAGTCCAGGTGCCCCCGGCAAGCGCCCCTCACCAACCTTGACCCAAGGTAGAGGCAGAGGTGGAGTCTTGCTCTCTGCTGCCCCATGTGGTCAGGACAGGATCCGAATGGGCTACATTGCAGGAGAGCAGATTTTGGATCAGCAACAACGTCTAGGCCAGGGGTTGGCAACCTGCGGCTCCGGAGCCGCACATGGCTCTTGAACCCCTCTGCTGCGGCTCCGTCGCTCAAAACATGCGCCGGCACAGCCGCTGATCTGCTAGAAACTCCACTCAGGAACTAGCTAGTTAAGTAAATCAGCTAGTTAAGTAAATTGCTACATTCCTTTGCTACACAAGCTTCCTGCAGGCTCTCATGTTACAGGAAAGGCTGCCCAAAGCATTCTCTTTGTCCCAATGTCATCTCCTTCCTCTGAATGTTAAAAGCTGCTGTGCTTGGGACCTGTCACAATTCACAGCACTTGACTGTTTACCTGCTAATCAGTCACACTAAACACACCTATATCTCCAGGACAGCTGATCTGCGGACCAGGGCCACCTACAAAGAAAGGTTTCTGAGGAAAACCAAAGATTTAATGATACGTGAGTAGATTCATTTGCTTTTACTGCTGACGAACTTATGGGGTTTGCTGTTTAATGCATGCAGCCCTTTAGCACTGACTTTGACTCTGCAGGAAGCTGTTCTCCTATTCAAACTATATGAAAGGAGTCCTCCTAGTTTATAATGTAAGATTAAAAATAACAGTTTTTAGTGACTGAACAAGAGCTGCAGCTAAATCATAAGTAAGATATACGTAGCATTAAGGTAAAAAAAAGATCTATGCAGTGTTATCTTCATTTGAGATGTCAAAAGGGTTTTGTGACTCCCGGTGTTTTCTTCTGTGTGGGAAATGGGTCCAAATGGCTCTTTGAGTGTTAAAGGTTGCCAACCCCTGGCCTAGGAGAATGAGTTAGAGCGGTTTGGCAGTGAAACAAATGGCCTTCGGGGGATGTCTGGGGGGCTGTCTTTTGGTTGCGCACAGACCTTGGATCGTCCTGCATCGAGCAGAAGGCTGGGCAGAACACGCAACAGCCCCCACCCCACCCCCACACTAGGATGCCCTGAAATGAAGGCACTGGGAATCGAGCAGGGCATTCCAAATTCTCTGCAGTGCTGCACGCTCCTGCCACATCTCATCACCACCTACGTGCACACGTGTATATCCACTTAGAATTTCAGCAGTGTGGAAGCATAATAAAGAAAGAAAACAGGTGTGAGAACATCAGCAGCCTGGTGCTGGAGAAACCCACGGTCTCCCTAGCACACCAGAGGCCCCAAAGGGAAGCCCCCAGGTGGGACACCGGTGCCCAAGCATCTTCCTGTCCATTGTAGATGCCCTGCAAAAGAAGATGCCCTCCGGATCGGGGCACCTGTGCTCTTTCCTCGAGGTGGTTTTCTCATGATGGCGATGCCTTGGCTCAGGAGGCTGGAGTTCATGGCATGTACAGTTCTCCTGAGATACCTTTCAAGCAGTGTCTTGCCAGTGCGCAGCAACACATGCGCATCAGCTGAGGGCCCTGCCAGAAAGGAACCTGCTGCAATCAAAAGCCTGAGGACCTCAGGAGGGCTTTGTGTGTGCATGTGTGTGACCACTTATGTGTTCAGCAACGTTTTATCAACACATGCAAGTGCATAGAGTGTGGCACAGAGAGGGAAAGAAAACAACAGACCGGAAAGCTGTGGTAGGAGGCACATGTTCTTGTCCTGGAATTTGGAAGATTCTCCAAGTTTAAGCAGAACTGAAGGGGAAAGGGAAAACAGGAAAGGGTCCACCCTGGAACAGCAAAGGAACGGGACAGAGGAGCAGAAGCCTCCCACAGGAAGGCAGCCCCATCAAACTGGCGGGCGTTATTCTCCCTTGTCTCGCCAGCAGGGGGTGGTGCTTCTGCCATCAGAAATGAGGAGCTCTGCATGTGGCCACTGCCACAGCCATCCTCAGTGGTCTCTGGGAAGGGGAAGGAAGGCTCTTGTCAGGGATGCCGGAGAGCCGCTGCTGCACCGACAAGGCAGGGTATGGCTCAGGGGCCGAGTCCGGATGAGGGGTGTGAAGGGCTCACACGGGGCTGGGGGTCTGATGGGCTCCTCTGCCAGGGCCCCGAGTCCAGGTTCCGGGAACTGGGCCCCCGCTCTGCACAAGTGGCTCCCTCCTCCAGCCCCATCTGGCAGCCATTCATTGTGCTGCCACTCCCGACGCAGAAGGGGGCTGTCCGCACAGGGCCTGCCAGGAACGGCGCTCCATGCCTCTGTGGCACCTGATACAAAGCAAGCTGCTGGTTTGGCGAGTGTCATCGCGCGAGCGTTGCGGACTTCCTCCCGGCTTGCTCGCCCTTCAAGACTGGCCACGCCTGAGAGGTGAACTGCAACTGCTGGCCGGACAGATTCCAATGGATTTCACCCCAGCCTTAGTCCAGATTAGTGATGTGGGAAGACTCTGGTTTGGGGACGGACTCTGTCAGATTGCCTTGCTTCGGCTCCTCAGAATCCGGCCTGCTTTCTTCCTGCCCTGAGTTCCCTTGTGCCAAACATTTGTGTGGGCGCCCATCTTGCAGGAGCCTCAGGGAGCCTGCAAGACTGGCTTGCACACACGTTGCCATGCGCCCGCTGTGCAAGCTGAGTTCTGCTTCTGCACTCCTGACTTGCAGGCGTCACATTTGTGTGGAGATGCCACAAAAGTTTGTGAGTCTGACCTTGGCTAAGCTGCCTGTGCAGCCAGGCCAAGCATGAGAAAGCAGTCCAGCATGCACAAGAGAGCTGGATTCTGGCCCGCTCCTCACATTCCCGGTTGAGACGACATGAAAAACCAACCCTCAAGGGTTGCGTGGAGGCTGTTGAGCCATGGCTTGTGGCTGAAATGAGGGTTGTGTTAGTCAAGTGCAGCCAGGCTCACAAGCCACGGTGAACAACTAACCCAGCACGGTTCTCTTTGTGGCTAACCAGCTGCGCCAAACCCCCCAAGGTCCTGCGGAGGCAGTTTCTGACACTCCAGCTCAGCTGAGATCCTGCATTTACCCTGAAGCAGGAGGACAAACACCTCCCTTTGTTTGGCAGAAGGCCTGTAGCTCTAGGCAGAGTCCCTGGCTTTGCATACAAATGGTGCCATTTTCAGTTCCTGGCATCTCTGCATTCCCTGAAGAAGGAAATCTACATTTCCAACATGCATAGGGTGGGAGTAAAACATTGGCACTTGCTACTTTTTCTATACCCCGCCCCCCCGCATTGCTTCTATCTTCACAAGCTGCCTTCTCCCCACTTGATGCGCAGAGGCAATTGCCAAGAGGCATGTACAAATATGTGCAAAATCCGTCCCAGCTGGATTTTGCAGGTTGCCAGGCACCTTCCATTCAGTCTACTTACTGACAGAATTGAATTTTCTGCAAATATTCTCAAAGTATTTGCACAAATTCAGGACTGCACAATTTTGCACTCCTGAAAATGTGGAATCCTCCCCAAATGTGCAAACCTGCCAAAAATGTGCATTTTTGTGCTGTTGGGGATATTTGCCTTTTTGGTAGGTGTTTCATCATATTATTCCATGCCTAAAATGGTATGAAGTTGCATAAAATGTTTTAAAAGCTCTAGTCTGCAAGTCCAAGGAAATGGTGGCCTGCTACAGAATCTGTGTGTGGATTCTGTGTGTGGAATTTTAGGATTCTGCATTGGTGCTGCTTTGTCTTTGGCCCTAGTCAGACACCATGGCTGAAGGATGGGCCATACCCCAGTGCTACAGCCCCTGGTTTGCACATGGAATGGTCTGGGTTCAATTGCTGGGCTCTCCAGTGAAGGAAGGCCTACATCAAGGGATTAAAATGTCCCTTCTCCTCAAGAGCAGTTGCCAGGCAGAGAACGTGGTACAGAAATTAAGGAATCAATGCGGCCTGATGGTTAGACAGCTGAATTCAAGTCCCCACTTGGCCATGAGACTACCTTGCAAGGTAGTTGTTCTCAGGCTAAATGGGGAGGTGGAGGAGTCTAGAGCTGCCCAAGGTAACTTGGGGGGAAATAGCTCTAATACAAAATGTAAACCATTAAACCTGCTGTAAAATTGTTTACCTTCTCCCTGACTTGCTGTCCTTTGGTTACGGACTCTCCCGTCCTGAGGCAGCATCATGACAGATGGGAGGAGGGGTTATCATCCCAACCTAGAGCCTCCCAATGAGTGTACAACCTATCTAAGACTAATCAAGCTCCTAGTCCTCTTGAGGCTAGGATCCAACACACACATCATCAAGGAGTAATGTCTCAGGGTACTCACGGGAGCTGTTGTTGGGCATGGGCACAGAATGGATTGCTCTGTTTGTGAATGGGAATTCCTTTGGGAGGTCCAAAGCTCCCACAACAGATTCAAACATGTTCCATGAATGTTCCAACATGCCACCTGTGGGTTCTGCAGCAGAACAGCATTTTCTGAATTGCAGGGATTCCAAAGGCTCCAGGGCTGGTTTCCCACTTCTGTGCAAATGCGCATATAAAGAAACATCCGTGCATAAAACCCACTTCCATCAATGAATGCATGACGGAACAAAAAGCATCTGATCATCTGCACCACACAGACACCACGAGAGACAAAATCCATGAAACTCATCCAGTCTAGCGGGCTAAGAAGATGCAATTTGATCAATTTTAATTAAAAGCCCCCTCTGTGTGTGTAGACAGATCGAAGTCCTGCAGCGAGCCTGTGGCCCCTTTTGGGAGGGTATCAGTTTTGCCCCCCCGTGTGAGTGCAAGAAGGTGTGTTGCTTTGCACTGCCCTCTCTCTCACTCCCCCCATGGCTCCCCCATTGCAGTTATCTGTCCACAGTATGCAGCGCCTTGCTTCCACTTCCCAGTTTGGGTACTCATGCGGAGCATCCTCAGCCTCTTCTCCAATTTATCTCATGCCAGATGCCACCGCAGAGTGAACGGCCTCCCAGCAACACCAGGCATAACCTGGAGCGTGTCTTGCACCACTTTGGATCGCCCTTAACGAGACCCAGAGCAGGCAAGAATGCCATTTAAAATGTACCGTAACCACCACTGTGCAACCTTTTGGCCAGCAATGCCTTTGCACTGGCTTGCAGCAGAGAAACCGAGTGTGGGCTGCACAACGGTCTCCTTGGGACTGAGATCACAGCCAGGAGAGATGCTCACGGAAGCATTTCTGACCGAAAGGGGCCGATCCACCAGACAGCTTTGTGCATAAGACCCAACCAACAGGAAGGAACTCATGGGTTCAGACCACCCTCACCTCTGTGGTTTGACTTGTTCCATTTCTGACCCACTTTGCCTCCCATAAAGCTCCAGATTTGGGCCTGCAGCCTCTGCAACTTGGGCTGGGTTTAAGGCATGCTGCTCCCAGGCCATGTGAAGAATCCTGAGCTGGAGAACGGAGTGGCTCCATTTGTTCTAATGCAGCTTCTTGCATTCCTGTTTAAAGCAGACTTTTATTCCAAACCATGAGGTCTAGAACATTCCTTTGTTTTGGAGGGAAAGGATCACACAACTCAGTGCTAGAGCCGCTGCTTTGCATACAGCATGTTCCAGATCTGGCCCCTGAGGGTTCCCTACAGGGACAGCATTCCCCTTTCCCTGGCTCTGCCTTTTCCCCCAACAACAAATAATTTGGCATTTTAGTTTTTTTCAGTTTCTCCATCCACTCACCCTACTCTAAAAGGTTAGAATGCCTCTCCAAAAGCTGTAGCTATTGGAAGAAAGAGCTTTTAAGCTGCAGTACCCTAGTATTGGGGGTGTTTTGACCTGTCCCTTTCACCTGCTGCCCCACCCATCATGGAAATAAGTCCTACCCCACCTCAAGAGCTTTTAGGAAGCACATACCTTCCCCTAGAACACCGTCATGGCTGAGGGGCCTTTGAACCCAAGTCTCCCCATGTAGCAGGCGACTGGCAGGTGCCATTCACAGTACCCATCTCAGGTGCTGTTTTGACATGGGATGGCCCTGCAGTAAATTCAGATTCAAGACAGCAATCCAGGCCACGTGATAGAGGAAGGCCAAGATCCACCACCTCTGACACCTCTCCCAGTCTGGGACTCTGAGCTGCCCACCAGCATCCTCCCCCAGTGCTCTCCAGGGCCTTCTTTGTGGTTGCACCAAATTCCCTCCCTGGGGAAATCCAGCAGGCTGCTTAGGAAAATGTGTGTTGTTGCATGTGCATGTTTTAAATTAAAAAGAAAAAAGTGTTGTTGTTGTTGTTTTGTTTTGCCTGTGTGGCAAACGTGCATTGAGATCTGCATGGTTGTTTTTACATTAGACTTCTACTAAGTCTACTAACATTAGACTTAGGTGCATTTGTTATTGTGGATTTTATGGACTTTTCATGCTTTTACCTTTTAAATTTGATCCATTCTGGAATGCCAGAATGTGCAGAAAACAGGAGAGAGTGATATACTCAGCTTGTTGATGTTGTAAGTTCCCTTGTTTGGGGTTGGAGGGCCATAATTACAAAGCCTCTGAGTATAAGTGGAACCCCGCTACTTGGTTCTGAATGTTCCTCTGGCTTCTCAATGCCCTGTTTCCCCTCGGCCCAAGTACTGGGGTGAAGGGAAATAAATGAGCTGAATAAACGACCCTTAGGCCTGAGTTACCCTTCCTTTTCTCCTCCTCTTCGCCTCCCTTTTCCTTTTGTGCCATGTCTTTTACATAGTATGCCAGAGAGTTGGAATTATCCTGTTATTAGTTCTGGTACTCTGCTTGGGGGGCCTTTTTTTTGGGGGGGGAGCAAAAAGTAAGGCAAAAATGCATCAACTAGTCAATCGTATCTACAGCACCCTGCTGCAAACTGTAGGGGAAGAACCAGAGCGCCCAAAGCAGCTGAAAGCACAAACCAGAAAGATGCGAGTTCACATTTTCGCCTCTGCTGCGAACTCACCCAGGGAAGCCGCTGCTCGCCCACTCCGCCCAGCCTGCTTTTGTTATAGGGGTTTCAAATAACTGGAGCCAAAGAAATGCTCTGGGGAAGCACAGCAGCAGGGAAAGCCCGGGTTCAAATACCGCTCAGGTTAACTGCTCTGGCGGCCTACCTTCCCCTCTTCCCCTTCCCTGTCTGCAGTACAGAAATCTTCACGCTGACCTACCTTACAAGGCTGCTGTCAAAATCAGAGTTAGGCTCGGCCTAGTGGAGACCATGTCTGAAGCAGGTCTGGCAGCCGTTCCACGCGCATCCACGACACTCGGCTCTGCTCCCCTCCGGGCAACGCGGCCCGCAAGCCCTGCTCTCCACCGAGGCGAACGCGCGTGGAGTGGAGCCCGGCGTTGCTCGCGCGCGGTGCTGCGTCCGAGCCGAGGCGAGGCGCGGAAATCCTAGCGCGGGCGAGGCCCAGCTCGGACACTGAGCCCCAGGCGTGCGCCTTGCCACGAGCATCCTAACCTTTGAACTCCCGAGAGACCCCAAGTGTAGCCATCCGGGGGGTGGGGGCATGGACCCGCAGGAACTGTGCGTGCATCCCCAGAGCGCCTGGCTTTGCTCCCGACGTGCGCGCCCCCCCCCCCGCGTATGCGTCCCATCCATTTTATACCCCTTATTAAAATGAGAAGCAGGTG
>NW_025336676.1:442155-616434 GCF_004798865.1 Varanus komodoensis | reverse complement strand
CCCCTGGGCTTTCCCCCCCCGCCCCCCCCCCCCCCCCCCCCGGTGTGCCCCCCCCCCCTTTTTCTCCCCTTTAAAAAAAGGAAGAGGGGGGCCCCCCCCCCCCCCGCGCGCGCACTCTGCCGTGCCCAAACCTTCCATTTTAGGTCACAAAGAAAAGCACCCCACAGGCAAAACACGCGCGTGCCCCGCGCAAAGCGAGCGCGGAAATCTCAAGGTACGAGGGCGAGGCGAACGCCCCCCATTGTTCGGCTTCTCCCGGAGGTGTGTTGCGCGCAAGCTGTTAAGTCGAGAACCAACTGTGAGAAAGTTGGAAGTGCGGCTGGGGTGTGTTGGGAACGGGAGGACAGGAAACAGAAGGGAGGAAGTTTGACGAACAAAGAAAATGGGATCCTTTTCGCCCTGGCCTGGCTGAGCGGCGGAGGGACTCATCCACAGACAGCACCCGCAGGGCCCCGGCCAAAGGGGTGGCGAACGGTGGCCCGCCGCCCGCCAGGTAAGCGAATGCGCGCCAGAGCCGAGCCCGGCCGAGGCGGCCCGCGGGCGCGCTGGCCCGCTCCGCGAATGAATGAGAGCGCGCCCCGCGCGCCGGCACGGCTCTCATTCATTCGCGCGGGAGAGCCTCCGGCCGGCCCGTGCCCCGCCGCGCCTCCCGCGAAGTCCAGCTTCGCCTGCGCCGAGCCTGTAAAGGAGGGGAAGAACGGAGGGGTTTCGTCAGTTGCAAGAACGGGGCGGTTGGTGCGGGAAGGGGAAAGGGGCGCCCGCAAGGTCATTCTCAACCTGGCAGCCTCCGCTTGAACTGGAGCGCTGGAAGGAGCCAGGCGAGCCTGGGAGGTCCTTTTCTTCGCGGGTGGAGAATCTCCCACCCGAATGAATCACAAGGAATCCGGTTTTAGGCGCCGTTTGCGGGTGAGAGAATGCGGGGGGAGACTTCCCTGCCCTTTGAAAGGCTTCCCCCTTTGTCTGAAGAAGAGCAGTGAGCGAAATAGGATTGGGTGGTTCTGGGCTGAATGTGAGGAAAGACCCCCTCCAGCAAATGTCAGAACCAAACAAAGAAAGCCACTGGGGTGGGGGACGGTCTAAAGCAAAAGCCACCCACCAGGGGGGAAAGAATCCCACCACTTTATCTAGCTATCCCTCCAACACGCCTGCAGGACTCTACCCCCCCTCGCCCCCGTCCTCCTGTTTCTTTTAAGAAGTTTTGCCGTTTGGGTTTTTTAAAAATACCTTTTGGTTCCGGGATCCAAAGATGAGTCCTAGGTTCCTTTTGTTTAGTGCAGAGCCGGGCAGAATAAAATTCTCTGCAGGAAAGGAGAAAGGGGGGAGAGGGGGAAAAAGGAAAGGAAAAAGGTACACCCTCGTCCAATTTGGGCAGGGGGTGGGCCTTGAAACATGGGAAGGGGTGCTGGGGGAAAGGCGGGGGGGAATCCTGCGCATTCTTCAGCCAAAAGTTTTGACTTCAAGGAGGGGGGAGAGAGGCAGTGGGAGAGAAAGAGCGGGGCTGGGTTTAGCAGGAGACTTTTCCCCAATGCGGACACAGGAATCACCTACTCGCTCCTTCGCAGGCTGATACAGCTAAGGGCCTAGGCGGGACCCCTGGCCTTTCTCGCTGCCCTCATGGATGCCACCTCTCTGTCACCAGTTTGAGGCAGAAAGCTGTGTGGTGCAGACAGCAAAATGAAGCACCAGACATTAAACGGCGCCGAGAGGGGTGTGAGAGCTTGTCTCCAGGCTGTGGCCGAAAATGTAGGAGCGAAGACAGCAGAAGGCCTGGCAAAGCCAGACAGAGGGCGATTCTCATCCATTGTTCCCATACATGCACACACGTCCATTGAGAAACTCTGGTGGATGGTTCTTGTGGTGCTGACCGCAAACCCCAAGGATAATGGCCAGGCATTTATCCTTGAGTAATTCGACAGAGATCAGTGTCAGGTATCAGGAATAGCAGAGCTCTGACTTAGGCAAGGAGTTCTGTGAAGTCGCAAAACCTGCACATGCTGGCACCAGTGGGGCAATGGGAAGGAGAGAAGGAAGTGGAGGCAGGAGCAGAACTGAGTGGTGACCTCCAAGTTGTGACTTTCACACACAGGATGGAGGATGCTGAGTCTGCTGACAGGCAGCTTCTCATCTGTCCTGGAATGCAATTGCTTTCTAGGTTTCAGAGGGGGCCACATCACTGAATCTGGGACCTTCCACACACAAAGCAGGGTCTCCATTCCCTAAAAGTAAAGTAAGGTCCCAGTCCTTAGGGGTTTGAAGAAGGGCAATTTAAATAGGGACATGCGGAGCCCTTCCCCAGCCCAAACAGCCCACAGCTTTCTCTGGTTCCTGGCAGACCCTCTCCAGCAGTACCTGGAGATGCCATCACGCAAACCCAGGGCCTTCTGCATGGAAAGCACATGGCCTGTTCCACTTCACCATGGCCCTTTCCCAGACCAGGCAGAATGTCAGAAGCACCTGAAGATTTCTCTTGCTCCCTTGGAAGCATCGCTGTCTTGGCCGAAGGGCAGCACCCCTCTCCTCCAGCACTTTGCAATGAAGTCATGGCAAGCCCTGACCTGTGCAGGAGGCCCACAGATCACCTGCTCAACCAGGTGGACCCTGCGGGCCAGAGAAATCCGCTTCTTTAGCAGCGTCACTGCTGCAAAGCTGGCTGGAGTGCAAGCGCTGCACCCAGGAAAGCCCCAGCTGGATTCTCCCCAGCTGCTCCCTCACTTCTCCACAAGCTGAACATTAGAAAGCCAGACACCTGCCACCCAGCACACTTCCCAGGAATAGGAATATCAGGCTCCTGACACATTTGTGCCCCCACAAAGAGGCTGGGGCAGTGTTTCCCAAAACTGACGCTCCCCAGATGTCTTGGGCTACAACTTCCATAACAGCTCCTACTCTCCCAGCTTCTTGGGTTTGAGAAGCCTGGATGCTCGGCTCCACAGCTGGGTTCAGACAGCACAATAACCCACACTCAAGTGGGTTGCATGGGGGTGGAGGTGCATTGCCCTTGAATCATGGATGGTGGTGAAAACGTGGCTTCTCTTCCTGTTGAAGCCCAAGCCAGATAGCAGATCACGGCTAACCACGTGCAGTCCCCAACACACCGTGGGATCTCTTCAAGAGTTGCCTGAGCTTGTTAGCACCGCTGGTTTTTTGGTGGGAAGGGACTTGCACAATTGCGCCTATTTGCAAATGTGCATTTCCAAACAAAGTTCTCATCCAAAAGTTTGATTCTGCCCATGAGCAGAAAGTGCCTGACTGTCTGGGAAACAATGGTCAAAATCCACGCCTCCAGCCACAGCACTGGGGGCTGCCCACTAGGGCCGGAGCCTTGAATCATGCATTTGGATCTGCCTTTCCAGGTGGCCTCTCCAACCCACACCGGTTGCCCGGTCTGCTGCTGCTCCTTCGACTCTGCCCGCCTGTGGGTCCTCTGGAGCCAAGTGGCCTCCTTGTCCTGTCCACGCGTCTCTTTGTGTATCGGGCTGCCCTGCAGACAGAGGCTTTGCAGCACGTGCAGATCCGGGCCTTGCGCCCTTGGTCCGATGCTTTAGCCATGCCTGGCGGGGTCCCTTGGCCATCACTTCCCGGTGCAACAGGCCACCCACCATGCCAAGGCTTCGACAGGCAGCCAGAAGAGCAGTCCGTGCTCAGGGGACAGGCTTCCCCCCTCCCTCCGAGGAGGGGGCTTTGTCACAGAGGGGGCGCCTCGGAGGTCTGCCTCCAGGTGGAATGTAACAGAGGCGTGCCATGCCTCCAGCACTGCTCCGCTGCTAGCTCTGCTTTTGAAGAACCGGGACTGAGGCATGGCTGCTCGTGGATGGAGCACTGGCATTTCGTGGCATTCCTTGAAGAGCGGTGCATCGGATTGCTCTGGAAGCAGCAGTGCCGCAGTCCAGGGCCAGCTAGGAATGGGATGCAAACTGCGACATCTGAAGAGGGGGCACTCTCCTTCTTACGTCCAAGCTCTCTTAGGCTAACTTTCACCAAAGTGGTTTACTGGGATGGGACTCCCAGTGTGGGGGATTCTCTAGCCCTGCCCCCACCCTATAACCCAGGTATGTGAATGTCAGAAGCCAGCCCAGCAGGATCGGAAATGCCGATGCCCTGAAAAACGCCACATGAGGCGTGTGAAATACTTTGCACACCATGAGAAGTGTGTGTGTGGAGGGGGCTGCACAGAACCCCCCTGGACTCCATCTGGCCCAACTTGGTTTCTCTGTAGCTGCTCTCCAGGTGTTGGATGCGGGCCTTCTCCACCCTGCTGGAAACAGTACTCAATCACAGCCTTCCACAGTGGTTGCGTTCTGCTTTCCTGACACAGAAAAAAATAGCTTCCTGGTGCATCTAAGACTTGGGGGTTTCATGCCGCCTTTCCTCAAGTTGGAACCCTTGAACCCCTGGAGGAAGGACTGGGCAAAAAACACAACCAGCCCCCATAAGGAGCTGCCTTCCTTCAGGTCTAGTCATGGTCTATCTAGCCGGTATTGTTGATGCCAGCTTGCAATGGTGGTCCAGGATTTGGCACTAGAGTTTTCCTTGCCTGGAGAGGTTGAGGATTTAACCAGGAACCTTGGCTATGCAGAGCAGAAGTTGCTGAGCTATGTTCATTCTGTTAGGAGTAAGGTAACATTCTAGTCCTCATGGTTCTAAATTAAGCACTGATTGAAACAGGAATATGAGAAGCTGCTTTCTATCAAACAGACCATGAATCTATCTATGCGAAGGGTTTCAATCCTGCAGTTTTTGACTTTCATGCACCTGGGATATGTTTCAGGAATTCTTTAAATGTGCAGGAGATGGGGATACGGGAAACCAGTGACAACTTCCTCCTCTCCTTCCTTCTCTTTATCAAGAGAAGCACTGTGGGGCCCAGAAAAATGCCCTCATTTGCCAAGTTAAAGCTGTACTCTGAGCAGAATGCAAGTGCTTGCGCCTGGCACAGGGCAAAGCCATCGAAAGGCTGAAGCAGTGCTCAGTGCTCTGTCGTATGTGGCCATCCCTTCCAGCTTTGAAAATGACCATCATTACACAGCCTCTGAGCATAAGCAGAAACCATCGCTTAGTTCTGGAGACACAGGTGCCTTTCTGTTTTTTATGTCTGCACATGGAGGGAGTTGTGACCATGAGAAACATTTTGCTGTTTGTCTTTGTTCAGGATTCACTAGAGTCCCACCTTCTGGGCTGAATAAGCACTTGGACATAATCTGAAGCAGGAGTCTGCACCTTTCCAAACCTGCAGTGCAATTTCTGCACTGCGCCCCCAGAAGCGGAACTAGATAGCATGCTTGCATTTGAAGAATGCTCATAAAAGCACACACATACTTCTGAAAAGACCCGCACATGTACTTGCATCAATGGGAGAGGAACATGCACTTCTCAAAGAAATGCATCACAGATGTGTGCGTTTGGAAAAATACGAGCAGATTCTCAGCTGAAAGGGAAAAAGCCTGAAGCTCGCCACCTGATATGAGTCCGAGCTGGAATGGGACTGAGCTGTGAGAGGGAATTTGGGTGACACAGGCAGGCATGTTTGATAATTCTCGCACATCCCTCCAAGAGAAGCTGCAACGTGCCGTCACCTCCACTCTGCTCTTGCAGGATTTTGTTTACAGTCAGGTATGTTTCAAAAGATGGTTCCTCTGGTGGTGGTGGGGGGGGGGCTCTCTTGCAGCCAGCATTCCCCCGTGCGGTACAGCCCTTCTGTGGCCTTTCTCATGGGCTCCTCTCCCTGGCAGGCCATGCTGCAAACATTCCTTTTGTTTTCTAGGAATCTGACTCCAAGCAAGGAGGGGGAAACCGCAGCGAAACTACTTCAGTCTGGGCTCTGGCTGGGACAGAGAGAGAGGGCTGGTGGGGGGGGGGATGATGAATAACCCATAGAATGGGGGCCAGGACATTCCTCCAAACTCAAAGAAAATCTTACCCCTTTTCTTCCCCCCACCCCCCACACACACTATTCTTTTTTCCACCCTTGGCTTGGCAGCAGCTGCAAATCCCTGTCCAGATCAAAGCCAAATGGGGGAAGGATTCTGCCAGGGCTGCTTAGCAGAGATCTTGTGCATAAACAGCTGCCTGGAGATGCAGAGAAAATTGCAGGAGCGGCAGAGGAAGAAGCTGGGTGTCTGCTTTGATGAAGGCATGTTCAAAAGCCATGCCCATTCTGTTCCTTAAAAAAAAAAGTGCCGCACCATTCGATCTATGATTGATTGAATGCAAGCATTTATTTGATTTTGTTAGCCTGCTTTCCAAACTTGAATTCTTTGCCTGGGAACAGCAGAACTAGTCTGAGAAGCCCTCATTCAAGTGTAGGATGGCCTTTAAAAGTAAACTGGGGACATTCTTTCATTAAAAGATTTCCAGAGACCTTGACGTTTATTTCTGTGCACTGATTCAGAAACAAGACGCATATCCTGCTCTACTTCTCAATAGGTTCTGGGGTGGAGTAGTATCAAAAGACTAAAACATAAAACAGTATGTTAAAACAGAGTCTCAGTAAAAAACGTACATGACATCAGCAACATGGCTGGCCCTGGCCGGCCAGCCATGGAAGGCTTCTTGGAATGCGAATTGTGGATGGCTTTAAAAACATGCCTAGAACCCGAAACCAGCCAGCAGCACATAGGAAGCCGGCGCCGGTCCTTCTGCAAAGGAGTTCCCAGCTGGAAAGGAGCGTGGCATTTTCTAGGGGAGACCCATTGTGCATCGGGGCACTGGAAGCAGTGTTGGCGGGGGCCTGAAATTCAGCCTGGGATGCCCACGCGCAGGTCACGGCCCCAGAAGTGGCCAAAATGGGCAGGTTGGTGGAATGCTTCAAAACTTGCAATGTTTTCTAGGAGAGGGGCCCCCGTTGCCCATCTGTGGGGAGCTGCCATCTTGCTACAGGGTGCCACCCTTTACGGACTGAAGCATCATTTAAAATCACAGGTTTTGTTCCTAAATCTGTGCTTATCCCTACAGAAATGAAGACATGCAGAATGTATGCAAATCTATGCCTGCTTTGGAGAGACTCATTGCAGGGTGATGCTTATGGGGCTACCCAGACCCCTCCATTCTCACTCTCCTGCCAGCTTTTGGATTGTCTCAGCTGTACCCTAACAAAACTGGGAGCTGGGCACAGTGGCTGACCCCCAGCCTTTCTCCACCCATTAATTTTGTGACTAGTCCCTTCAACCTCCACAATTTACTAAAGGATCCATTCATTCTGCCTCACGTCCACACTGATGCATTGCTTTGGTTAATCCATGGATTCATAACTTTAATTAATTGGTGAATTAATTATACACCCATTTCTTTGATAGCTGACAAATGCCGGAGTACTTTATTTCATCTTAGCTAATTGAACTAGGCTCCCATGTGTTTCATTGTTAATTTGCAGGACTGGATCCTAAATGAATCATGTGAGCGGCAAACTTGGGTGCCATCCTGTGACCTCCTGAAGTTGTCTTGGGGGGCACAGGAATCCTCCACATCCCGCTGCCCAGGTCCTCCGACCTCGGGGCTCGCACTGCCACATGTAGCGCTGCGGAAAGATCCGTGCTGGCTGCACCTCCAAGAGAAGAAATGTACCTTGGGGAGGGGGAAAGGGGTGCACAGGGGTGGGGGCTGATTCCACTCGGTGCCCTGCCTCCTTCACTCCCCCTCCCAGGCTCGTTGCACAGGCAGTCCACACCCAGGGTGAGGATGCAGAGGGAACCTGGAGACCTCCGTGGCCTTGGCAGTGGCCACAGGTTGCACCGGAAGGAAGTCCTCACCAAGGACACCAAGGCTCCATTTCACTTTGGTAGGGAGCTTTTGCGGGAGTCCAGAATTTGCCCCCAATGTCTCAAGTCCAGACCCAAAACTCAGCCACTCTCACCATGTTCCTCTTTTAGGCCAGACTCAAAAACAAACATAATGAAGTCCAGATTATTTCTGGTCAGCTGAAGATGAATTGGCATAAGGAAATGTTCTAGGGGGATGCGGCCCTCCGGGATCTGAGGCACCGGGCCAAAGATAAATGTTCCCAAGTGGCTGAAGAATCAGGAAGTTTGGTGGCATGTGTGAGTCCCCTCTTCCTTCCTCCCAGAAACACTGAGAACGGATGGCAACATCAAGTGGCTCAGTTATGGGATGCCAGCCAGGTCTGCCAGCAAATGCTGATTATAGAAGGCCATGATTGAGCCAAAGTGGGAGTGGCTCATGCAGCCATTTAGAATTTCTCTAAGCCCCCCTTTCCCCCCTCCCCATAATTTAAATTCTGCCAGAATCTGGTTGATCTCGGAGATTTTATTGATTTACATGTGGGGTTAGTTCACACTTCTCTCCCAGCCTTCCTCTAGACTGGCATTGTGACACGAGCCTTGAATGTCACGACAGCCCTGGAAAGCAGGCTCTGGCTGAGAGAGAATGGCTGGGCCAAGAAATGCCTGCTGGGGACGAGAGAGACCCAGCAACGTCTGGGCCCCTGAAGGGGGCTGCGCGTCAAGGCTCGGCTCGACTCGCTCGCAGTCCTGCTTTTTTAAAGATTTTTATTTATTAATTGGGTTTTGTTTTTACTATTATTTCATGTTGTGTAATCACCTGCAACAACATTTTTGGGTAGCAAATAAGGAATGAGGAGAGGGAACTTCAGGGCCTGCTCCAGTTGGATTTCCACACCACCAGCAGGAGATGAGAAGGGAAACTTTTCCTCTTCCCTCCCCATCCCTTGTTCCTTGTGTGTTGTTTGCTTTTAGATGGTGAGCATTTTTAGAGGGTGATTGATTTCTTTGGCTGAGAGACAGTCTAATACACACATGCACACATTAAATCATAAACTCATTCAGTAAATGGATACATTTGGGGCATCCTCCTCGACTTGCAGCCCCTCCTCCTGCCAAGCGCAGCAGGCTCACCGCGACTGTCTCCACCGCCGTTGGGCAGATCGGGATGAGAACCAGCTGCTGTCTTGCTCAGATGATCTCTTGGAGCATCTGTTCACAGGGAGCATCCAAGAAACTTCTGTCACCTTAAGCGGGGGCGGGGCGGTGGAAGAAACTGCCACTAACAAAACAAAGCCATGCCTGTGGCACAAAAATCAAGGAAACGCAGGGATCTGCTCAAAATGGAACCATGTGTTGTAAACATTCTTCAAGAACAGACAAACAAGCCTCCTATTCATGGTTTTTTGTATGTGCCTTTGCAAGAATGGTTTATTTTATGTGCACATGCGGGGGGGGGGGGGTGAACCTCTGGTGGTCCGTGTATCAGAGAGGTGGGGGTGGAGACAGCAGTGTTAGGGCTGGTGGTCATGGCCTCACTGACCCAAAACCCTAGTGGCTGTGGAAGGAAACTCTGTACCTGCTTGGGAAGATCATGAGCTGCCTTGCCATGAACCAGAACATCAACCTATCTCACCTGAGTCTGTTTACACTGGCTGGCAATGGTTCAAGTGGATCTGCATTTCCATCAGACTTCCCTGGGGCTGCAAAAGAGACTGAATCTGGCTGGGAGCTTCCACATGCTTTTCAAAAAGGACATGTGTTCCTAGTCCTCATGAATTTTGGGCCAGAGAGCTAATTTAAATAAGAATGTGGCAAGTTGCCTTCTACCCATGGGCTGTCTTATTTTACTGATACATTGTAAGACTATTTTTTGCTTAGGAGCAGGGCAAAAAAATAAGTAAATAAATAATGGTTGTAGTCGGGGTTCTTTTTCTTTAAAAAAAAGAAATTCCACATGTAAAGCCATGCCCATTCCAAGCCAGGCAGAATGCTTTGGCTGCTACGTTTTAGCAGTGTTGTTGTTAGTCACGAAGTCCTGTCTGACCCACAGTGACCCCATGGGCAACACTCCTCCAGGCCCTCCTGTCCTCCACCATCCCCCAGAGTCCACCCAAGCTCACGCCGACTGCTTCAGTGACTCCATCCAGCCACCTCATCCTCTGCCGTCCCCTTCTTCTTTTGTAGCTTGTTTTTTTTAATTGTCATAATGTATGGCACTCGTGTGTAATTTTGACTGCACATTTTGGGATGCACGAATGGATTAATGCACGACTAGGAGTATTTTGGAAACAAGCATGATTTTTCTTTGTGCCTGGAAGCATCAAAAGGTGCAATCTGTAGGGGTTGAATCTGCAAATACTCATGCATAACTGGGCAGAATGCTTTGCACGCACCACTAAGAAGGGGAGGAGGAAGACACACACGTTCTGCAGGCATTGTCTTGCGGCTGGGGCGGCACTGGGTCTGGCTTCCCTGGCTGGGTGACCTCTTTGGCTCCCCTCCCCTCCTCTGGCTGGAATGCAATTTAGCAGAGCTGATTGTTCACAGCAAACAGTGACATTTTGAGTGGCTTGTGTAACAGGAAGATGTTGGGCACCTGCTTTGTTCTCCTTTCAAGGGACTGGGACAGCCAGCTGTGTTCTTAGGCTCTTTCAAAGACTCTGGACTCAAGTCCACATCAGATCTGATTTGTATCCATCCAGCCAGGTGTCAGAAGGTTTTCTACTAGGATGCAGGCCAATTCTCTGGCAAAATGCATTCTTCAATTAACTGGCAGCCTGTCCCTTTAAAAGAAGTTTTTCTTCTAAGCTTGATTGCCATGCAAGAAGTTTGGGGCATGGGGGCCTGGAGGGGAGGGCTTTCCTCTCCAGGCAGGATCCCTCTTGGAAATCATAATCCATGTGGCATTTAAGCCTGGAAGCAGCGGTCGGGTGTGAGGAGTGCCAAGATACCAGTGGGGATCCTTCAGCATCCAAAGGACAGGCTCCTTGCACATCCCAACAACAGTGAACTGCACTGGCAGGTTGGGAGGCAATGATTGTTCTGGTTTTGCCCTTCTCCAAATTTGACGATTTACTAAAACACATCTGCAAGGCAAAATGATGGCGATTCACTTGAGCACAAATGTGTGCAGGAAGGTACATTGTGCAGAGCAACACATTCAAAGATAGGTACAGAAAAAATATTTCATTTTATATGGCTCCATAGCAAAGGCTCTCTGGGCAGTTAATAAATACCTACTTAAATAGAAGTTTGCAGATGGCTTTGGAAACAGGATGGAACAAATGCAGTAGAAGTTGTTGGGGGCCAGAAATGGACAGATCAGTCCCGTCTGACAGTTTTCCAATACTGTCCAGCCCCAGAGGGTGCTGGGAAAGCATCAGTCACTGCAAAAGAGCATTTTGTTACAGTCCGTGCAACACTCGAATCGCAGGAGTGATGTCATGTGCCAAGGGAGAAGTCTGGGTGGAGGAGAAAAGATGACATCACTTCCTGTCTGGCCCAGTCTCCAGCCGCTGGGCATGGTGTGGAATTCCATATTTGTCTCTGCAGCTGCTCCCTCAGCCTCATTTGTGCGGGAGAGAGGGGTGGGACACGCTGCAACTCAGGCCCCCTCGCCCCGTGGAAGGGGGGCTCCCGGCGCCTCGGTTGCCCCACGGTCCTTCCTGTTGTGTCTGTTACTGGGGAGGGGGCTCAGGGGGAGGGGGCCGTCTCCATCACAGCAGGACTGCTTCCATGAGAGGACACTGTGCCAGAAACGATGTCAAACTTGCAGTGGGCTGGAGTTCTGATCCTCCCCTCTGGGGGCATTTTTGAGAAAGGACCCCTCCTCAGAATCGAGGAATAGCTGATGAGGGGTGGGGGCGCTTGTGAGTCACGGCTTCAGGGAGCCGAAACAGGGCTGGCCGTTTCTCACTGGGGAAGACTTAGCGAAACATCGGCTCACCATGGTCCAGGAGATTGCCTGCTTACAGGGCTAGCATACTTGCACCCAGGTAGAAGGGACAACCTGGCACCTGCCCCAGGTGGAACACCAATGTGGCCACACTGGCAGGCAGTTGCTTCAGGGGCCTCTTGTGACAGAGCTTCTTGGAGACCAGTGGGGAGAAGGATCCTGCTTCTGATCCGACAGAAGCAGCTCCTGCATATCTTTCCCTGCTTCTCAGGCCAGTACATAACAGTAAGAGCCAGCATGACTCACAGGATAGCGGAGCTGGAAGGGGCCAAGAAGGCCATCAGGTGCCGCCCCCTGCTCAGCGCAGGACCCCCAGTTGAACTGTCCCTCTCAGGTGGGTGTCCAGCTGCATCTTGAGTGCCTCCAGAATGAGAGAGCCTGCCGCTGGTTCTTTTGCTGCACTGCTCCAACACTCGGATCCGCTCCCAGGATCCAGCTTCCTGTAACTTGAGCCCATTTTCCTGAGTCCACGGGATGACTGAGAAGAGATCCCAGCCTTTCAGTTGTGCTCTGTGACCTTTTGACAATATTGTACAAGGGACTCGTAGCAAGCTTAAGCAGGGATCCGAACCCTGAATAATTCTCCATCAGGCTGTGCATTTTTTGTGGCCTGATCCTGGTTCTTCTGATGTTCTTATGCTCAGCCTACCTTCTCTTACATTTATACCATACAGTTTCCTTGATGTTGTTCAGTCGCGAAGTCATGCCCGACCCATTGTGACTCCATGGACAACATTCCTCCAGGCTCTTCTGCCCTCCACCATCCCCCAGAGTCCTTCCAAGCCCACACCCCCCATCCCAGGGACCCCATCCAGCCACCTCAACCTCTGCCATCCCCTTCTCCTTTTGCCTTCAATCATTCCCAGCATCAGGAGCTTCTCCAGTGAATCCTTCCTTCTCATGAGGTGGCCAGAGTATTTGAGCTTCAGCTTCAGTCTCTGTCCTTCTAGAGATCATTTTCCTGCAAGGGACCTAAACTGCCTTGCATAATCCTCCTCCTCACCATTTTATCTACACAACAGCCCTGACAGGTAAGCTGGGCTGAGAGTCAGGGCAGGCCCAAAATCACCCTCAGAGTTTGACAGCCAGTTGGGGATGAGAACTTCAGCCTCCCATGTCCCAATCCAACCATCTCACCATGACATTGCACTGGTTCTTTTATCAATTTGTCTATATATTGATCAATCAATTGATTGCTTTGTCTCAGGGATGGGCAACTACAGAAGGCCCTGGGACCATTTTTGCCCCGCAACCATTTACCCACCTCTTTTCAGGCTGTCCTGAACAGAAAACCAAGCCATGTTGTTGCTGTTTTTTTTTTAAGCCAGCTTGATTCTCTGTAGTGCTCAGGAAGTGAGAGTGGCCAGCTTGCTAAATTTGCCCCCTTCAGTGCGCTGTAGCCCCCTCGAGTGACATGTAGGTCCTCCACTGCACAGATGGGAACAGCCAGGGAGGGGCCACGGGCCATAAATTGCCCACCCTGCGCATGCAGGGATGGATTCAAGGCAGCGATGCCCCCTGGAACTGGTGAGGTGGCAAGACAGGGAACGTGAGGTAAACTGAACCAAGCAATACCGGTTCACAGCAGCAGAAAAGGGAAACTGAGGCAACTGAGCATGGAGATCAAGCCTGCAAAGTGAGGGATTGGGCAGGGTGACACCCACATCTTGGGACCCCAAGGAGCACTGCTTTCATCGCAGAACTGAATGCACTCTGCTCTCGGCCAGGCACAGATCCATGCTGGGCCCTTCCTGAACAGCCCCACCCACAGAAAGCAGGCCGATGGATTTTCTGGGGAAATCTTTCTGGGATCTTCTCGGGAGAAAGAACTCCAAGAATGAATTCCCTGTGACCTGTGAGGATGGCCTCTTGCCCTTCCTTGCAAGCAGAGTTTGCAGGACAGAATGTGTACTTCCACTATGGCTCGGTTTCATCACCCCAGTCCTTGAGGTAAACCGAGTGGTGGTGAGGGGCCCGGGCAGATGGAGGACTTCAGACCCACAAACTGCACCGTTCAAAATCGTGCTTTCAAGGTCTTGGGGCTCAGGGGAAAGAAATCCAGGGAACAGAGGAAGCTGTTCCATTGATTGTGTGAGCTGGGGACTGCTTCTTCCAAAAGTTGGAAGTGGATCCAAAGAAGGATGACTTCTTGCCTTCCTTTTACCTCTGATCAAATAGGTTTGTTAGGCTTTGGCAGAGGCCGGATGGGGTGGGGGGGGGAACACTAGGCAAACCTGTGTGACCTGTTTGACCTGCACTGATCCAGGTCAGCAGAAGCAAGGGCATACACTGGGGAAAGGGGCTGGATGGCTCCTTCCAACCACTTGTTCAGCTCCTCCTGGATTCCCGTTTTCCCTGATGCCTTCTGCCGTTCTCCCACCCATGGAAAGGCTTGTGCTGCCCTCCAGTGGCCAGTTTGGGGGTTTCATCATCACTCCCTGCTTGTGAGGGGCTGGTACGCCCACTTACCCATGTCTCCATTGCAGTGACCATGAATATTATGATGATTTAATTTTTCCCACAATCCCCTGGCAGAGCATCACTGCAAGGCACCATGGCATGGTGCCTGGAGGGGGCTCCCCTGCCCTGCTGGTTACCCAAAGGTCCAGCAATTTAGCCCAAGAACCACTCCTTAAGGGTCCCCTGCCCCACCCTGCCAGTCTGCAAGGAAGTTCTTTAAATTCCTTTTTGCAGCAGTTTTTTGGATGGGCAGCCAAAGTGATGGGAGGGGCCATTAAAGTGACAAGGGGGTGTGATCGAAGGCAAAGGGGGTGGAGCCAAGATGCTCCATTCAGAAGCTGGATTTGCATTAGGGCACTTGTGTGGTTGCACCCACTAAGTCCAGCCCATTTTGGAGCCTCCAGATTTTTTGCACTACAAGTCCTATCATCCCTGGTCCTTGGCCATGCTGGCTAGGCCAGATGGGAATGGTGCTACCCCTGTATCCACCAGAACACTGGTACATCTCATGGAGGTAACTTCCATGCACGGTGAAGAAGGGCTTCCTTTTATGGGTCCTCCATGCTTCTCCACAGACTGTCTGGGGCTGGCTTTGTGGATGGGGGAGAGAGCCTGCTGTGAACAAGACCCAGCCCCTCATCTCCCACGGTGGCCAGATCCCTCCCCAGGGTTTCCGTGGTGAGTTTTTCCAGCTGGGAAATGCCTGCAGCTGCACTGGGATTTCATGTGCCTAAATCAGGGATGGGCACTTGGGAGATCTTGGCCTACAGGTGCCATCGCACCTTGAGTTGGGCTGTGATCACTGGGGCCAATGGGAGTTGTAGGCCAAAACATCTCCAAAGCCACAAATGGCCCACCTCAGATGTAAAAAGATGTAACCTCTCTCTAAGTATGTTTCTCCACCCTCCCAATAAAATGAAAGTAAGATTCTAGTCCTCATGATTCTGGATAAAGAACATGGTTCAGAATATAGGAAGTTGCCATAGACAGAAGCAAACCATGCAGCCATTCCTCTCCAGGGTTTCTGAGAGCTCTTTACCAGTCTTCCCAGATATCAGGGAGCCTTCCAACAGTAAAAAGCAAAGTAAGATTCTAGTCCTCATGATTCTGAAAAGAGGGCTGATTCAAACAGCAACTTAGGAACCTGACTTTGAGTCCACCAAGCTCAGGACTGGCTATTTTAATTCCAAGGCAGCGTTTGGCTGCACCAATGCAATCTTTGCAGGAATCCTTCTGATGGAGATTAGATTACAGCATGCCTGAACTCCTTCTCTGAGCAAAGAGCATCTTTTGCTTCTCCTGGCTGGCCCTTCCCTTCTGGGGCTCTGGACCTTGATCGCCAGTAGCAGTGGGAGCAGGCATCGGCTAATAAACTTTGGCCTCTGGCATTCCAGGACACTTAGCTGTGCTTGCAAACGAAATCTAACAACAGGCTCTGGAAGTGACAGTGTGATACGGAGAGGGCAGCAGCTTATGCTTGGTGCTGATAAGTGGGGCTCCTGACTCAAATCCTGAAATGAGGCCCCCTCGTCTCTTCCACGTCATAAAAACAGGTGTGGCAGGCAGAAACCCAACCAGTGCTGTGTGGAAGTATTCCCTGCTGGATTTCTGTCTGACAGGTAGCAAACAGCAGAGGACCCTATGGGAAGGTAGGAAGGTTGGGTACCACTGAAAAACCAAAAAAACCAACATTTCCTTCTTTCTTTTTCCCTCCAGCTCTAGATCAGGGGTTTTGTGGCCCTCTCGAAAAGCACCAGGGGACAGAGCAGATCGTTCAACAAATGGCTTGTTTGATCCCGCAGTTTAGAGTGCACAGGATGCAAACTGGGATCACTGAGTACAGTCACTGCCACCTTTACCTGGGGAAATGGGTCAACTGCAGAGTGGCTCCTTACTGGGGAGGTCATGGCCCTCACCAGGGCCTGGCTGCATGCGCCGGCGGAAACGTTCTCCGGAAAGAGAAAGAAAAGCATGACGTGTGGTGGCACTGAGGGATACATCCACGACCACCAGGACACAGTGGTTTGGACCCCCAGTGGCTGCAGACCTCAGCACAAGAAGCCCCACAGGCAAATTGAAATGTGATTCCCTATTTGCCAGAGGGGGTGATCTGATGCCCAGTTGATGTTTTGGACAACCTTTTCCCATAATCATGACTATTGGTCAGGCTAGCTGGGGCTGATGGGCACAAGCATGGCTAGGGCACCAGGTTTCCTTCCTATAGAATCATAGAAGGGGCCAGAGGGCCAACCCCTGTTTAGTGCAAACTCCAAGTTAAACCGTCCCTCTTAGATGGCTGTCCGGCTGCATCTTGAAGGTCTGTAGTGTGGGAGAGCCCACCACCTCCCTAGGTCATGGCTTCCATTGTTGTTCTGCTCTAACAGCCAGGAAGTTCTTCTTGATGTTCAGCTGGAACCCAGCTTCCTGTACCATGAGCCCATTATTCCGTGTCCTGCACTCTGGGATGGCTGTGAAGAGAGCCTTGCAAGTACTTGTGGAGCGCTATCGTATCTCCCCTCGTTCTTCTCTTCTTGAGGCTAAACACACCTGGTTCTTTCACTCCCTCCACACAGGGCCTTGTTTCCAGTCCCCGGATCCTCCTTGCTGCCGCCTCCGGACCCTTCCAGCTTGCCTGCGTCTTTCTTAGACTGATGAGGCCTGACCAGTGCTAAGTAAAGAGGGACTAGTACATGATTTGGGAGTGATATTTCTATTGATGCAGCCCAAAATAACATTTGACCTTTTTGCATTCAGATCACATAGTTCACTCATATGCAGCTTGAGAGCCATAGAATTCCAAGATCCTTCTCACCTGCAGGATTCTTGAGCCAAGTTTGCCCTTTTTGTAGTGATGCATTTGGTCCCTTTTCCTGGGTGCAGAACTTGGCATTTGTCCCTTCTGAATTCCATTCTGCTGTTTGTAACAACATGCACCAACCTATCAAGATCACCTTGAATCTTCTTTCTGTCTTCCAGGGCATCAACTATGCTGCCCACCCAGTTTTGTGCCATCTGCAAATCTGATGCAAATGTCCTTGCACTTTCTCTTCTAAATCAGTAAAAGAAATGCTGAAGAGCACCGGGCCAGGACTGAACCCTGGGGTATCCAACTCTTGTTCTCTCTCCCCAGTGTGAGAAGGTGCTGCTGATGAGTACCTTTGAGCCCGATTCTGCAGCCAACTGTGGATCCACCTGCTAGCCCATTCTTAACTAGCTTGCTAATCAGGATGTAATGGGGGTCTTTGTCAAAAGCTTTGCTGAAGCCAAGCCGTTTTATGTCCATGGCATTCCCACAGTCCACCAGGGAGGTTATCCAATTAAAAGAATAAATAAACGAAATCAGACTAGTCTGTCAGAATTTGTTGCTTAGGGATGCATGTTGGCTTCTAGTAATCACTGCATTGCTTGCAGATGGACTACTTTATTTATTTATTAGATTTATACCCTGCCTTTTTTCTTCCAAAGGAGGCTTTATAATCTGCTCCAGAATTTTCCCAGGGATCGATGCCAGACTGACTACTCTGTAGTTCCCAGTTCTTTTCTTGAAGGTGGGACAACAGCAGCCCTTCTCCAGTCTTCTGACACTTCCCCGTCTTCCATGATTTCTTGAAAAGAATAAACAGTGGTTCTGCGAGTTCTTCCACCAGCTCCTTTATGACTCTAGTGTGGAGTTCATTCACCCCATTAGATGATCCTTGACCATTTGCATCTCAATCCTGGGATGCCATCCTGCTCCTTCATCTTGCACTTCCCCTTAATCAGGAAGGTCATAGGTCTTTGGGGAGAAGACTGAGCCAAAGTAGGAACTGAGCACTTCTGCTTTTTCTTTGCCATTTGTTATTATTTTGCCATCCTTACTGAGTAGTTCAACACTTATTTCTTTCTTCTTTCTTTTACTTTGGACATATATAGCAGGGGATGCCATATGAGGCGAGACTGAGGGAGCTGGGTCTCTTCAGCCTGGAGAAGAGGAGACTCAGAGAGGATCTGTTGGCAACATACAGGTATGTGAGGGGGTGTCACACGGAGGTGGATAGAGACCTGTTCTCCCCTGCAGAGGAAGGCAGGATGCGCTCCAATGGAGCCAAGCTCAGGGAACCAAGGCTCAATTTGGATGCCAGGAAGCACTTCCTGACAGTCAGGACCCTGAGGGTGTGGAATGGGCCTCCATGGGAGGTGGTGGAGGCCCCATCGGTGTGGGTGTTCAAGGATAGGCTGGACGTGCACATGGTGGGCATGTCGTGAGTGGAGCTGGCTGGAGCTGGGGGTCAGACTAGATGGCCCGGGAGCCCCTTCTGACTCTCTCTGTTTCTATGTTTATATGAAAAAGGCTTTTTGTTGCTTTTTGCATCCACCACTAGCCCCTCAGTTCATTCCTTGCTTTAACCTTCCTGATGCCATCCCTGCAATTCCCTGCTACCTAGTCTTCCTTCTTCAGTTGGATCACTTGCTTTGAGGTTGTTTTGAAGCAAAGGGCAAGTTAGATATCTTTTTCAAAAATTTACCCACCAATTTGAAAAGTCATGAGAGGGCCAAAAAGCTGGAAGATGGAGCTCGGCAACCCGTGTGTGATGTCCCATGTTTCAAGTTTTCCAATATTACTTTTGCTGATTCTGAATAAAAACAACATCCTGATTATTTCATTCCTCTGTAGACCAGTCCGATCCTTTCTCTTGTCTCTGGCACAGAGGTGGGAGTGATATGATGGGGCAGCCTCCTGTGACTGGAGCTCGAAATTCTTCCTTTTGAGCCCCAAACCTCTGGGAGGCCCCATCACCCTGCTGCTTTCTGGGGGCACTTGCAGAAAGAACCTTCCAGGGGCCCTCAGATCTCAGCTGCATCCGAGTTCTTGGATTAGCTGGGGGAGGTTGATCCACACATGCTTCCACCAAGATTTCCCCCCCACCTCTCTCCTGTCCATGAGCCCCTTTTTACAAATAGGTGCATCTTTACATGGGACTTTCAAAGACCTGCAAACACGGAGACTTTTGAGCATAACTTTCGAGTGTGTTTGAGCTTCATCTTTGTCCCGTGGGCCAGGGATCTCCTCAGGATGTAGCCCTGCCAATGCACAGAGAGTTTCAGTTGTGGGTTGTGTAAGTAAACGGTGAAGGCATTTCCTGAAGTGTCTGTGCATGCACATAAGCGCCATGGCCAGGCCCAAGACCTGTTTTAAACCCTGAACCACGTCCTTGCTTTGTTTGAAACAAAAGAGTGCAAGCCCTCTTGGCTTTGAAATCCATGGGGGACAGAGCGGAGGGAGATGGTGCACAGCTGTGGCGAGGCCAGACGGCTCCCACATACACTGTGAAGCCCTTGAGTGGCAGTTCGTCCCAGGCTATGCGGACTGAAGTCCTGCAAAGCCAGCCTTCTCCTCCTCCATGGGCTGCCAGTCTTGATGCGGCTGCTGTGTCATGTGCTCGGGGATTTCATTTGCAGAGCTGGGCAGGCTCACGGCACATGGGATAATTAGGGGCCTGTTGTTTTCAGTGCGCTGTTGATAAGCGAGGGCTACGATAAGGTACTAAAAATATCCTAAGAGCCCTTGAGCCCTCGCTCTGCAGAAACACAGATGGTTTTATGCTCAGTGCACTTTGAGGAAGCAGAGGAGGAAGGACGTTTGGGGAAGGGGGGAGGGGAGGAGCACTGTCAGAGCAAGGCAGCCGAAAAGGTCTGCTGAAACCACATGCAAGGTGTGGTTGCCCACGTTTGTGCCAGTCCCACCGAAGGCACGGACTAGCGATTCACTTTCCAAAACATCTGATCTGTGCAGAGAAGAAAACCATTGGTTGCTAATATGGGTCAGTGCAGCTGCCTGCAGGATGTCACCACGAACGCCCACACTTTGGCACTGAGCACTGTACCATCTGGTTGAACCATCATCACTTCCCGCAAGGCATCCTGGGAGTAGTAGTTTGGGAGAGGGCTGAAAGTTGGGAGAATGTTATATTGCTCCACCAGCACAAAAGGATTCACCAAACTAATGGAAGCTTGTAGTGTATTTTCATTTTCTTGGATTCCAGTGGGTGGGAAAACTAGTTGTATTCTTCCCAACAGTGAAGGACATTTCCTGAAACACCTGCCCTTTAACCCAAGAGACATGTGGCAACAACAAGAGTCATGCGCTTTGCACATAACTAGAATAATTGAATCATAGAAACAAAGTTGGAAGGGGTCAGGAAGGCCATCGGGTCCACCCCCTGCTGTTGCAGGACACCAGTTTACACCCTCCCACTCAGGTGGCTGCCCACTGTTTTTCTGTATGTTTCCAGTGTGGGAGCGCCCCCCACCTCTCCAGGCAGCTGCTTCCACTGTTATATTGATCTAACAGTGAGGGAGCCTTTCCTGATAATCTAGGCTAAACCTGGGTTGTCACAGCTTCAGCTGATTATTCTGTGTCCTACACTCTGGCATCAGCAAGAAGAGATCTTGACCTTGCTCTTTGTAGTATGTATAGAGGGATCTCATGTCCAACCCCACCACCCCGCAACACCAGCCTTCTCAAGGCTGAACATGACCAGTTCCCTCAGTCTCTCCTCACAGGGCAGTTTCCAAACCCTGGATCATTTTTGTTGCCCTCCGCTAAACCCTTTCTAATTTTTCTGCCTCTTTCTTGGTACCTAGAACTGGACACAGGATTCCAGGTGAGGTCTGACTAGTGAGGAGTATAGAGGAACTACTGCTTCTTGTGATTTGGAAGTGGTGCTTCTGCTGATGCATCCCAAAATAGCGTTTGCCCTTTTGGCGGCTGCATCGCATTGTTGGCTCATGTTCAGCCCATTGTCCACAATCCTCCGAGATCTTTTTCTTCTCAGTTCTGTTGAGCCACGTATTCCCCATCCTGTATCGATGCCTTTGGTTTCTTTTTCCTCGGTGGAGGACTTGGCACTTGTCCCTATTCAATCTCCTCCTGTTGCTTTCAGCCCAGCGTTCAAGTTGATCAAGATCGCCCTTGATCTTCATTCTGTCTTTCAGGGTGTTTGCTATTCCACCCAGTTTTTTATTGCCATCGAATTTGATTGTCTTTCGAATTTCATTAGCTGCGATGGGAACCAACCCCCACAGCTTGCCACAAATGCGTGTAGGCAGTGCTTTTTTTGTAAAAAAAAAAAAAAAAGTGCCAGAAGTCACATCCTGGGGTCACACTTTTACACTAAAAAAGATTTTTAGTGTAAAGCCAGTCACTCTACACATACATAAACATAAAGGTCCCTGCCGGCACGGACACAAAAGCAGCCCAGCCCGCAGGCACTATGCTAAGGATGTTTGCTGCTGACCTGCTATGCCCCACAGGCGATTCAAAATCACTTCCTAAAATCCATTGGAAAAAAAGGTGCCGGAACGCCATTCCGGTGTGTTCGTTCGATGACAAAAAAATCCCTGCGTGTAGGACAGGCAGGGCCGGTGCCCCAGAATAGCACCACCTCTGAGGAGGGGAGATGTTTGTATTTTAATGTAAGCCTACCTAATTCTCTCTTTCTAAGCGGAGATGTAAACTAATAGAGCCTTGTCCTTTTAACTTTTGCTCCAGGCCAGATTTGGCCATCCTGTTCTCCAGTCCAAAGCACCTTTAAAAATGCACCAGAACTTTATGCACTTCCTGGGAGAATCTGCATCCACTTTGGTTACGCTTAAGGGTGGTTTGGCCCCTTTTTGGGAAGCACCGTTCTCCTTTCAAGGCGATGGGGAGCCAGATTGAAACAATGCACATGCTCAGAGGCATCTCAGGACATTTGCAGGGCACACCTACCATGCTCAGTTGCCCCTGGCCTAGGCAGAAGTCTCCCCTTGCACTCCGGAAAGCAGCTGGGGGCAATCACAAGGAGGCGGGGCGCTTGTGTAGCTGAGAGCAAACAGATAGCAGGTTTGGTAAAAGGCAGGAGCAGCTTCCAGCCCAGTTTTTGTTTTTTTGTCAGCTCTTTTTCAAAGCTAAAACAAGGCCCCACTTGTTTTGGAAATAACAATTTCCAGCCCCTGGGTCTGCCCACTAATTTCCTGTCCAAGCATGGCAGCAGAACCCAGAGCTCCTGAGAACAGACTGGAGCGTACTGGGAAACGGCCGGGAGTTGTTTGCGACATCCTGGTGGCTCCAGGAAAGATTAGGAACAGCGTGGGGTGGTCATTGGTGGTGTCGGGGTGGGGGCATTGTGTGTGAATCTGCTGTGCAAAGTGTTTTTTGGGATTAGAGGGAGAGGGCAAGTAAATTCTGTTGCTTCTGGAGGGGCGGGGGCACTTTGCTTCAACTCTAATTGGAGGAACGTGAAACTCATCGCTGCTCTATCAACGCAGCCTCTTGGGTGATCCCGGGGGGCTCATTCCCTTGGCCAAAGGCTGGACAAAGTTCAGAGAGGTTTGCAGGGCTATTTATTGTAAGTTCAACAAATAAATGAGTAAATAGTGATGTGTGTATCACAGGGACTGCTTGAAAAGAAGAATGTGTACTCCTTCCCCAGGACTCCCAAAACAGATAACCTGACCTGCCCCAAAGGGGTGTGTGTTACATCTGTTCAGACACCAGAACCCACATAAAATAACTGCCATGCATCCAAATACATTTCTGTCTCAACCCTTCCTTGCCTCTGTTTTGTCTCTTTTGGTCTTATGCTTTACTTCTCACGAAAGAGTTAAAATTGGTGAGGTGGGACTGAAGAGCTCACTGTTCAGATGGAACCCTACAGGGGATCGTTAAGCATCCTTGTGGCGTAGTGGTTAAGAGCGTGGAACTGGGACTCAGAGGATCTGGGTTCTAGTCCTCACTCAGCCATGGAGCCAACTGGGTGACTTTGGGCCAGTCACAGACTCTCAGCCCAACCTACCTCACAGGGTTGTTGTTGTGGGGATAAGAGGGAGGAGGAGATGTAAGCTGCCTTGAGCCCTTTGTAGGAAAAAGGCAGAATATAAATCCATAAATAAATAAATAAATAAATAAATAAATAAAATTGGAGCACTACCAATGATTCCCGGCTGTGGGAAAGTGGGTGTGGCCAAGGGAAGGGGTGCGGCTCACCCCAAGGCAGGTTTGAATGGAGCTGCTGTGATAACAAACAGGTAACCTTTAAGGAGGCAGAATTTTCTTCTCTGCACCACACCCTCCAACAACAAATTCTGCAGCTAAATTTGAGAATCAGATGGGAAGGAGGCCACGGAGGCACTTTTCCCAACTATGCTCCTCTGCATTGATGCCTTGATGGCATATCAGTGTGACTGAGCAAGGTGTGATGTGTCCTTCCAAGAAGGCACCTTGCACATGCAATCCTATTACGAGCTTAAAGTGGTTGTCTCCCTCTCAGACCTGCGTTGCTTCCTGCCACTGCCACCCCTGCAAGGAGTCCTGGGATTTACCATTTGCCTAAATGCTAACCATATGCCACCATTTAGATAGTCCCCTGTGGAATACTGGCCTGGGCATGGAGGGCAGGCATGGAACTCCTCCTGCAGCTCCCTTGCACAGATTTGCCCCAGCCGCAGATCTGAGAGAGGAAGGACTGTTTGCAAATGGATGCACAACAGCCAGTATTTCCCTGCCCGGGACAGATCTGCCCTGGAGTGGCAGCTGGAGACCTTGCTGTGGGGAGAGCTCAGCAGAGATGTGAGGTAACAGCGCAGGGAGGTGCCCCCAGTGCTCCAGTCTTGACAGAGCAGATTACGGGTTTGAGAAACTGAGATGGGGTATAGCAAAAGTGCCTTCAGCCTTTCCTGGTGCTCTCCCACAGTTTTGGACTACAACTCCCATCACCATGCTGGCCAGGGCCAATAAAAGGAGAGCTGAAAGCAATCAAAGGGTACCAGGCCAAGAAGGTGTTTTGTAGAGACATCGGGGTCTTTGGGGCGCCCTGGCAGCTGCAAAACCAACCCCCATCCTCCTCTCACACCTATCTGCGCACCCAGCAACCAACTGGTTCTGCATGCAAAGAGCATGCTGCTCCTGTTGCATGCAGCAGCCTCCACATTCCACACAGGGGTGCCATCGAGTCAGCTGTGCCAAGCTGGTGTTGGAAGGAAATCCAGATTGGATGACAAAAGAGACTTGAGCTGCATGGCCATCCCAGCTGCCTAGACCGGATCAGTTACTGCAACAGTGTTCCTCAGGGGTGAAGAATACAGTAAGTCTGGCCTTTGCTGCAAGCAAACCTTGCAGGCAGCCATGAGGCCTCCACGGCATGCCAAGCAAGCTTCTTTCCAGGAAGAGAAATGCACCGTTGCCAAGTCTCAGCTGTTAAACGAAAACTTTGCTCAGACTGAGATAACTGTGTTGGTTATCACACATGATAACCTAATGGGGGGAACTGGCAGATAGTGTGTGTGTGGGAGAGAGATTTTGAACTGCAGTTTTGCAAGTTGCAGTTTTGAAATGAGTTGGCAGGCAAAAACAAAGCAGAAGAAAAGGAAACACGTGACTTTGGCTTCCCCACTCCACCCACCCAAGGCAGCTTCCATGATCTGCCTCTCCTCTATTTTATCCTCACGACCACCCTGTTGTCCAGTCCACAGAGGGCCCTAAGTTGCCCAGGGAGCTTCAGGACCAAGAGGGACTCCAACTTACCTCTCACAATTATGCATGAGGTAGTCACCCCTGTGCAGGGCTGGACACTGCAGTGACCATGTTTGGTGGCCTGGGGCAAGCAGCCTCCAGCATGCAAGCCACCGTGCTGGACTGCCTTGCAGGAGTGTCGTAAACACAATGGGAAGGAACTGTAAATTGCCCAGGCCACTTTGGCTATTGAGTAGTATAGAAATGGAAGCAACAACAGGAGCAGCAGCAGCAGCAATTAATTATGCCCATCAGTGCCCATCTTGGTGTGACATAGTGGTTAGTTACAGAGCAAGTCAGGAAGCTGGGAAGGTGACCTCAACAAGTGCGTCTCTCAATCTGCCCTACCTCCAAAGGTCGTTGTGGAAAGCTGGGATTCAAGTGCAGCAAATAAAGAGAGAGGATGATCTGCTAAGTCTGTGCAGGGGCGGATGCATGGCTGGAACACTCAACCCACAGCAGACAGTCTTTCACGCTTCCACCCCCCATCCACCCAATTCAGCACGGATGCTGAAATGGCTGCGAGGATCCCAGGAAGGCCTTGGATATCATCCCATGGTCTGCTGCACTTTCAGGGTGTGGAAATTGCCACCTCTCTAGCAGGCGCCCCCCCCGCACACACTCGCTCAGCCCTCTTTGCTGAATGCAAAGTGAGAACATGGCTGACTCTGGCATCAACAGGCGTCCTGGGAGCAAGGGCATGGCATTCTGCAGGGGAAAGGTATCTGGCAGTTCCCAGCTCCCTGTGTCTGCCAGCCTCATTCTCTCTCCCTCTTTTTACCCTCTCTCTCAGTGCATCTTTCCCAGTTTTTCTGTCTGGCTCTCTGCACTCATCCACTCTGCTCTGAATTTCTTGCCGTCTGCTTGACTACCTGCCTCCACATCTTTCTAACAGTCTCTTCCCCCTGAATCTTTGGAGCTGCACCCTGTCTGCCAGTCTATAGTTTTTTCCATTGAAAAAACCAGGATGCAAACTTCCATGCACATGGGAACATTGTGGGTGGAGTGGCCTGGAGACTTCGCCTCTAGGCTGTTCCCTGCACAGCCCTTTAATCAAGTGCAACTTTACAACATCCCCTCTCTCTCCACACACATGCAAAAGGTGAGCTTCGATTAGTCTTAGCTTGAGCCTGGCTCAGTCTGAGAGCTTTCTGCCCCCAATGCCTGTCACAAGTCGCTCTGGACCATGTCACACACCAGAAAAATGACTGTGTGCGGAGGGAGCATCTGTCAAGCACAAATCGACTTGCTTTTCATGGGGTGACTTAGGGGCATAGGGCACTTTTCATATGGGATGGAAGTCCAAAGCCTCCCGCTCCCCCCACCCCACAATTTGCAGAGACTTGCAGGTTTGTGATTCCTGTTATCACCCCTTTTTCTTACTCCCCAAACTGCTGGAAGTGCTTACACCTGAATGAACAGCACTGGTTTCCTTGAATTAAGGCTTGTTCATAAAAGGGTTTACACAACTAGAGTGTAAAGCCCATTCAATGAATCTCAGCACTGTTGTGCATGTGTCTGTGCATGTGAAAGAGAGGGAGGGAGGGGTGCTAGACCTGGCTTCTCAGAGGGATAATATTTTGGACATTCTCAGAGATGCATGTGGATTTTCTACACACTGCAAGGAAGAAACACCCAGGGACTGAACCTTCGCTTGGCTCAAAGACCCAGTTGTGACTTCTCACTGAAATGGGAGAACACTCTGGATATGCTCAGAGGCACACTGTCATCATCCAGGCATTCTAAGAGCTCTTAAAAACCCTGTTTATGTCTCCTCCATGGTAGGGAAAGGCACTCCGGGACACTGCGTCAAGCTTAATTCACCATTTTCAGATGCCCAGGCTTGGATGCTGAAAGTAAATCTTGGGGTCACTGAACACCCCCCAACACACACACGCACATGCACACCTGCTTGTGCTTATCCATTAGCATGGTATTGCCCATCTACATAAGCTCAGACGATCTGTGTTTGCACTCTCCAGGACCCCCGCTCTGTGCTGTGAGGATAAGATGTGCCAGAATGAAACCTTTGGGTTTATGCTGACGTTCTTCCTTTTCTTTCTTAATGCATTTTCTACCTGGTGTTCCTTCCTCATTCAAGGATCACACGGTGCTTGCACAGTTCTCCTTGCTCATCTATTATCCCAACAACCCTGCAAGGGAGGTGAGCCTGGGAAGCAGGGACTGGCCCAGAGACACCCCGTGGGCTTCACGGGTCTTCTCACTGAGTTTCTTCATTGATTTACCTGATGGGAAGCGGGCTGACAATACACTCTGCCTGCGTTCAGAGGACACCCAACCATACTCACAGCCCCACGTACTCCAGCCCTGGGGACTGGCAATAACGCCTTGGTGCCCCTTGTGTATTATGATGTAGCACATGCATTCGTTTAGCATCCGCTCTGCACATGCTCAGGGGCACAGTGCCACTCTCACGGTCTCGCGCGTCCAGCCAATAACGTTCGGCAGGACAGTGTTCATTTCCGTTCTCTTTTCTAAAGCAAGGGCTCACCTCCCGGCCTGGGGAAAGCGGGAAGGCTCTTTGCACGCGCGCAGAGGCGCGTTCTGCGCGAGGCTCCCGCGGGGGTCGGGCAGCTCCTCCTCTTCGGCCTGGCAGACTGGAGGAGGCACGCGGGGAGGGAATGAAGCAGCGCCTCTCCCCGCCTCCTCGGGGCTCCTCCTTCCCGGGGCCGCCCGGCCGTCTCTCGCTCGCTCGCTCCCGGTCCGGAGCCCAGCCGGGGAGCCTCGAACGGCGCCCAGAGAGCAGCCTGCGGCGCCAGGTATAAGGGGCGGCGGGGGGGCGGGCTCCCGGGGGCGCTTCGGAGGACTCTCCCAGGCCCCTCTGCCGTGCCCGGGGAGGCTTCCCTTCGAGGCGACGCTCGCCCGCCAGGCTAGGCGTCTGTGGGGCTGCCAGTCGGCCGCTCGTGGGGGCCGGCTTGGCAGAACGCCCCCGCTCCCCCCCGCGTCGGGGCCCCGGCCTCTTCCCGCTTGCCCTTCTCCCCGGGCCCCTCTGGGGAGCGGGCGCGGCGCCTGTGCCAGGAGGGCGCCTTCGGGGCGCAACCTGGAGCCCAGGGAAGGCGGGCGGGGGCTCCAGGAAGTGGGCATCTGGAGAGGAGCCCACCCCACGCCCTCTCGGGGCGGCATCCAGGTGGTCTGGCCGGGGACCCCTCCAGTCCTGCCGGCCGAGCGGAGGCTCAGGGTGGGCGCCTAAGTCGCGGCTCTGGCGTGGGGCACCCAGAGGGCATCCAGACAGCTGGCGAGGGAAGGGCTTGAGAGGGCCAATGCAGGCACTTGGCGCACTGCTGCCTCGAGGGCGCGGATCGAGGCCTTTTTCCGCAGGGGCGCTTGGCGGGGGCGGGCTGGCGTTCTGGGTCCTGTGTCACGACGGCGGTGGGTGCCCGGAAAGGCCCAGAAGGCTCCCGAATCGGGCGCGGGAAACGGGGAGGGGGCGCCCACAGATCATCCCGACGGACTGTGTTCACACGTGGGTGGAGCCCGGGCCCCGTAGTCCCGAGAAACACGCGGAGCTTTGCTCGCACCGGGGAGGGGACGCGTGGCGGTGCCGGCCGGGAGCTGCTTGGTGCCGGCGCGCCGTTGGCACGGCCCTTTTGCGTGTGGCGAGGGGGCATTCAGGGAACGGCGCAGGGGCCGGCGAGCGGGCGCTGGAGAGCTGCTGGGTGCGGCGCGAAGGGAGCTGAGGGTGTCTGCTGGGGCTGGGAGCCGTGGCCGTGGCCGGGGATGGGGATGGGCGCCGGCGGGGTGAGGGCTGCCGGGGGCCGGTGCCAAGCCCGCCGCCCTGAGCCAGGCAGGGAGAGGCGCGGGGGCAACAAGTGGCACGCGCCCCTTCCCCGGCACACCGCGTCGCTTTCGCCGCTTCTGCAGCCAGCCGCCAGCCCGCCAATTTCTCTTCCCTGGCGGAGCCCCTGCTAAGCGAGTTCTCCCTGCCAAAGAAAGAGCAGCCGTGTCACATTTTTAATTTGAAGAAAGCCTTCCCAGGCCGTTTTCTCAGGCCCTCGCGCTTGGGATGGGGGGGAGATGAAGTGGGGAGATGCCCTGAACTGCACTGCACTTTGGCTCAAGGACACTTTGTCGACCATCGCGGCCACAGGCTGCCTGCCCTCCCTTCCGAAATGAAGCCAGGACTGGGGAGAAGCTGGGCAGGTGAAGCTTCTCCCAGCAGCATGCAAGGAAAAGCTTTGCCAACACTTACTCATGGAGCTGCGGCCCCGGATCTGCTCCCCCCCGCGTTTTCCCCTGCAGGGCAATTAGGCTGGAAGGGAGAGACGGAGAGAGCACGCGCCAGAGAGAATTAGCATTTGGTTTGAGGTGATGTAGAGAAGAAAATATTTTGTTGCTTTTGCCTCCCATGGAATGTAAATAAATCCTAGTATTACTTTGAAGTCTGCCCCTGCTCGGCCTGTGTAGATTTTACAGAGATTTGCATCCCATAACCCCCCCCCCCCCGCCTTGCTGCTGAAGTACAAAGCGGAGGAGCAGAGTCAGAAGGGAGGGTGGGCCCAGTGTGGCTGTTTCGTGTTGGTTGTGCTTTGTTGCAGTGTCGAGAAAGGGTTGGCAGAACCCACATTTTGGCTTTGTACGTTCTGTTACTGACACAGGATTCTGTGGGCCTTCATTGATTGTCTGGTCAGGCTTTGCAGCCGTGGCTGCTGTGCTTGGGTGCTTTTAACGGAAGACTGTTCATTGATTCAACGCTGTCAGTATAACCTTGCCAAAACCTAAGATTTGCCTGTTCATTTATTTGCAAAGTTGAACTGCAATTTCACCTTTCCTCCAAGAAAAGGGCATCCTGTCTCCCGCTCTTGAATTTTCTCCTCACAGTAACCCTGCAAGGTAGGTTAGGCTGAGGAAATAAGTGGGGATTGGAACCCGAGTCCCCCTAGCCCTAATCTGACACTGTTCAGCTAGGCTTCCCTAGCTTGTTGCCTACCAGGTGAGATAGGCTGTAAACCCCTTCAAAGAGCACAGTGGCTGGGGATACTGGGAGCTGCAGTCTGACAGTTTCTATAGAGTGCCTGGTTGGGGAAGGCTGCTTGCACAGCCCCTAAACATGCGCAGAATGCCCTTTCTCTTTCACCCCATGGCAGGTGAACAAAACAATTATTTAAAATAAAATTAAACCTCTGGGATTAGGAGGGACCCCTTCAGGTTGTAGCAGGTCCTAAATCTGCACACTTTTTCTTTGAGGCTAGTCTTCGTTAGAGGGGTTGCAATGAAAGACCTGTGGCTTTCTGCCCCTCCCCCACCCCACCCCAATACACACAGCTTTTGTTTGATTCTTCTGCTTGTTGTCACCCCTAAAAATTGGGTCAAGCTGTTCTGGGAAGCTGTTTGCCACCTCTCCCCGATACATTTAAATATTGGCATGCCTCTGCCATAATGTTTGTTTTCATTCAGTGCCAGACTTTTCCTTCTCTGCTTCGTATTTTTTATCCTTTTCTCATCCTGAGAAGCCTATGCTTATTCTAGGACTCAGAAGTTACAGCTTGGCTTTGGAAACTGTTTCCCAGTGGCAGGGTTCTATGGGTTATACATGAGGGCACCTCTGGGCATGAACGAAGTGCTTTTTCAGACAAGCAAACAGTGAAGGCCTGCTCGCCCAGCCCCACACCATCTGGGCTTCTAGGGAGGGATGTGGGGACACAACCATTGCCAGCCCACCTTTCCAAGCTAAGAAATGAAACATTCTCTGTCCCTGCTGAAAGTGGGTAGTTAAGAGTCTGAACTGTGGAATGATCCTAAATATTAACCCAATGCTCTCCAAAATGCCCTTGCTCTAAAAATCTAAGCTGCACCATTTTAGGTGCTAGGAAGCAAGCCCTCTACCTGAGTGCTCCTCTGCCTCAGATCAGAGCCCTAAACGGCTTGGGTCCGGGCTACCTGAACGAGCGCTTATGTCTGTATATGCGCGACCGCCCCTTGACATCTGCGGGAGAGGCCCTTCTCCGGGAACCCTCCATGAAAGAAATTAGGAGAGTAAGTACCCGGAGGAGGGCTTTCTCTGCGGTGGCGCCCAACCTATGGAATTCACTCCCCAAAGAGGTCCGCCTGGCACCGTCGTTACTGGTTTTTCGGCGCCAGGTAAAGACCTTTTTATTTAAACATCATTTTAATTGTTAAAATATATGATCTGGCCAGGGCAACTTCCTCTTCCTTCTCTTTCCTCCTCCTATATTCTTTATTTACTTATTTTATACTGTTAATTTTAATTTTATATTATTGTATCTCAGTGTATTTTTTGTATTTCTGTATTTATTGGTAATTTATTATGTTCTATTGTATTTCAATGTATCTTATCGTGTTGTAAGCCGCCCTGAGGCTTCGGCAAGGGGCAGCATAGAAATGTAATAATAATAATAATAATAATAATAATAATAATACAGTGCCCCACAAGTAGAAAACTAGCCACACAAGAAAAGGTCTCCTGTCCTTGTGCATAAAATGAGGCTGCTCCTGCTTTTACAGACTCATAGAATAGTAGAGGTGGAAGGGACCAGGAAGGCCATCAAGTCCACCCCCCTGCTGTTGCAGGACACCAGTTTACACCCTCCCACTCAGGTGGCTGCCCAGCTTCTTTCTGAATGCCTCCAGTGTGGGAGAGCCACCACCTCTCCAGGCAGCTGGTTCCACTGCCATATTGCTCTGACGGTGAGGAAGCTTTTCCTGACGTCCAGCCTGAATCGGGGTTGCTGCAACTTGAATTGATTCTTCCATGTCCTGCACTCTGGCATCAGCAAGAAGCGATCTTGACCCTCCTCTTTGTGACAGCCTTTGAGGACCTTATAGAGGGATCTCATGTCCCCCCCAGTCTTCTCTTCTCAAGGCTGGACATGCCCAGTTCTCTCTGTCTCTCCTCACAGGGCAGACTTTCCAAACCCTGGATCATTTTTGTTGCCCTCCTTTGGACCTGTTCTAGTTTTTCTGCATCTTTTTAAAATCTTGGTGCCCAGAACTGACTGAGGTCTGACTGAGGAGGAATATAGGAGAATTACAACTTCTTGTGATTTGGAAGTAATACTTCTATTAATGCATCCCAAAATAGTATTTGCCCTTTTTGCAGCTACACCATATCACTGGCTCATATTATTGGCTGTTAGCCAATAACTCCATGGTCTTTTTCTTTTTCAGTTCTGTTGAGCTCTGTACAGTCATCTTATAGCAAACCATTGGTTTCTTTTTCTAGGTGGAGGTCTTGGCACTTGTCCCTACTGAATCTCATTTTATTGCTTTCATTCCAGGATTCAAGTTATCAAGATCACTCTGGATCTTCATTCTGTCTTCTAGGGTGTTCTATTTTGCTCAGTTTTGCATCTTCTGTCAGTTCAATTATCTTTCCTTGTACTTCCTCATCTAAATCATTAATGAAGATGTCGAAGAGCACGGGGCCCAGGACTGAACCCCGTGGCACCCCACTGGTTACCTCCATCCAGTTTGAGAAAGTGCCACTGATGAGCGCTGTCTGTGTCTGATTCAGCAGCCAGTTTGGATCCACCTAACAGCTTTTCCATCTATTCCACTTTTTGCTAATATGCTTATCAGGATGTTGTGGGCACTATGTTGAAAGCTTTGCTAAAGTTAAGGTAGATTGTGCCCGCATTGTTTCCTCTGTTCGTTTGGGAGTTTACTCCATCAAAAAATTAGATTAAATTAGTCTGATATTAAAGTGATCAGACGAGATCAAATTAGTCACTGTTTGCCTTTCCTCTGTGTGAAGGAGGACTGTCTTTTCCCGCTTTGACTGTCTGACCATTCAATGCCATTGGACAAATATCCCTTATCTGCTTCTATCTGATCGAAAAAGCCACAGATGTTTTGCAACAGGCTGTGGAAGGCAGAAAATAGTAACTGAGAAAGACGTGGATGACCTTCTGTGGGAGATGCAAGTCCCTTTCCACCTCTGGGGTTCAATGATCCCCCAAACAAAGGAGCAGGCCTGGCCAAGCTGCTTGTTCATCAAACAAAGGGGCATTTGCTGGTCTAATATTTAGACAGTGGCGAAACAGAGGGTTGAATTCTGAGCACTGCAGCTGCGAACTGGTTGGGACCGTGCCGCAAGCTGTTGCGGGGAAGGGATGCTACGTCCATGGCAGATCTTTACTTCAGTAGCATATCCTAATTTTATTGCTAGAATTTCCAGATAGGTAGGTTTGTTAGTCTGTTTATGACTGATTGATTGATCAATCGATCGGTTGATCAAATGCTTGCTTTGATTCGTTCCCTGCATGTCTACCGAGAAAGTGACACAAAAGGTGAGGGGAATTTCAAACATTTCAATATAGTTTCATAGTCATTTGAAACAGTTGATGGACACAATGACAAAAGAGATACATTAGAAATCGGTTTAAAAACAATCCTTCCAAAACAAAAACAGCTCAAGAGCCAAAGGGTTCATGTGAATAAAAACATCTTTGCCAACTGGCAGAGGGACAACAGGGAGCTGACCTGGACTTCTTGGACAGTCTGTTCCAGAGAAGCGAGTTACAGGAGACTGGAAATAATTGTGACCAATAAACCAGAAGCCCGTGGGCTCAAGGAGCGTGTGTTTCTTTCACCAGTGATCACTGGCCAGAGTGAATTTGATGGACTCCTGGCCTTTCTCTTCAGCAGAGCGTTCTCTTTTGCATGCCAAACGAAGCAGATCATCTGGCGAGAGAAGGCCTAAGGAGAGCTGTCTCATGAGGTCAGAGCCAAGGTCCATCCGGTGAGCACTCACGTCCCACACAGCAGCCAGCCAGGTGAGTCCTCAAGCAGGGCATGCAATCTGTGGCTCTTCTGGTTGTTGGATGAATACCAGCATCCAAAGGTGGACCTCCCCTGAACATGGAGGTTCTGCTGATAGAATTTCAGAATTTTAGAGCCAAAAGGGACTGTAGTGATATACAAACTAACCCAATGCGACACAAGCATACTGTAATGGCAGCATTCCTGCCTTGCTCAAATCTCGTGAAGGCGTACCTGCCACTTCCCTAGGAAAATTGGTTCCACCACCAGACATTCCTGGAAGGAAGTTTCTCCCAACATTTGGCTATCATCTGCTTCAGTGTAGTTTGTGCCTGCTGGTTCTCGTGCAACTCTGGAACGGCTGTGAGCATATCTTGTCCCTTCTGCATGTCAGCACTGGCTTGGACAGCATGAATTTACTTCATTTATCTACTCCTTTAAAGCTGAGCCTTCACCACGCCTGCAAGTGGGATTGCTTGTGCCAAAGAAAGAAGGAGACTCCTGTGCTGAGCAGCCAGAAATGCTGCCAGCTGGGGAGTCTTAGACCGTCCCACCCCAAGCTGCCTGCCTCTGGATGCTTCGCATATCTCCTGGTGGCCAAAAGATCTGGAGGACTCCAGGTTGGAAGGTCGGTCTCAGCTTGCGGGTCGTGAGCTCGATGGTTTGGCCCACTCTGTTCTGCCTGCCATTCCTGATGATAACACTTCTTGGGTTTTGCCCCGTCCCAGCAAAAGTATTGGGCTCCTGTGTTTCTGGACAGTGCCTGGACTCTTGCTTTGGCCACAGGAGCCCCACTTCATCACAGAATTTCTGTGCGAGAGAGCGAGCGAGGGCTGAGGGCTGGGGCAGTGCCTTGTTTCTCATCCAGTGCTGTATTAATCTTAGACTTGTCTTCTGCAGTCTGGTGCTATCTAGAAGTGTGGCACTACAGCTCCCATCAGTCTCACCCAGCAGGCTCCATTTGCCATGGATAATGGGAGTGGAGGACACAAGACTGTTTGGTACTCAGAGATTTCTAAATCGCTCTCTTCCAAACACACTTCAGGCTTCCTTGGTTAGATATTTGGGGTGCAGGGGCACTGCTTATAACGCCACCTGATTGCCCACATTTTCTGGGCCACTTCTGGTCATGTCACAATGACAGTTTGAGATCAAAGAAACAATGCAGCAGGATCCGACAAGTAAGCCAGACAGAAATTCTCTTCCTCATCAAACATTCAAGAATCAAAAATGCACAAGGCCTGGGATTTATTTATTTTGTAAAATGCTCTTCTGATGCCGGAAAATCACAGTAGTGGTCTTAAGAAAGCCTCCCTGGAGAGGGTGTTTCACAACTGTGGGGCCCTGTGCTTAATAGCCACTCATCTCACCTTGTTCAGTGGGGCACCTTGGGAAGCAACTCCCGAAATGAACTTCTGGTCTGAGCAGGCATTTTGAGGAGACATAGAAACATAACAGTGCGAGTCAAAAGGGGCTCCTGGGCCATCTAGTCTGACCCCCGGCTCCAGCCGGCTCCACTCATGATATGCCCACCATGTGCACGTCCAGCCTATTCTTGAACACCCGCACCGATGGGGCCTCAACGACCTCTTGTGGAAGCCCATTCCACACCCTCGGGGTCCTGACTGCCAGGAAGTGCTTCCTGGCATTCAAGTTGAACCTTGGCTCCCTGGCAGCGCGTCCTGCCTTCCTCTGCAGAGGAGAACAGGTCTCTGCCCCCCTCTGTGTGACACCCTCTCACATCCCTGTATGTCGCCAACATATCCCCTCTAAGTGTCCTCTTTTCCAGGCTGAAGAGACGCAGTTCCCTCTGTCTCGCCTCATACGGCATCCCCTGCAAACTGGCCACCAACCTTGTGGCCCTGCGCTGCACTGACTCTAACCTGGCTATATCCTTCCTGTAATGAGGGGCCCAAAACAACCCTTCCAGGCTCATAATACGTAGTTTGGTGATAATAGGAAATGTTCCCTCTCCTCTGCCACCTTGGCAGCGAGAAAGAAATTGGATCTTTCTGCTTTGACATTCAACAGACTGGATTTTGTTGTTGCATCTGATCCAGCTGCTGTGGTAGATTTTAATAGTGGATTTCCCAGAAAAGCCAGGATCAAAAACCCCAGGTGTGCTGGTCTGGCCAAAATGTTAATCAAACCATGGTTTGTTCTGGTTTGGATGTAATGGCAAACCATAGTAAACTGGGGACTCCCTGAAGCCAGAGTGGGGGAGATGGAAGGAGGAGCCATGCCATGTCATGTTTTACAGCAGAGGTGCAGAACACCAGGTCAGGGAGCCATATCTGTCTCCCCAGGGATCTTAGCTTGGCATGCCGGGGTTCCCCAGGCTGCTGTGCCCCTTCCCAGCCAACCCCCCTTTCCCTGGCAGTTTCTGGGCATTTGTGCACCCAGAAACTGCCCCTGATTTGGGGCTCAATTGGATACCTCTAGAAGCAAACCAAAATGTAGCACTTCCTGAATGTCTGTTCTGCTCGAGCCCTGGGCAGCACGTATGGTTACGAGGGCAGGAGCTCCCTGTTTCCTGTGAGGTAGTCCAGATGGCCCAAAGTCATCTCGCAAGCAGCCAGCTTGAATGGGGACTGGGACCTGTCCCCTTTCAGGCTCTCTAATGCAGCCTTTTTTGATGGCTTGGACTGCAGCTCAGAATGGGAAAGCCTCAGATTGGGAAAGGCTGCCTTAAAGCATCAGGGTAGAAGAGCCAATTTTCAAAAAGGATTTTAAGCAGGACTTGTTCTGCCTTTTCCCTGTGATGCTGCAGCATGGCTCAGCCAGCATGGCTCTGTGACAAGAGTGCCAGAGGGGGGCTTGGGAAATCCATGTCCTAGCCCCACTCAGCCATGGAGCTTATGGGGTGGCTCCAGGTGAGGCCCTCTCTTTCAGCCCAGCCTGCCTTGCAGGGTTATTGTTGTGAAGAGGAGAGCCTTGTAAAACACCTGGGGCACCTTGCAAGAGGAAGGAAGCCGGGGTATAAATGCCATACAACAATTGTTTCGAGCCCTACTCGAAGCTCTCCTGCTTCCTCAGTCTCCCACAGCCCTTTCTCGGGCTCCCCGGCGTGTCCTGGCTTGGACAAATGGGCTCTGCATGGAGAATGCAATTTATGCCAAGAGGCAAGAGGGAAGAATCGCTTTTTCAGGAGCTGGTGGCTTCGTCCTTGTTTTGCCAAATGTCGACTGGCTTTCGGGGAGGTTTGTTTCACTTTTTCATCCTATTTCCAGCCCTAGACTGGGGGTGGGCGACCTCGGCCTGTGGGAAACCTGGCAACTTGGGCTTCTCAGTCTGGCTTTCCAGGGGCCCCAAAGACCAGGCTCCCTTTCCCCAAGCCCCCATTATCTAGAGATTACCCCGCTTTGCGTGGATAAGGTTACTCGCCTGCAGCAGGAGCATTAAAATAGGTTGGTATTCTTTTGGAAGTCAGGCCTTCCCCTGTTGCTTCCTGCCATGTCCCTTATGCTTCCCGTCCCACCCGCCACTAGAACAGACCCCCAGCCAGACTCCTCTGGAGCCAAGAGAGGTTTGCACCCCTGTGGTGCAGCATGTGAGGCTCTGCAGTGGAGAGCTGTGGGCTGCTCCGGTCCCGTGCAAGGACAAACAAAGACTGCCAGTCCAGGATGCAGCATCCTGGAAATCAGAAGTTCCTTGCTTTTAAATGTCCAACCAAGTTCCTAACTGTAATTGTCATATAGACGTGCATGAAAGCCATTGGGTGAACCAGATAATTTGGTAATGCACAGAGCAGGACCTTCTTCCTCTTAAGCACCCCTAACCCTCCCTGCAAGTTTCTAGTCCTTATTGTTCTTTAGTTATGTCTGAAAGCATTTTAATAAGGCTGATAACTTGGCAATGTAGAAAGTGGGACTTTCTCCTTTTTAGAATTCATGTGCACAGTGACTTACTGCTCCTTTACATATGCTTGAGAGTGTTTGGGCGAATCCAATACCTGGGCAATGTGGGAATCAGGACTTCGGTGTCTGTGTTCCTCTAGACCAGGGGTCTCAAACTCACCTTACCTGGGGGCCGCTGGAAGTAGAGTCTGGGTGAGGCTGGGCCACATCAAGCGGTGGTGGGGGGCTGCTCACCCCGCGTCGCTCCCAGAGGCCGGCCCGGGCGCCGCCGGCGCTTTGAAGGCCGCAGGGCCCCTCCCCGTGCCCAGCCCGTCCTGGCGCGCAGCTTAGAGGGAACATTGCGCCCAGGGTAACGACTCACGCAGGTGCGTGTGAGAAAAACGCACAGGCCGCACTATCACTAAACTTTGATATCAAGTGGGGGCCACAAAATATCGTCCCATGGGCTGCAGTTGGCCCACGGACCGTGAGTGTGAGACCCCTGCTCTAGACCATGGGTCCTCAAACTGCGGCCCACCAGAGGTTTTGGACTTGGTGCACACACGCATGTGCCAAGGCAGCAGCTTGCTCGTGCGGAGACTGTTTTGGACTCACTCAGAGAAAAGGATCTCCTTGTGAGCAAGCCGGTGTTGCCATGCAGGGGCTCGCTCACAAGGAGATTGTTTTGGACCTTCGGAGAAAAGGATCTCTGTGTGTGGCTGCCCCTGCTTCACCACGCGCATGCCCCCCCATCCCGTCCCAGTCTGCGCCCCCCCCACTCGCACCGCCTTGGCAGCCTGCGCCCATCGCCAGCACCTTTCAACTGCCCCCCTATTGAAAACGTTTAAGGACCCCTGCCCTAGTCACACTGGAGGAAATAAACATATGCCGAGTGAACTCTGTAGCCTTCACATTTATACCTGCTGCAGAATCCTGGACTGTTGGGTTTTAAAACACCCCACCCCCTACACACCACGTCAAGCACGATCAGCAGTACAGTCAGCACAGGACCTGTGGGGAACCCGAGAGCCAGGACTGGCACAGCAGTGAGGGTGCTGGGCTGGGCTTGGAGGTCTGGAGGTCCAGGGGTGACTTTGGGCCAGTCACAGACTTTCCGCCCAGCCTACCTTACAGGGCTGTTGTTGTGAGGACCAGATTTAGAGGAGGGCAAGCATTGTGTAAGCCCCCTGAGTTCCTCAAAAGAAAAAAGGTGGGATAAAAATATATTACATAAAATAATAATAAATAATAAAAGTCTGCAGTCTTCCATCCTCACTGGACTTTTGGCACGAGCGTGACCTAATTGTGCTTAAATCTTCTCAAGGCATGGCTTACATTTTTACTTGATTTTCCAGGCTCCACGCGTGTGGCTTAAAAATCAATCCAAACAGTCAGGGAGCAAAATTAAATATTAAACATCAGATTGAGCTTTTAAGAGGATGAATTTTTTCACCTCCCATTAGTGGGATGGGACGGGAGAGCTGTCCACTGCCTCCCCTGGAGAAGCAGGGAAGAGATGAAGCCAAAAGCCCAGGCCCAGATTGCTCCCAGGGCGGGCAGGGCAAAGTTGTTGAGGACAGAAAGCAAGGGCCCCGCTTATGCGACTGGGAGCTGTCCCCATTCTGTTAGGATGGGGGAGACGCTGCACAAGATTTGGGAGGCCGCGAATGATTGGTTGCCCAGGGAAGGGGGTGTGGCCCTTGCTCCTATGGGATTCTTCAGGAACCAGTGAGGGAAAAGAGATTGGGGGGGGGGCATACCCATAAAATACTCCTGGCCGAGTTCTCCCACATGCAATTCTGTGTAAAATGTGCAATGGTGGGAAAGTATCAGCGAGTTTCCCTGCCTCAAGGGATCATAGAGTCATGAAAAGTAAGCTTGGAAAGGGCTGACAAAGCCATCGGAGCTGTTGCAGGACACGGATTCACAGCCTCCCTCTCAGGTGATGGTCCAGTTGTCTCCAGTGTGAGACAGCCCCCACCTCTCCAGGCAGCAGGTCCCACTGCCGTATTGCTCTGATGGTGAGGAAGCTTTTCCTGATGTCCTGCCTGAATCTGGGACTTCACAACTTGAAATGATTATTCTGTGTTCTAGACTCTGGCATCAGCAAGAAGAAATCTTGACCTTCCTATTTGTGACAGTCTTCGAGGTCCTTCTAGAGGGATCACATGTCCCCCCTCAGTCTCCTCAAGGCTGAACAGGCCCAGTTCCCTCAGTCGGGCAGTGTTTCCAAACCCTGGATCGTTTTTGTTGCCCTGGATCATTTTTCTGCATCTTTCTTAAACCTTGGTGCCCCGAACTGGACCCAGTAATCCAGATGAGGTTTGACTAATGAAGAGGATAGGGGAACTTCTACTTCTTGTGATATGGAAGTAATACTTCTATTAGTACATCCCAAAATATCATTTGCCCTTTTTGCAGCTGCATTGCATTGACGGAGGTCAGACTAGATGGCCAGGAGACCCCTTCTGACTCGTTCTGTTTTCTATGTTTCTGTGTCTTTTTCAGTTCTGTTGAGCCACGTATTCCCCATCTTGTATCGATGCCTTTGTTTTTTTTTCCTCGGTGGAGGACTTGGCACTTGTCCCTATTCAATCTCCTCCTGTTGCTTTCAGTCCAGGGTTCAAGTTGATCAAGATTGCCCTGAATCTTCATTCTGTCTTCCAGGGTGTTTGCTATTCCACCGAGTTTTGTATCTTCAGCAAATTTTATTATCTTTCCCTGTACTTCCTCATCAAAATCATTAATTAAAATGTTGAAGAACCCTTTGTCCAGTTTGAGAAGGTCCCAGTGATGAGCACTTCTTGTATTCAAGTTAGCAGACAATTCTGGATCTGCGTAATAGTTTTCTGCCTCATCCACCTTGTTGTTCATTTGCTTATCAGAATGCCATGGGATACTATGGTGAAAGCTTTGCTAACTTGCATGTTCGAGTACATGATCATCAGCCAGCATGTAGAAATGTATTTTCTTGTGCAAAAATGGGTGTGAGCACAGGTCATGCCTGTAAGCTTCCTGTGAGACACAGTCCTGCACTGGTCTTCTGTCTAAGTTAAACAGAACTTCATGAGTTTCAGCCTGAATTTCAGTCTGGGCATAGGTCTAGCTATGGAAATTTAAAAACAGAACAGAACCAAAGAATGGAGAATGCCAGAACACATCGATCCAGAACTTGATCAGGTAGTTCAGGATGCCAGAACCTGGAGTGAAATTTGGAGGAGAAGGTTTCCAAGGCAAACCAAGGGCTGCCTCAGCAGCGCTTGAGAAGTTCAGTAAGTGGGTTTGGACACAGATTCAGTGTGGCTTGAGCCACACACAAGGGTGGAGTAACCCAACCAAAAAAACCAGGGGAGCAGTCCCCAGCTCACAAAAAAGCTACAGGTTGCCTTCATGGCTAATAAGCTATGTCTTGGTAGAATGGCTGGGCTCTGATAACCCATGTTTTGACAATTAGAAAAACCCACATTCAACCCATACTTAACCCCTGAATGTAGGTGAATTTCTCAGGGGGAGGAGAAATGCCCCAGCTGTTTTTCACAGGGTGGACACTCAGCTGGCAGAGGTGGGGCATGGCTTGGTGAGTTTTCTTTGCACTGCCCCTACAACAGCAAGACCTGGCTGGAGCCTCAAATTTTTAATTTGGAGCTTGCCTCCCCACTCCTCTCTCTGTGGGCACTCACACATACACGCTCTGTCAGAGGGTGGTCTTCCCCCCACTTCCAGGCAGATCGAGGGCATGGGTCTTCGGTATGTTAAAGCTGGCCAGGTAAGTTGGCTTTGACCCAAAAGGAGTATTGTGGAAGTCATGATCAAAAGATGCCAGTGAAGTTAGAATAACAGTGATTAAGGGAAGGGGGTCAGGCTGCAAAGTTCATTTCAGATCAGAGCCGCCTCCTCCCTCCCCAAGCAGGCAGATTTACCCCACCCTCAAGTCAGTCTCCCTTGCTCATGGGCCAGGCAGCGGGATCATCGGGCACTGCTGACGTGGGAACACGGGAGGCGTCGTGTTATGGCGGGCTGCCCCAGCTCTGCCCGTTCAGCAGTGTTTCCCCCGAGCCAGACGTGAGCCGGTTCTTCCCAGCTGCTTGGCTTGTCCGGCCGTGGCATTTCGGCCCCCTCTTGTTCTGATTCAGAGCCTGAGGTGACCACCTCGGAATGTCGCCTCTTGCAAAGGGCGAGCCCAGTCTCCCTGCTCCCTGGCATCTCATCCCCGTTGAGCTGGCTCTTGGCCCAAACGTATTTCCTGTCCTGCTGCTGCTGTGTGCACAAATCCTTCTGCCTGAGGTTTCCTCCTGAAGTCACATGCCATTCTCTCCCCTGTCCATACACCAATTTTTACAAACAGGGACAAATAGTCCTTCGTAGCCATGACCTTTGTAGACAAATCAACACAGAGATGTTAGAGCAGATGCCTGTCAACATACATGCTTTATGTTTGCCCTGTGGGCCCAAGCCTTGCATCTTTTTGGTAGCTAGGCTGTCCCTGGTTGGCAGCCCCCATTCTGTCTCTCTCACTAGGCAGCGATGTGGGGGAAACCCTTCCCTGAGCTGCAGGAGACAGGTGCAGCTAGCCTTGTGCCAAAAACTGCCCTCCAATTTCCTGAAAGTTTCCTTCCTCTGCTAAAAGGCCTCCATTTTCCTGCCGCAGTCTCCAGGGATTTTATCCTTTAATTCAAAATTGGTTTGGCTGTGCACTTGAGTTTACCCAAGTTTAAAGTGGCGGCAGGTACAGTGTGCATTTTATCTGTTCTCTACACATTTCTGCACGTTTGAAAGCATTTGTTTCTACCCAGCTGAGTGGGAATGGTTGAAAGTGAAGGACATTTTTGGCACAGTATGAATTGAATGGGGTTGCAGCATGTTTCTCCAAATCTATGAGCTTCTGAATGCAATTTTGTGGAAAGTACATGTTCTTACAAAGCCATTTCCTCAACATTTGGAATGTTGTTTTCACCAGTAATGTTGACACAAAGCTTGAGTGTGCTTTTCCCCCAATATTGGGCTACATCTTTAATTAGAGAATGCCACTGCAAAGTTGGAAGTATTTCAAAGGATAATTGAGCACTGATCTGCATGTTGGTTTAAATGCACCAATTAAAGTCCGTTTGCATTCAGATGCAAGCTAAACTGATGACCTGAAGTGGAAAGAGAGAGACCCATCTCGCTTAGAGGTGTTGCTAATAACTTAAAAGATTCCGGTTCTTGCCCATAAGACACAAATCTGGATAAAAATGCAGATGCTACCCTCTATCTGCATATGCAGATGTTAATGTAAACTCATGGATTTATTTAAATTTCACAGGTAGCAAAGCCAGCCAATTTATTCCTCCTCCAATATCCAATAAATAAGCTCTTCATTTCATTTGTATGCTAATCCAAATCATTTCAAACCAATAGAGAAACTTTGTCCTGCCCCAATTTTAACTGTCATGCAGGACTCCCACTGGGGTGGGTGGGTGTTACAATATGAGGAGAGCAGGTACCACACCCCTTGAAAATTGCATTGTACACTTAGATCTGGGGCACTGAGACATAAATTCAGGTCTTGGACTCCCTTGGAATCCTAGCCTAGCAACACGGCGATTCTCTGCCTAGCCAAGGAAAGAGAGAAACCTTTAATTCATCTTGAGCAGGCAGAGGACGGCTTCCTTTCCCACTCCCTTGGTTGGCTCACTGACGCAGTTTCTGCCCACTCTTGCCTGACCTTCTGAGATTAAGCGCTCACTATTCTTTCTCCAAACCTGCCCCAAACCTAGAATCTCTTAAAGCTGTGCGATCTATAGTTTGCCCCATAGGCCGGGTGGACCGTCTCCAAGACTACAATGACGGCTGGGAAAGCGGATTGTCTGGCAAAAAATAGAGTCTGTGCAGGGCGGGGGGGAGCTTTGCAACGCCGTTTCGCCAGGCACTTGGAACACTGGCTCACCCGTCAGGTGCAGGACGTGGCCTGGATGGCGATGGGAATGTGGCTGTGCTTATTTTTAAAGGCACGACTCAAAACAGCTGCTGCATGTTTTCACTTCCAGCAGCGCTTGGGATCTCGCTAGCCACCTCTTCTTTTCTTGAAAATCTGCCTCCTGTTTGTCTCAAACGGCCATTGAAAGTTGGACAGGGAGCTGATAAATTCGGACGATTCCCCTGGGCTGTATGTTTGCTTCCTGGCCTAGGCGCAGATGACTGGGTTTGTTTCTTTCTTATGTGCAGCATTTTATGTTGCTGCTCAGCCAAAGGGCCCCAGAATGGCTTACACAGAATGAATCGACCCGTCCCCTGGCGGTTCTTGCCTGCAGGCTTAGGATCTGAAACAGCACGACATGAAAGGAAGAATGGGGAGGGAGGACAGGCAAAGATCATTCTTTCCGCAGGGTGATTGGAATGGGAGTGTTTCCCAGCTGCCCCTGGAGTTCATGAGGATCTGAGGGCTGTGCCCTGAAGTGGGCTTGCAGAAGATGTTGCCAGGATGCAATCCTGTGCATGTTTGGATGGGGGAATAGGCTGGGAATTGTAGCCCTGTTTTCTATCTAGACTTGAATAGGCTTGTGCCCTAAAAGGCTGCTTCCAGAAGAGAAAGGCACTCTGCATGTGCTCAGTCACCACTCTGTTGCAAAGCTGTTAGACCTTCCCCAGATTCAGCTTTTTGTAAAAATCAAAATAAGCTTTTGGAATATGGGGTGGCTGCACAGCTGCATGAGAGCTTTGGGTCTTTGGCATGGCTCTCCCTTGCTGGGAACACACCCAAGGCTGATAAAAGCCTGCCGGCCGGAAATGAAATTCCAGTGAGAACGAATCAGGTCGACCTGCCCCCCACCCACACACTCATCCTTGGGCCAAGGGAGGCATGCACGCGCAGGAAAGAGCATCTGAACGTTGCTTCCACTCAGCAAGTCATGGGAGGAAACCCATCTTTCTCCATGTGTGCTTGCGCAGGGCAGAGGATGCGGATATTAAGCAATCATTAGGGATCCAGGGCATTGATCTGTCACAGGTTTGATCCACTTTGGCTGGTAGGAGGTGGAATTCCTTACTCACACCGTCCCACAATGGCCTCTCCCACCCCCTAAAAGTACCACACAGAGTTGGGACAGGGAGACCCAGCTGAATGGGGTGAGCTTTGTGCGAGCATGCGTGAACATGTACTGGGGAGAGATCTCCAAAACTTCTGTGAGAGGGAGTTCCCTTCCTTTCAAGGAAATCGGATCCTGGATCCCAGCCCTATGCTCAAAGCTTCTCCGGTCCATCCATCCATCCATCCATCCTTACATGTATATTCCAGGAAGCCAAAGTGGCCCTTGTAGTTTCTTTCTCCTCCGCTTCTCTGTTTTATTCTCATGACATGCCTATGAGGTAGGTCAGGCTGAGTAAGTTCCATAGCCAAGTTGGGGTACAGAACGTGCAGCAGAGTTCTCTGATTAACTTGTAATGGGGTTTGTATATGTTGGTGGGGGATTACCCAGAAACATGCCTCTGTTTGCATAATATTCAGAGTGCATTCTTTTAGCTTGTAAAATATGTCTATAAAGCAAAATTGAAAATATGCAAGTTTTCAAGTCAACTTAAATAACTTCTAAGCTTTAGCAGAACCAAATTTAATACTGAGAAAATTGTTAAAATTTGGGATGTACAGAATTTAGGATTAGGAGAATGAGAAACTGAGAAAAACTGAAACGCCCGTCTCAGCTTACAGTGCCAGGCCCAACAGGGGCCAGAAATCTAGGCTCCCAAGACCCAGTGTGGCACTTCAACTATTTCATCCTGCTGGTTTTCACAACAACCCTGTGAGGTCAGTAGGTGTGGCTGAGAGTATGGGGCAAAGTCAGCCAGTCGTTTCACGGTCAGAGGGGACCAGATCCTGGGCCTCCCCGTTCCAGACTCCACCTGAACCACTGGACCCATCATGCCTCACTGGCTGCCACTTCCTTTTCAGTCCGGGCTATTTCTTCGGTCTGCTGTCCCGCCACCCCTGGAAACCGGCAAGCTCGGGGTTGGGAAAGCCTAGCCAGGTGTAGCACGTCTCAGTTTTTGAGAATCTAGGTACTCACGTGTGCACTAGCACGGGTGCAGGCAGAATGCTTCTTGGCTACAGCAGCCGGATCTCATAGACAAGACCTGGGAATTTTTGTTCTGTTTCCTTCCTACCCATGATGAGGTCTGAATTTTGATTGGCAGTGATGACTGGTAGGGACAGAGACCATACCCACTGCTCCGAGGGTCAGCCCCACTGAGCTCAGTAGGACCCATGTTTGAGCAAATGTTTGCCGGGTGACGCATGCAGTTTTGAAGTGGGGTGTCAGTGTGGACCACGCATGCGCCTGACATAGCATGCAACTCAGATCCAGAATCCAGTGTGTGAAAGTGACCTCCAGGCTGAAACGAGTCTGGCCCACAGGCCCACAGCCCTGGAAGGCGCTGCGCTTTCAACACATTGTTGTAGTATGCAGATTTGACCTTTACCAAGCCAGAGCCTGCGGCAATCCGCCCAGGCCGCAAGCAAAGGGCTTTTGTCTCCACATGGCCCGGGGGACCCAGCAACCCAGCAACGCCAGGCCCCTGCCATCTGGCCCTGCAGTCAGCTCTGTTTTCAGGGAATGGATGTGAAAGTTGGGTTTTGCAAGGAATCCTAATGAAATACATTCACATTTGCATGATCATCCTTTGCTGCTGCTTGCACAGTCTGTGTGCAAACACAGGGTTTTGCTCCCCGGCAGTTTCACTGAGCTTTGTGTTGGGGCACAGAATATTCTTGATCTTTCCAGCTGTGCTGGAGAAGTGTCATTCTGTGAGCATTCAGCAATGGGGCTGCTGTTCCTTGGAAAGTGGCTAGCTGGCTGTTGGCCACAGTGGCTCAAGACTCTCTTTACGTCTGGAGAGGCAGCCCACGTGTTGCAGAACAGGGATTCCTGGAGTGGGAGAAGTGGCTGGTTGACTGCAGGCTGCAGCCCCACCAGGCACTCATGATGGATTTTTCCGAAGGAGGAAACTCACAGAGGACTAGCGACATAGAAGCCAGTATATGCCATTGTGGGGAAACCAGATGCTTAGGTGTAGTGGAGACGGAGTTGGCCTGGGAGACAGGAGACCGGTTTGAGTTTCCTCTTGGCCATGAAGTACCCTGGAGGGCTTTGAGCACATCATAGACTCCAGCCAAACCTACCTCACAGGGTAGTTGTTGTGAAGACAAAATGGAATATGAAAGCCACCTTGGGTTCTTTGCAGGAGGGAAAAAAGTGGGGTATAAACACAGTAACAGGAGCACTGGAAGAAGCAACAGGGGTGGTAGCAAGCAGCCAAATGCAAGCCCAAACACCCTTCCCTGAGGAACCAGACAAGCAGTCCTGTGTAAGTAGAATCCATAATGTGGTGCTGGAGGGGGCCAGAGGGCGCCCCTGCTCCAGGCAGGACTCCAAATTAAGCCATCCTTCTCAGATAACCCACAACACCCCCAGCCACCCCCCCATGAGGCTGTCTTTGCAGCCCAGATACCCAGAAGCCGTTGCTAGCGTCTCTCTCTGTCCGGCTCCCCGGCCCCCACACGTGGCCAGGGCACCACAGCGTGGCTATCGAGTCCCCTCAGCAATGTGGAATTGCTTTGACTGGGTCAAAGAACCAACTTGGGGGTCTTGGGTTGGGGATCTGCCAGAACCACCTTCTCTGCCACTGTCAGAAATGCGAGGCCAGACCCAGTGGCGTGGCCAAGGGTGGGTTGGGGCCCTGAGTCCTTGTTCTGCTTCCCTGGATTTTTGCTTCCATGTCTGTTGGCACCAAAGGGAAGGTGTGTTTCTTTTCCTCTGAATAGCTGCTAAGGGCATCCTTCTACACTGCCTTTCTTCTACATTCCCTTTCACACCCATTCGGTCAGCATTAAAAGCAGATCAGACAGATCCGGAAAGGAAACATAGAAACAGGGTGAGTCAGAAGGGTCTCCCAAGCCATCTAGTCTGACTCCCGGCTCCAGCCAGCTCCGCTCACGACATGCCTAAGGATGAGGCTGTGCTTGGTTACTGGCCCCAGTGGCTCTTGGCTACCTCCAGCATCAATGGGAGGCAATGGGCCAACGTGCCCCACTGGCTGGGGAATATGAGCAGGAGGGACCTGTGGATCCTCCTGTTTTCCCATGTGTGGGCAGCCTACCAGTGTCTCTGCCGGGAGAGTGATGGACTGGACAGGCCCTCAGCCTGAGGGCTCCCCTCAGGTTCTTACACTTAGGGGAGGAAGGAAAAACACCCCCCTGCCCCGTTTCTTTGTGAGGATCCATGGTAGTGAACGGACTGGTGGCAGTGAACACGTGGCAGTGAACGGACTCATTTGGTTCCACTGGAAACAATTCAGATGAAAAATGAAGCCCTTCGGAGGCTTTCCGTCCAATCCTCAGAGCTCTTTCAAGCTGCGTGCCTCACGGGAGGTATGAGCAGAGCATGTGCAGACCTCATGCCAGCAGTTGGGCCCAAATCTTTTATGCACCGTGTGGTGCCCCCAGCCTCGCTGGGTGGAGGGGCAGCTTGGTTGGCCCACAGCATTTCCCATTCCACTGCTTCCTTTGTCTCCCAGCCAGCGGCACGGGCATGGACAAGGGCAGAATGCAGAGTGGGGAAGGGGAGGAAGGGACTGGCACTCTGCCCGTCCTCTGGGCTCCTCTTGTTCTCTCTGTGGCCCATGCTTCCCATGGGCATGCTTCCAACAGTGCCATTTCCCTTCGGTGCCCCTCCCCTCACAGGCTTCCACTGCTCAGGACATCAGTTCTCGATTGACATGCAGGTGCTGGAAAGGCAACCCACATCGCCACGAACCCAGTGGTCTGTGGCCCCCTGCCCCTCTCCACAGCACCCTAGACACCATTCTGGGGAATGTGCACAGAACCAGGACAACCCAGCTGCATCAAAAGGTTGCAGAAGACCTTTGCTTGGGATGCCAGGGAATCTGGAAATGAATGGAATGACTTTGGGTTTTGACAAACTAGCACCTGCACGTTCCACAGTGGAACCTCCTCTTTGGGGTTGTATGGACTCTGTAGGCTGCAGGTGGGTCTTTTTCCCTCCAGCTTTGCAGAATGGTACACAAATGCAATTGTAAAGAGGTACACATGTTAGCAGAAAATACACTAAAGTATATGATGTGTGGTTGTTGCTGGACCCAAGGAATTCCCCTGGGAGAGCAGCTTCCTTCCCCTCTGAGCTCCGGTCCCACCAGTGCGCACTGCCTAAGTTCGCCATCTGAGGAACTGGGGCCCTGATTTCTCCTTTAGGCAGAAACATTCTTATCTCTGCCATGAGCTCTATCAAACCAAGGGGACTCTAGTCCACAAAAGCTTCTAGTCCACAAGACTTTCTCCTTTTGGCAGCTGGGCTAGATTCTGTTGGGTGCTTGCCACTGAGGGTTACCCTTAATGCTCTTCCCACAGAAGCTGCAGGTTCAATTCCTTGCATAGAGAAGCATCAAAAAGGAACCTGGAAGTACTGGAGATTTTTGGTCAGGTCATGTAGATGGTTTAAATGGGCCAATAGTTTGTCTTAATACAAGGTAGCTTCCTATGTTCCCCTTGAAAATCAGTCCTTGACTGGGAACCACGAGGACTAGAATCTTCTGTGTCAGTGGAAGGACCAGAACTCAGGGATACAGGCCAATCAGAGGCCCAGCCTTGCCTGCAGAAAGTCCTGGGCTTGGTCCCCAGCATCTTCGAGTAAGACAGCTGCCTTAATAGAGTTGTGATCTTGTGCAGTCCATTTTTTAAGGGTAATACTGACCTGCTCCCCCAACCCCATATTTACATCAGAGGTGAAGGCGTGGGGGCTCAACTCTTCCCCTTTGTGCTGCCTGCTCCATCTCAAAGTGGTTTCCCCAAAAGATTTGGATCAGGAAGGTGGCATAGGAAGCGGGAAGGGGCCAAAGAAAATAAGACCCCCTCTCTTTATTGGTTGTCACACCCACCCACCACCCTCTCTGCCTTGCTTTAGTCTATAGAAGCAAGAAGAGATCCTCAGTGGAAGCTCCGCAGCACCATCCATATCCAAAGGCAGCTTCTCAGTTTAAGAAATTAAATTGCGTCACTCCGTCCCTGAAGGATTTGGGGAAAGGATCTTATGAACACCTTTACAGCTCCCATTATCCCCGTGGGGCTTGCAAAGGAAAAGCGTCCTGCTGGATGCGTCCCCAGGGGCTGCAGCTCTTGGCTTTTAAGTACTATTTCTTAACATTTCTACCTCATTTTTTGTCTGGGGAGTTTAAGAGAGCAAGTGTGGAGTGGCTGATTTGCACAACCCGGCGAGGTAGGTTAGGCTGAGAAAAATGGTGACTGGTCCAAAATGTCCCAGAGGGTTTCATGGATAATGGGTAGTGGAGTGATCTGAACCAGGTCTTTCTGGTTCTAATCAGGGGTTAAAGCTTCTGTCAGAGTTGAGGCTTATGGGGGTTGTAGTCCAATACACCTAGATCAGCGATCTCCAGATCATCTGCTACTCTTTAGGATGTGGGAGTGTGCTGGCCTGTTGGGAGCCCAAAGGAAGCAGGAGGGAAGTAGCAAGAATGACCACTCTGGTTGGGCGAGATGGGAGTTGCAATCCAACACACCTGCTTGATTTAAAGCACTGCATGTGCCCTCAGGTAAGCCTTCAGCTCTGCCTCCTTAATGGAAAGTCCAGATAGCATCAGCTACCACTCAAACTTTCTGCATTTTCCCATAGTATGTATCCAATCACAGTTTTGCAGCCATGAGGTCTAGAATCTTGGTCTAGATATTTAAATTCAAGGTTGTCAGGGCAGAATCCTTTGTAATGGAGAGCTTGAACTGCCTCATCTCTGAATCAAACATGTACACAGGCCAGGTTGTTAGTGCCCAATTCCACCCTCTCCCCACGATATATATTTATGGAAGAGAGCTCAAAATATGATTGGATTGAAATTTGATTGGAAGTTGTTGAAGAGTTTATTGGCAGTTCTTGTGTCAGGAAACATCTGAGGAGCACTTTTCCTGTTACGACATAGAAAACAAGACACAGGCCTTGTACAGTTCCAGGAGACCAAAATGCAAGAGGCTTTCATATTACAGTAGGCTTTCCCCAAGGGAGCAGCAGGTGTCCCCTGCTCACTGCCGGCTTGCCAAAGGACCATAACCTGACAGCTAAGGGGAAGAGGCAGAAGAAACTCCTTTGCGCATGGACTTGGGCACAACCAGCATTCCAAAGGAAAGCAGGAAATTTAGGGAAGCCCCAGCCCAGTGACTCAACACATCGAAATCTGCCGAAACGGGATCCTTTCCAAGCTAGGGAGGCCAACGTTTGGTTGTGGAGTCATCCCCGATCCCTGAAGGAAGCAAGGGGTTTTCATTTTTGGATTGCAAAGGTGTTACAGGGAAAGCTGTGCAATCCCGCCCCAAATTTCTCAAGTTTGGAAGAAGCTTGCATGCACGGCAGTGACTCTGGCATGAGCCACGGGGTTAGCAGCTTTCTCTTGAGCAAAATGGCACCTTTGTCTTATCTGGAGATGCGGTGCCTGAACTCCCCTGCCAGGACTGTGTCAGAAGAGACAGGTCCGATTGTATCCCAAAACTGGAAATACCAGGAGCAAGAGCCAAAGTCAACGGCCACATCAGTACGTGGACGCATATGATACGTCTGCATTCATGCTGTTTGTTTAAAACCAGCACACATAAGCAGGGCTGTTGGTTGGTGGGAAAGAGCTGGCTTTGGGACAAGCTTTTTCTCCTGCGACCTGACCAAATGGTGCTGTCACTGGAAGGCCAGGTTTGACTTATGCTGGAGGCACCTTTGGTAGAAGCCCTGCCTAAGAGGGCCCATGTTTATCTGGATCTGACCAAGCTTGGTTCCTGTTGTGGCCGGCGTTCCAGAGGGCTGTCCAGTAGCATCCTGAATGCTTCCAGTGCGGGAGAGCCCACCACCTCCCTGGGTCATGGGTTCCATTATTCCATTATTGTTCTACCAGTCAGACGGTTTTTCCTGTTATCCAGCTGGAATCTGTGTTCCCTTAATTTAAGTCCTGCATTCCCTGTCCGGCATGCTGGGGTGATCAAGAAGAGCTCTTATCCTTCCTCTTTGTGACAGCCTTCCAAGTACTTGTAGAGTGTTATCATATCCTCAAGGCTGAACATGCCCAGCTCTCTCAATCCCTCCTCACAGGGCTTTGTTTCCTGTCCCCGGAACATCCTTGTTGCTCTCCTCCGAACCCTTTCCAGCTTGTCTGCATTGTTCTTAAACTGTGGGGCCCAGAACTGGGCACAGGACTCCAGATGAGGCCTGGCCAGTGTTGAGTAAAGGGGAACTCACACTTCACAGGATTTGGAGGTTTGGAGGTTCAACAGGGCAACAACATTGTTCACAACAATCAGTTGATGACGCGGCTTTGTGATTGCATTGCCCACAAGTCCTTTCCCAGGCCAAATCCCAAGTGCAGGTGTTAGCCTGAACGGTGCGTCTCTTTCCAGATGCACCTGGCCAGCCCCTGATAAGGTCTTTCTAGTGGTGGCACCCCATCTGTGCAATGGGGATTGCCTAGGGTCTGTCTTCTAGTAGGCAGAGGAAGGCTACTTTATTCTCCAAGGCTTTCAGCCTTGAATATTTTTAGAGTGCTTTCTGGATCTGTTGTATCAACGTCATTCTCTCCTGCTGTTTTTATCATGGTGGTCTTTCCTCATGCCTTGTTGCTTGTTCTTACATTCTCCGTTTGCCTTCCCTCTGTACCTCAAGCCAAAGCCTGCCTAGTGAAGCAGGTTTCCCAAGATGGAAGTACAAGATTATGCACAATATCAAACCAAGATAGCTACAAAAAAACAAATGGAAGAAACAGCCAATCATGGTCCTGCTTTGGCCTGATTAAAAACCTATTTGAGGAGTGCGTTTCATAATCGTCTGTGGGAGTGCGCTGACGGTGCCCCGGAAGGCTTTTGTTCTTGAAAGGTTGCTAAATATTCAACAGGTGTCCCTGGATGCAGCTACCTGGGAGAAGCCAGAATTGAACAGGGGAGCTTCAGCATGCAAAATGGGGCTTATTCATCTTTTCCTTGAAACAGTTAAACAAGATTCTAGGCCTCATGGTTCTGCATAAATGGCTGATTTAAACCCCAGCCTAGGATGCTTCCCATTAGAGAATCCACCTAGCGATTACAGGGGTGGACAGGGCTTCTCGAGAGAAGTGCTGTTCCTCCAGATCCTTTTACCCTTTCTCTCCAGTGTTCCTTTTAATCCCATTAAAGCCTCATTTCTATTTATGGCTAAAGTCACTCCTAGCAACATCCACTTGAAGCTGCTCAGCAAATTGGCTTTAATAGCTCTGCTTGTAGCAGGATTTGTCAGTCGGCTGACCTCCAGATGGCAGTGGTCAGCAAGCTGGGCCCCAGGGCCAGGACCCCTGGCCCCACTGTCCAAGCCCCCTCCTCCCCAGAGAGGGGCAGAAGATGAGGCATCATGGCAGCAGAAGCAAACTCACTTTTCTTTCTGTGCTCATGAGCCGGGACTTTAGTGAGCTGACATCTGCACATGCTTAGAGAATGTCTTGTCTGGGTTGGCAGACCTCTGAGCATTCAGAAAGGAAAAGCAGCTGTGGGTCATGTAGTGGGTGGGGAAAAATGCAAGTTCTGGACAGGGGCTCAGCAGAGCTGGGTCTGGGTCCCTGGTCAGCCAGGAAGCTCCCTGGGTGACGCTGGACTGCCATGGATGCTCAGCCTATCCTCCCTCACAGGGCGGTTGTTGGAAGGATGAAATGGAGAGAAGAACCTTGTAGGTTCTTTGCAAGAGGAAGAAAGGTGTAGGGATAATGTGCAGGAGCCTAAAACGGCCAAGCAACACCACTGCATTCAGGCCTGGGCTTCGCTGCAAGCAGGCTCTGGCCAGCCTGGCTGGTCATCAGGACTGTTGGAATGATTTTTTGCAACAGCTGGTGGGCACCAGCTTGGGGAAGGCCGCCGCTGCCTGGGGGCCCTGTTTCTCGCCCATCCTGGCTTGGCTCCTGCTCCTTTTCCTGCCGCGTCTGTGCCCCAGCGCCTGTGGGTGTGTGGAACTAGCAATTAGGGCTCGTTGCCACAGCCCCCCGCCACCGGTTGCCAAAGCGCTGGCACCACGTTCCCACAGGACGGAGCGTTGTGCAGAGGAACTGCTCGAGGACAAATGCTGGAGCGGCTCAGGGCACAGCTCGCCTGGGCTGGGCCAGAGTGTCGTCTGTGCAGTTCAAAGGAGGGAGGCACTGCGCTGTTTCTAGCATGGCGCTTCAGTACCTCCAAGGCAGCAGAGCTGCCTGGTGCTTCACAGCAGTCTTGCCATGTTAGAGTTTAAGATTGCCGCATCCAGGGAAAAACAAAAGCAGAATAAAGAGTAGCAGCCGGGCAAGCCAGTGCAACACACATGGAAAGCAGCAGAAAACTTAAATTGCAGAAAGCAGACAAAAATTGCATGGCCTTGTAAGAAGAGGGCCTCCACCAAGCACGCAGCAGGCATGACGCCGGCTTCACAACCGGCTGCCCCCCCACACTGGGATGGCTGGCCCTTCTCTCAGGAGATGCCCGGCTCACCAGGCTCGGCAGAGAATGACTACGGCAGATGGCCGTGGGGTCTGGGTCTCTGTAGATATGGGGGTGGGGGGGGGGCGATCATCAGGAAGCCTGGACCCCAGCTGTCCAGGTTCTGGATGTTGCCGGCGACATTTGGAACCAGCAGCATTTGGAAATGGAGTGGTGGCCAGTACGGGTGGAAGATATACCTACCTGCCCATTAAGGTCTCCTTCTAAAGGAGCCAACCCTCAAGGAGGTGAGAGGGATGGCAAATAGGAGAAGGACCTTCTCAGTGTCTATCCCCACCTGTGGAGGAGGCTCTCCAGAGTTTGTCTGACACCCTCTTAGCTTTCATTCAGCACCAGGCAAAAACATTTCTCCACCCATTTTAACAATTTTAAGATGCTTTTATTATCTTTAAAGGATTTAATAGATTATTCACAGTTGTTCTCTACTCTCCACATGATTTATAATGATCACTGTTAAATTATAATTGCTACTTACATTTTTAATTGATGGATTGAATCAATTGTATTGATTTTTGTATTTTGTGATTTTAAAGATCATGGTGTGTTTTGTTTTGCTTGGGAGACTCACACGGCGGTGACAGCCAGGTCATGTCACTTCCTATAGAGGGAGGGTTTTTCACCCAGAGGGTCTGAGAGGCAACGAGGGGGGAAACATCCTTGACTTGGTCTTGACCAATAGGGAGGAGCTGATAGATGAAGTTCAGATTAGGGGAGCTCTGGATGCGAGTGATCACTCCATCCTTTGCTTTGAGATCAGGGGACTGGGGATGTGCAGCAGGTCGAGCACTAGAAGCTGGGACTTCAAGAGGGCCAACTTTGGCCAACTGAAGGCCAGACTGGGGAAAGTCTCTTGGGATGGGTTACTGGAAGGCAAAGGAGTTGAGGAGAGGTGGTTGACACTCAAAAGGGAGGTTTTGGAGGCGCAAGCCTTGACGATACCTCTAGTCAGTAAGGTGGGGAGGCGGAGGAGAGGCCGCCATGGATGCGAAAGGAGGTGGTTAGTGGGATTAGAAGAAAGAGGAACCTCCGTAGGAAATGGGTACTGGGGCAAATAGACAAAAGGGTATACCGGGGGGAGGAGGCCCACTGCAGAAGGATTCCTCGCAAAGCTAAGGCTGATTACGAGCTGAGACTTGCCAAGAATATCAAGAGCAACAAAAAGGGCTTCTTTCAGCATGTAAATAGGAAGAGGAAGGGGAGACAAGTAGTGGGACCACTAAATAAGGAGGAAGGAGATCCAGTGACTGATACGAGGGAACAGGCACAGATGCTAAATGACTATTTTGCCTCTGTCTTCTCCCCAAAGCAGGACGAGGGAGATCCGCATAGGAGATTAGATGAGGCTGGGGACTTTGGGGAACAGATTAGAGTAGCCCCCCTTGAAATCGAGGGGCTCCTCAGGGCACTGGACCCTGTTTAATCTTTTCATTAACGACATGGAAGAAGGGGTGAACAGTCTGCTGATCAAATTCGCAGACGACACTAAAACCGGGGCAGTGGTCACAACTAAGGAGCAGGTAGTCCAGATACAAAAGGATCTGGACAGACTATGGAAGTGGGCAGGAGACAACAGGATGGCATTCAATGTGGATAAGTGCCAGGTCTTGCACTTGGGACATAGGAATGGGAGTCATAAGAACAGGTTAGGTGACAAGTGGCTGGAGAGCAGCACTTGTGAAAGGGACCTCGGGGTGCTGGTTGACTGAAGGCTGAACATGAGCCAGAAGTGTGGCTTCTAGATCGAGAGAGGTATTACTACCACTCTACGCGACTCTAGTGCGCCCGCAACTGGAGCATTGTGCTCAGTTCTGGGCCCCTCGTTACAGGAAGGATATAGCCAGGTTGGAGTCAGTTCCTCGTAGGGCCACAAGGTTGGTGGCCGGTTTGCAGGGGAAGCCGTATGAGGCGAGACTGAGGGAACTGGGTCTCTTCAGCCTGGAGAAGAGGAGACTCAGAGGAGATCTGTTGGCAACATACAGGTATGTGAGGGGGTGTCACATGGAGGTGGATAGAAACCTGTTCTCCCCTGCAGAGGAAGGCAGGACGTGCTCCAAGGGAGCCAAGCTCAGGGAACCAGGCTTCCATTTGGATGCCAGGAAGCACTTCCTGCCAGTCAGGACCCCCAGGGTGTGGAATGGGCTCCCACGGGAGGTCACTGAGGCCCCATCGGTGCGGGTGTTAAAGGATAGGCTGGACATCCACATGGTGGGCATGTCGTGAGCGGAGCTGGCTAGTGCGGAGGTCAGACTAGATGGCCCAGGAGGCCCCTTCTGACTCACTCTGTTTCTATGTTTCTATGTTTTGTTTTGTTTTTTGTTTTGATTGCTCTATGCTACCTAGAAAGCCTTTTGGATTACTTGGCAGCATATCAATATAATAATAAATACATAAAATAAGAAAGTCCTGGCCCAAGATGGGCACACTGGCCACTCCTTGTGGACAATCTCATCACTATTTGCACCAGCTGGAGCTTGGATGCTGTTTCCAAGATGGTCAATCCCTTACAGTCAGTGGGGTTACCCAACATGGGTAACCTGCCAGGCCTTCCTTGTCCAGCCAGGGAGGGTGGCCAGAGGCACTTGGGGCCCCTGTGTCCACTCTGCCTCTGGTGACCATGCCGGCTGGACTCTGTGGGGGATGTGACCTCCTGCTGACCGGAACCTGTGCCTTGCCTGGAGCCAGTCCCCATTCCCGCTTCAGGGAGCCTCCCCAGATTCCTGACCCTGTTTCTGACAGTCTGGTGTTACAGCAAAGAGAAAACCGAATCAGCAGGAACACAAAGGTGTGAGCAGCTCGTTCATGTCAGCATGGATCCTTTTACTCTCCTGTCCTTGTCTTCAGGCTCCTTCTGTGTGCACAGCTAATCCCCAGCGCCAACAAAAGCCATCTCTCTGGAACAAGTTTAGATTACATCTATTACAGCTGTCTCTATTATTTTTAAAGCACTATGTTTTATTAAAATTGCCAGAAGGAGCTGAGTAAATGTAAACATTCCTGGAAGAGCACTAGTGATTTCCCCGCAGCTGCACCAGCCAAACCAAGGACTTGCAGCAGAAAACAACTCCTTGTGCCAGCATCCGCCATGGATTGGGGTGCTGCAAGGCTGGGGCAGGCAGAGTGCCGGACCAGGGTACTGGTGCGAAGCCCGGTCCTGAGAGGTGCCTCCCGCCTGCAAATTTATCGTTCCAGAAGATTGGCCACTTACTGGCCGATTGATTTTCATTCATTTGATTTTCATGTGCCTCAGCATAATACCCTGGCCCGTGTGTAGGGGGCACAAGGACTTGCTGTCTAGAGATGTCCACGCCTTCACCCTAAGCAACTTTATGTGTGACAGGTATAGCTTTCCAAAAGTCCTCCTGCACATATGATCCTCTGTCCAGCTGAAAAGAGTCTCTCTTGTGTAGCGTTTTCCCCACAAGTGGGGGACGGGTGTGCATGAGCAAAACGGACCACTAAAAAGTCTGGAATGGGTCATGTATATTGGTCAACTGCCAGTGTTTTGCCAATGCATCCTGCGCTGATCAGTAACCTGTGTACTTATTTTGTTGCTGAGACTGGCTCATCTTACCTCTTTCTCTTTCCTTCCCTGACCTAGTATGTTGCTTCCATTGAATGAGTGGCTATGGCAGCACAAATTCTGGCTACCGCCAGGGATCACCTGGGAGGATATGAAGGAAACAGAAGAGATCCGCTACCCGCAGCCCCAACACCTCTTACTCTGCCTGCCATTGGCTCTTCTGCTCATTGCTCTCCGGTTTGCCTTTGAAAGGTATGCTCTTTGAAAGGGCAAGCATTTCCAAATAATCTTTTTTCCCACCCCAAACACAATTGCATCTTATGTAAGGATCAGCCAGAATTTCAGTTCTGGCATTAGGATTATGTTACATCTACATTAAGCTTGGGATTAACTTTGGTGGAACCTTTTCCTCCAGAATGCACAAGCATCCTCTCATGCTCAGCGCCCAGTCTTGCAAAAGTAGCTGAGCCGGAGCAAGTCCCCACGCACGTGGAAAAAAGGTGGTGCAAGCAGACCCTGCTTCCAGCATTGGAGACTTCTGTGGCTGGCGCAGGAGGAGGGCACTGCTAGCAGTCTGTGGGCCCACACCACATGCCCACAAACAATCCCTTTTCCATGCCATGTGAAGCTGCCATTTGGGCTGCTGGAACAGAAGAGGAGCCTCGGGACTCAATTCCTGGCAAGCACCTTGCGAACGCTCCGGGATTTCAGACCCTGCTGCAAAGTGGGCTGGAATCTGGGAGCCAAGCCCAGAGAATCTGATGGATTCCCACTCCCAGGCAGATTCCTCCCACATCCCTAATTTAAATCCATTTTTCCTCTTGGGAGGAACCCATAGTCCTACTGCCTATTTCATCTTCTCAACAACCCTGAAAGGCTGGTCAGGCTGAGAGGGAGTGACTGGCGTAAAATTATCCAGTGAGCTTCTGGTCAAGTGGGATTAGAACCTAGTATGTCCCAAGCCTAGTCCAACACCAACCACTCTCCACACAGGAATTGACCAAAATGTGCACACTGCTTGCATTTGAGACAGTGTTTAAAAATGGAGGAGAAGGAAATGGAAAGAGATGCTTTTGCTAAAGACTCGGGATGCTTTGTAGTTGGGGGATGCTGCAAGGCCCTGCGTTTTTACTGGAGGTACAGGGGCATGGAGCGCCTTTGATCAGCTTAGGGCGATATTCCAGGTTGGCCTCCATCTGGACAGAGAAGCATGGCCAGTGGCGCTGGGAAGCTGACTTGGTTTTGCTCAGAAGACTTCCTGCCACTTTGATTTCCCAAGCAGAGTTCTGTTTTTCCTGTGGGCTCTTGCCGTTCAGACAAACTGTGCTTTGCACAGTTTGCACATGCATACATATATGCAATGTGTACAAATTATTCAATGTTTACTATTTGTGGGGATTGGAAGTCTCTGGAAACTACATACTTCTAGGGTGGGTTGTGCAAATCACTCCAGAATGGTGGGGTTTTCAGCTTCCCCTTGCACAAATAGTTTGAGCAAGCCATGTCAGCTGTGTGCATTTCTTTCATGTTTTAAAAGTTGCTCACACTCTGGCCTGCCTTAGAGGAGCTCACAGACTGCCTTGAGTTGCGCAATGGCAAGTCCATTCCAACATGCGGCAAACAAAGCAGAATTGGAAGGCCAAATTGTGAAAAGCTGTTGGCTTCTCCCCCACTCTTGGATTCCTTCCACTTCCCTCACCCAGCTCCAGTGTGTTTCTGCTGGAGATGTCGTATTGAAAGAACCCTTCCCAGATCATCCAGTTCTGTACTTTTCCACATTTTTCTTTCTTTCATTACTCGAAACTGTCATCACTCAGGAGCCTTGTGGGAAATTGAGCCCCTACAAGCTGTAATGCCAATGAATTGCCTCCGCTATCAGAGGCAGCATACTGGGGCATTTCAGCAGGATGGTCCTGTTGTGCCTGGGCCTCCTTGCAAGCTTCCCCCGGGACACTGGGCTGGCAGCTGCGTTCTGACGCAGCAGGGCAGTTCGCCTCTTCTTGGACCCCATTTCAGGGTATGGGGAGGCCTCACATTGCAAACCTTGAAGCATTTCCCCTCATCTCCCTGTTGGAGACTGGCCAATGTGAGGCTGCATGATCCGCGTGCTCTCTTGGGCAAATCCCACTGTTGTTTGAGCCACAACAACAAGAGGTGTGCTTCCTGCACATACCGCCATCCCAAAGGACAAACGTGGGGCTGAAGATGCTTCTTCTGTGTCTACTCTGCTGCCCTGTGGAGGATGGAGAGCAGAGGTTGCAGCAGAGACTGTGGGGAAAGCAAGCGTCCACCCAGAGAGTCAGGCAGGGCGGGCCCTGGTGCCGGTGAGCTGTGATGGCTGCAAGGAGTTTGTGCCACACGCTGACACCAACCTGCTCTGCAGGGCAGCACATGCAGGCAATTTGCCCTCCTAGAGGACAAGCTGAGGGCAATTAAGCTATGACTGGCCACGTTCAGCTGACCCAGGGAAGATAGTAGAGGGCCAAGAACGATCTAAGACTGTGTACTCTTTGGGGCAACAAAAGACACAAAAACACCCTGGAAAGAGCAGTGATCACTGGCGGAGGGCATGGAAGACACGCTGCAAAGGAGGACGTGGTGAAAATCTCAAACCACTTCCAGATACGCGCAGGAGAGGCACAAGAGCAGCCGGCTGCAGAGACATGGCGAAATACACTGAGAAACCCTGACAGGCAGAAGAACAGCCCAGCACGATACGCTGCCCAGACCGAAGGACAGCAAAACAGGAGAGAGCTGCCCCAGGCTTGCTGAGGCATGAACCCGGCATAACAAATGCCCCCTCAGAGTGCAGCAACACCGAGAGGAGAAGGGCGCCTGTTATGGGAGGCTCCCTGCAGTGAGGGATGGGACAGTGTGTGCTGAGCCAGCCCGGAGAGGTGCCCGGCGTGCTCGTCTCCCTAGAACCATGATCGCACCAACAGGCGCATGCGACTCACACAACCCGCTGACGAGAACCCCTTCCTTCCTGTCCATGTGGGAATGAATGGCACAGCCAAGAGGAATATTGAGGAAATAGCTTGCTATAAACTGAAGCTTGCTATGAACAGCAATTAAAAGCTGGCTTTAGTTATGTCCAAGACAAAGGAAGAGAGGAGTGGATGGCAACTTGACATGGATGGCAAAAAGATTACAGATTACAAGGACAAGGCAGAGGTGCTTAAACTCCTGCCTGGGCTCAGTCTTCTCCCACAAGAGAAAATATGACCTGCAGAGAGGAGGAAGTACAAGGCGAAAGACCAGTGTGGCAGCCGCAGATCAACAGACAAATGGTCAGGGAGCACCTTGATGAGCTTACCGTGTTCAGATCTCCAGGACCTGCTGAGCAAATCCTAAAGTCATAATGGTGCTGACAGAAGAACTCTTTATCATCTTCGAGAAATTTTGGAAAATGGGAAGTGCCACATGACTGGAGAAGAGCTGGTGTTGTCCCCATCTACAAGGGACAAAGATGGACCAGGGAACTATAGACCAGTTGGTCTAACATCAATCCCAGGGAAAATACTGGAGGAAATTATTTTAAAAATCAGTCCACAAGAGCCTTGTAGAAAATGCAGTGATGAACGAAGCCAACATGGATTTCTTAGGAATAAGTCATGCCAAACTAATCTAATCTCAATTTTTGACTGGGCAACCTCCCAAATGGACAGCAGAAATGCTGTGGACATCATAGTTTATCTAGACTTTAGCAAAGCATTCGACTAAGTGTCCCATGACATCCTGATAAATTAGCAAAAAGGGGCTCGACAGACCTGCTGTTAGGTGGATCCAGAACTGGCTACAAAACTGGTCACAGAGTGCTCATTGATGGTACCTTCTCAAGCTGGGGAGAGGCAACAACTGGTAACAAGTTCACCACTTGGGGGGGGGGAGCAAAAAACCAAATGTATTGATACAAGATGGGGAATACTTGGCTCAACAACAATGAAAAAGAAGAAGACCTTGGAATTGTTGTAGACAACAAGCTCAACATGAGCCAGGAAGGCAATGCAGCTGCAAAAAGGTCCGGTGTTATTTTGGGATGCATAAACAGAAGCATCACTTCCAGGACAAGAGGGGCACTAGCACCCCTTGGGCACTCAGGTTTTAACAAGATTCAGAAAAACTAGGAAGGGCTTAGAGGAGGGCAACGAGGATGATCCAGGGTTTGGGAACTAAGCCCCATGACGAGAGGCTGAGGGAACCAGGCATGTTTAACCTCAAGAAGAGAAGACTGTGAGGGGATATGATAGCACTTGACAAGTACCTCAGGGGCCATCATGAAGAGGAAGGAAAAGACCTCTTCTCACTCATCCTTGAGTGTAGAACATGGAACAACAAACTTAACCTGCAACACTCCAGGTTCAGGGTAGACAGCAGGAAAAGTTCCTTCACTGTCAGTTAAGAGCATGGGACTGGGACTCAGACGATCTGGGTTCAAGTCCCCGCTCAGCCATGGAGCCAAGTGGGTGACTCTGGGCCAGTCACAGACTCTCAGTCCAACCTACCTCACAGGGTTGTTGTTGTGGGGATAAGATGGGGGAGGAGAGATGATGTAAGCTGCCTTGAGCCCTTTGTAGGAAAAAGGCAGGATATAAATCGAAAAACAAACAAAACAAACAACAAAGGAACCAGCTGCCTGGAGAGGTGGGGTGCTCTCCCACACTGGAGGCATTCAAGGAGAAACGGCAGCCCTCTGCGTGGGGTGGGGTGATGAACATCTGATGAAACAGATTTCAAATCTGAGTGGTATGGTGTGAACTGGTGCACTAGCAGAGGGGTTGAATACTAGAATAGTAGAGTTGGAAGGGGCCATGGAGGCCATCGAGTCCAACCCCCTGCAGTGCAGGACACAAGGTACACCCTCCCACTCAGGTGGCTGCCCAGCTTCTTTTTGAGTGTCTCCAGCATGGGAGAGCCCACCGCCTCTCCAGGCAGCTATTCCTACTGTTGCATTGCTCTGGCAGTGGGGAAGCTTTTCCTGATGTCCAGCCTGAATCTGGGTTGTCCCAGCTTGACTTGGTTCTTCCGTGTCCTCCACTCTGTCATCAGGGTTGACCTGGTGGCCTTTTGGCCCCTTCTGACCCTACTATCCTAGGTTTCTGTGGTGCTCCATAGTTGTTGTGATGTGTCATCTTGTCCAACTTATGGCATCCCCTCCAAAATGTGCCCCTCCAAGTGGTCCCGTCTGGGGCATCGGCATTCCACGGTTTGACACGAGGACTTTGACTTCCTGGATGGCTCAGTCCATCTCCTATTTGGCCTTCCTTTTCTTCTTCCGCCTTGGACTTTCTTCAGCATGATTGTCTTCTGCAGGGAGTCTTCCCTTCTCATGGTGCGTCTGAAGAACAACAGCCTCAGTTTTGTCATTGTTGCTTTCAATACAAGTTCTGGATGGATTGGATCTGGATTGTTTGTCTTGCTGTCCGTCCAGGGTATTCACAAAACCCTCCTCCAGCACCATGGATCGAATGCATCCATTTTCTTCTTGTCAGTTTCCTTCACTGTCCAGCTTTCGCATCCATCCATGTCTTATCTTTTTCTTTTCTGATATTCCAGTGGGAGAACCCCAAACAAGCAAGTTGCTGGCCAGAGATAGACTATTACTGTTCATGGATGCTATTTTGCAAATGTGGCTAGCTGCTTTCAGTGGATTTTCTTGCATGTATCAGATTGTGTTGCTGGGATTGCCCTTCCCTGAGAGGAAGTCCTATTTCACTCAGCAGGGCTTGTTTAGTAGCTGCTATCATCATCATCACCACCACCACCACCACCACAACCTCCTCCTCCTCCTCAGCTTACTTTAGACTCATCCCAATAACCAGCTTTCTGAGCTGTCTGCAGTATTAATAGCAACTATGTCAAACTTCTTCAGTACTGCCTGGGGATGATGGGGGCTGTAGTCCATCCTGTGTAATGCCCCACATATATCCTGCCCAAATGAGTTCTGAGAATTGTTTGCCTCTTTGGTTTAAAAACAGAGCCCATCACAACCTGCTTTTTCCTTGTTTCTCTGTTCATGAATGCTAGTGCCATCCCTGCCCCATCTGTCTTGGGTTTAAGTCACAATCCAACCCATGTTTAGGGGGAAAAAGTTACCCCAGACTGAAAACCCCCTTTACAGGGATGCAGTGTCTTGACAGCAAGAAGGTCAAGCTGTCGACATTCCCTTTCCTTGAAGGCACTTGCATTTCCCCTGGTGCCTCGGAATGGAGGGGGGGAGTTGTGGGGGGAGTTGAGGGTCTGGCTGCTAAGGGGGTTGTTTTGCATCATTGGGTTTCTTGGGAGTTCCCTTTCTGGGATGCCAGGAAAAGTGAACAGAACGTATATTTGCAGCCTCTTGGAAACTGTCCCGGACTGGTACCTGCTGCCCCATGAGGGGATACATTGTCCCCGCTCCCAGACATTATTCCAGCTGAGGCTTCAAATCCCTGCGCTATCACAACTGTGAGGGTTGACAGTTACGTACAAATATGGCCACAATAATCACAATAATACAAAAAAGGGACACACCATGTTCTGTGCCAAAAAAAGAAAGCAAAGAATTGGCCACCCGGCTGCTGGGTGCTGCTCCTTGCTGTGGAAACCGGGGTCATGGAGCTGGCCTCCTGCCTTTGCCATTGGGGGAACTGGGTACTTTCAGGAATATGTTTGCAGAACTCTGAATTTGCACAAAGGCATACAGATATGTTTGTGCAACAATCCAATTCCATCAGTGAGCACACAAAAACAACAGCTTTTATTTTCAATCCACAAGGAGCAGATGGAATAAAAGGTACAATATCCAAACATCCCTAATTGAAACTGTTGAATCTGATGAAGATGCTGGACCACTGAGTTGTGGTCCTTTCTTTAAGTATAAACTAGGATTCTAGTCCTTGTGATTCTGAGTTAAAGGTCAATTGCCTTATCCCAGGGCAGAGTAGCACGTCCTTTAGCTCATGACCATCAAACTGCTTTCCAAAGATTTAAGAAAAGAGAAATTTCTGTGCCTCTATTTGTTGGGGGCAATTATAGGAGAAGACTGGGTCTCCAAGGACCACTCAATGCTCAATATTTCCCTCCTGCAGACTGCCTTCCCAGGCCGCCTTTATCCTCTGGGGTCCCACAGGTGTGCAGTGCAAAAGACGCACTGCGAGGAGACAGCTCTCAGCATTTGCTGCAAGGCCTTCTTGTCCTTGTGGGAGAACCTGAAAACAGGGGAGCTCTGCTGACCTGACCACCCCCCCCCCCCCGCCACTCTCTTGCAGGAACATTGCTGTGCCCTTGAGCAGAAAGATGGGACTGAGGGAAAAGGCACAAAGGAAAGCGCTTCCGAACCCAGTGCTGGAGGTGTTTTATGCCACACACAAGAAAGGTCCCAAAGAGGTGAGTGCCCTCCTCTTGCTCTCACTGACTCACTCAAAGATGTGCATATGCTAATGATTGCTAATCCCTGGCATAGCCTTTCTCAATCATTGCCCTCAAGATGTCCCAGACAACAACTCCCATTGTTTCCTCTTTGTTTGACCTGCAGCAGTGAGTTCCAACAATAATGGGCATAGCTGCTCAGCCTTCTGCTCAGAGCACAGCTTGCAGCTGCAGTGAAAGAATGACTTACATGCAACAAGCTCACTTTCCTGGAATGCTCCTGCTCCTGGTTTCCTGACCCTTGGGACTCCAGTCATTGTTGGGCTTATAAATAGAAGCTGTTCCTGGAAAGATGGATGGCTCATCTCCCCCATCCTTTGAGGGGTAGCACTCCTGGAAGTGGTGAACTTGAGTCAGGGAGATATGTAAGCATTTATATCTCTTTGCAAAATATTAAAATTTGCCTCCTTTGCAGACCCAAATGTTGTTTCAGAAAATGTTTGTGTATCCCCAAACCTGCAGCCACATTAGGAAAATTTGAAATGTACTTAAATCTTTACTTGAAATGTGCAATCTTTTAAAAAGCCCTGCATTTTTAGACTTTAATACAGGGAGACAAATTGCATAGTTTTTAAAAATTTGTAATACACATGTCCTTGAACAATAGCCATTAATTAGAATGCCAGGGGAAAAAACCCACCCAGCCATTCAGCTCCCTCAGTAACTGGGACCTACCTTGGAGCAAAGTGGGAACCAAGTGCTTGAGGCTTGGAGAAAAGACAGACCGAAAACCAGCCCCTCCAGTAAAACAACTTCCTTCATCCTGACATGGCAGTTTTCTCTGGGAAGGGGTGTGTACGTGTACCCACACACAATCTGCAACCAGGCCCATTGGGCCTGAGTCTTTCCTTGCTTTGCTCGGCATGTTTTCTGGGCCGGGCAGCTGTCCATCAAGTCGTAGCCACGTGCTGTGCTGGAGCTGCACAAACTTTCTGCCTGCTTGTGTTGCAAGGATTTATCCTCCCACATAATGCAGAGATGTGTTGTGCTGAGCTAGGAAGAGGCAGGGGTTGCATCCTTCCTTGGAACTGGCGCCCACAAAGGTGCTGATTTCACACCTGATGCCATCAGGATCTGCTTATGGTCCCAGGCTGATCCTTCTGTTAGGAACTTCCCTGGATCTGCATCAGTCTCTCTCCTTAACAAAGCCACTGGGCCCTGGCTGGCTGCCTGACTTGCTTGACTTCTATGCTGCTCCAAGGTAGGCTGGGCTGAGAGTCTGTGACTGGCCCAAAATCACCAGGTGGCTCCATGGCTGAGCGGGGACTTGAACCCAGATTGCCTGAGTCCCAGGTCTGGCTCTTAACTGCAACTCCACGCTGGCTCCCAGGTCGTCATGGTTTGGGGTGGTGCTGGCCCACCTTAATAATCTCACCTCTGCAAGTTCCAGTGCTATTCCTATGGACACCTCTCTTAGCATCCAGCAGTCTTCCTCTCCCTCCTTGTTGTATTTCTTAATTTTAATTTTTGTAACTTTGAAGTTTTTTTCTAGGAAGCCAGCATGGTATGAAGTGAAGGGACTTAAGTCCTTGGCCAAAGTGCTTTATTTTTAGCCTTCTCACTTTGCCTTCCAGGAAAGGAGTGTTTGCAACCCCTGCCCATGTCAGCCATCTTGTGAGAGTGCCCACAGCGGGCACTCAGAATTCCCAGTGTGCCCAGTGACCCAGAGGTCTCCCGATGGTCTGCGAAGAGGAGTTGGTGCCTTTCAGCAGTGAGGTGCTTGCTTTGTGCTTTGTGGATATGGTTTGTCCCACTTGCTGCGGTGGTCTCTTCCAGGCGGAGCTCAGCAGCCTGGCCAAGCAGTGCGACCTGCAGCCGAGGCAAGTGGAGAGGTGGTTCCGACATCGCCAGATCGAGGACCGTCCCAGCTTGACCAAGAAGTTCTCTGAAGCCAGGTGACTCTGGTGGAGATGCAAACCGGAAGGCGGGAAATGTGTGCCTGGCTCGTTGCTTGCGGCAATTCCGTGTTCCGTCAGAATTCCCAATTCTGCAAATTTCACAGGGGACTTTGCTAACAAAATAAATGTGTATCTTTGGGGAAGCTGCACAGAGAAAGACGCATTTATTTATATTTAAAGGGTTGGATCCAAGATCTGCTTTCTTCTTGAGGAAGGGTTCTGCTTGCAGTCCCCCAGTTTGTTTGTTTGTTTAGAACATTTCTATGCTGCCCCATTTGCAAAAAGCCTCGGGGCGGCTTACAAAACAAATAAATAAACAATCGTACAACTAAGTTTAAAAATCCGGAGACATCTCGGCATAAATATAAAAGCCAATAAATAAATACAATCTACAATTAACAATTAAAATAACTTTTAAATAAAAGGTTCTTGGCCTGGCGCCGAAAAACAAATAATGACGGTGCCAGGCAGACCTCTTTGGGGAGTGCATTCCATAGAATGGGCGTCACCACAGAGAAGGCCCTCCTCCAGGTACTCGCCCTCCTAATATCATTCACGGAGGGTTCCTGGAGGAGGGCCTCTGCCGCTGATCTCAAGGGGTGGGAGGGTATATATGGACACAAGTGCTCCTTTAGATAACCAGGACCCAAGCCGTTAAGGGCTTTATAGGTGATAACCAACACCTTGAATTGAGCCCGGACTTCAATGGGGAGCCAGTGAAGCTGACGGAGGACTGGGGTTATATGATAACAACACCCAGTCCCTGTCAGCAACCTGGCAGCTCTGTTCTGCACCAATTGAAGTATCCGGACTGTCTTCAAGGGTAGCCCCACGTAGAGCACATTACAGAAGTCTAACTGGGAAGTTACCAATGCACATGTCACTGTTGCCAGGCAGTCGTTCTCCAGATAGGGACACAGCTGATGGATCAGCCGAAGCTGAAGGAAAGCACTCCTCGTCACCGCTGTCACCTGAGCTTCTAACGACAGCTCTGGGTTGAGGAGCACTCCCAAGCTGTGGACCCTGTCCTTTAGAGGGAGTGCAACCCCATTCAGGACAAGGTCCAGGTCCTCTGCCCCGAAGCCCGAACCACCTACCAACAGGACCTCCATCTTGTCTGCATTGAGCTTCAGTTTATTGGCCCTCATCCAGCCCATTACCTTGGCCAGGCACCAGTTCAGTACAGCCACTGCCCCACCTGGATTAGTTGAAAACGAGAGGCCGAGCTGGGTCTCATCAGCGTACTGATGACTCTGCAGCCCACACCTCCTGATGACCTCTCCCAGTAATTTCATGTAGATGTTGAATAGCAAGGGGGACAAAATGGATGCCTGCAGAACTCCATGGCATAGCTGCCATAGCGCAGAGCCATAGTCCCCCAGCACCACCTTCTGGAACCGGCCATTGAGATAGGAGCGGAACCACTGCCAAGCAGTGCCTCCGACCCCCATTCCTGCTAGCCTATCCAGAAGGATACCATGGTTGATGGTATCGAAAGCTGCTGAGAGGTCCAGGCGGACCAACAGGGACGCACTCCCCCTGTCTCTCTCCCTGCAGAGGTCATCGTACAGGGCGACCAAGGCAGGTTCAGTACCATACCCGGGTCTGAAGCTGGACTGAAATGGGTCCAGATAATCAGTCTCATCCAAGAGTGCTTGGAGTTGTCCCACCACCACCCACTCCAACATCTTGCCCAGAAACGGGACATTGGCCACTGGTCTATAATTGGTGGCCACCTCTGGATCCAGGGATGCCTCCTTTAGGACTGGCCGGACTACCGCCTCCTTTAAAGGGGCAGGTACCCGGCCGTCCCTCAGAGAGGCGTTGACAACCTCCAGGATCCAGGTCCCAATCCCGTCCTTGGCTTTGTTAAGTAGCCACGATGGGTAAGGGTCCAGTAAGTGTCCAGTTCAATTTTGGACACCCCTAAATCTCACATGAGTGCCCCATTCAGCTGTATCTCCAGACTGCCGAATTTGCAAGGGCTGCAGGGTCTGGGGTGGGACAGGGAAGGAAGTTGACTTCTGTGTCTGCCTGTTGGGGTAGATTTATTCTTTTAAGCATTTGCAATGCGCTTCTATATTTTTACCTCTTCTGAGGAATTTTGGTTTGTGGAACTACAGTCCTCCCAGTGAAACTGAGTTCCTGCATGGATTAGAAATGTGATATGAGCCAATGTGGTCTAGCAATTCAGATCTTGGACTGGGACTGGTTTTCGGGAGGCCCAGGCCTGCATCCCCGCTCAATCATGAAGCTCTCTGGGGGAATTAGGGCCAGTCAGTGCTTTGCAGCCTAACCTCCCCACAAGGTTGTTGGGAAGCAAAATGCAGAGGAGGGAGGAGATGATGGGCGTTGCCTCAGGTTCCTTGCGAGGGCAAGGCCGGGGATCCATGTTATAATTACATAGAAATAATTAAACAGGCAACAAATGAGTGCTGCTGCTTTGCCGTGGGGCTCAGGGCGCACAACCTTTGGCGTTCCCTTTCCACTCTCGGGTTTGATGGTCCTGTTACTCCCTGCCAGATATGCCCCGACCCTTCTTCTCTGTTTCTTTCTCCAGCTGGCGCTTCACCTTTTACTTGACCTCCTTCTGCACAGGCCTGGCTGTCCTGTTTGATGTGAGTCCCCAAACGCTTAAGTTCTACATCAAAAAGAGAGGGCTGGGATGCACTTTTAACAGCTCCAAGCACCCCCATCCCTGCCACGCTGCATGGGTGCTTTCCATTTGGGGTTGCAGGAACTTGTGGGGGGCTGGGGGGTAGCTGGGGGAATCTTGCAGTGACCAAAGGCAAGAGGGTCTTGTGCAGCTATGGTAGCTTTCTCCCAAGCAGGGTTGAGCAGCCTCAGACCCCAGGGGCAATATCCAGCCTTCGTGGGTGCCAGGTGGGTTCCCCAGCAGGCCACACCCCCTCCTTGTGCCCCTCCCCGAAGAACTGGGTTCCTCCTGGTTTTAACATTCATGAAACCTGACAGACAGAGCCTTGCCATCACACGCAGGTTGGGATAAGGCCTTGTCTCTCGTTGTAGAAGTCCTGGCTCTGGGACCATCGAGAGTGCTGGACTGGCTACCCACAGCAGGTATGTAGCAACTGGGAACTGTGAAAGGTAACCTGCATGAAGGTGTGCCTCAGGGATACCTGGGCACACGCACGCCTGTATGCGTCTCAGGATTTGGGGAGCTGTCTGTGGTGCTGAACTGCAACTCTGATTCCCCCCTTCCCCCCAAAATGGGCTTGGCACATTGGCTGGCTTCTTTAAGTTCAGACTACCATCCAGTTCTGATGAATCTGGGAAGGCAGCATGCCACCAAAGAATGGCATGCGCATGCAGCCTTGTGCCATGACTTTCTGACTCATGGTGGGAGTGCAAATGTCGGTCCCTTGTACAGACTTTCTCTCTTGCTGCTCATATTGCCACTCCAGGGAGGCCACTCCTCAAAGCTGAGCTCAGGAGTGGGGAGGTTCCAGGCAGAGCCAAGGAAGGCCTTCTTTGCAGTGTGGAGTTTGTGCTCCAGAGCTCTCATCATGCAAATCCTGGAGCTTCACGTGGTGTGGTTTTCATCGGAGGCAGTATACTGGAGAAACAGATGTGGGAGGGCACTGTCCTGTCCTGTTTGTGGGCTTCCCATGGGCATATCTGCTTGGCCCCATGGGAGAAGAACACCGGTCGAGCAAGGCTGTGGATCTGATCCAGGGCTTCTCTAGTTATGGGAGCCCTGGCTGTCCAGCCTTGCTCCACCTAGAGCATACATTCCAGTCACAGCTGGAATTTAGATGAGAACGTGGCCATGCCCACCTGCAGAGCCTTCTGTTCCATTTGATCCTCCTTCCCTCCCTACACTTTCCTGCTCCCCGGCCTCCTGCACCAGCATCCCATCTTTTCAGAGATGCTTCTTGTCGTCGGAATACTTGGTGAGACACACCCAGGCAAGCTGTGTGGTGTGAACTCAAGATCATCTTGTGTTCCTGATCACCTGTGTGGATGTGGAAGGTGGGCAGCACAGAAAGATGATGGGCAGAGAATGGATGCATCCCCACATAGTGCTGGAACAGAGCTTCATGGAAGAAGCGGGGGAGGCCACGCAAGAGAAGAATGCACTGCCCTGGCCCAGCACAGCCCTGAATGTACACGAGCTGAGCAGGGCTGTTGAGGGCAGCACGCCTGGGAGGGCACGTTCGGAGATGATGGCATGGGACAACAGGCGGGCCCAGACCTGCGGGTGCTTCCCTTTTGCCCGTGGTGCAATGGGAGGATAACCAGCGCGGGCCGGTGGCGGAATTCTGCTGGTGCAAAGCTGTTGTGCATTGTGCTTTGTACAGCCAGTTGTAATCCCAGTGGTACAACCATGGCATGTTCCACATGCGCACTTTATTATTCTGCCGCACAGCTGTTTGCAGGAGCGTGGCAGAGAATTCTTTGTGCAAGGGAATGTTGCAGGAGAGCCGTGCATGAGTGGTTTCGGTTTGCAGAACTGCAGCAAGATATTGCTGAGGATTGCTGTTAGAATCACCTTCTGGAACCTGCTGCCCTCCAGGTGTGCAGAATTAGATAGACAGTCTAGCTGAGGAATGCTGGGAGTTGTAGTCCAGGGTCAAGGGAGAGAGAGAGAGAGAGAGAGATGTTTCTGCCCATGGAAACCAAAAAGAGGAAGAAGGAAGAGATCAGGAAACAGCAACTTTTTTTACACATGAGTGACAGCAGCATTAAAATCGAGAAAACATTATTTAAAACAATATTTTTAAAAATATATTAAAACATAGCTCAAGTTGGATAACAAATGGGTTGGGTAGAAATAGATTACTGGACCAAGTTCCCAGGACTGCAGAGGAACCGTTAGGCCTGTTCAGTATTTCGGGAGGGTATCATATATGGGGAATGACCAGATGTTTCCAGCTTTGGTGTAGTGTATGGGGTTTTTATGAAGTTCCCCAAAAGAGATCATTGTTCTTCCTGGAGTGCTTGCAGCCAGTTCTTCAGTTCCCATGTGGCATCAGCTGTATTTCTCCTTCAGGCAACCTTGAGTGCCATTTTCTTGCTTGAAATGCAAGGCCGTAATAAGATTAGTCTGCAAAATGTGGCTTTGTGGGGCACCTCAGTTCTCACTCACCCCATGACCACAGGCTTTTGGTCTTCACATGTAGCACCTTCCTCAAACCCCTTTCTTTTTCTCTGGCACTGCAGCCGCTGCTGCCCTCCATCTTCGGCTATTACATGCTGCAGCTCTCCTTCTACTGCTCTTTGGTCTTCACCTTGCCCTTTGATGTCAAGCGGAAAGTGAGTCAGCCTGGACCCCGTGCAACCCATGCAACCCCATAGCTCCTGCTTGGAAAATGGCGGCCGGGCATCCCGTTAAGGCATGGTGTTGGTGGCAGGCGGGAGGAAAGACCACACCTTCTTTCCTGGCCCAGTCGGAGGCTCAGAAAATGCTCCCTGCCAATGTTCCCCCTTCACCAAAAGCATCCCGCCAGGGCCACTCCTCTTTCTCCGGGCTGCTGGCAGTGGGCCCAGTGATTAAGAACTCTCCCCTCCCGCCATCCTGGGGCAGGGTCTTGTCAGGTCTGGTCTTTGCAAGGGCTACTTGCAGTGCCCAGACGAGATCCCAGAGGCCTCGGCATGCAACACAGGGGGATGGGAGAGGGGAGGGAGAAATGGGGGGGCTAAGGGGACCTCCTCACTTTCCCCCTGCCCCAGGTTCCCTCCACCACTGCATTGGCCTGTAAGGGGAAGGACAGAAGGCGCTTGATGGGATCAGGTTGGTGAAGAGAGTGCTCAGGGCTGGATGAGGGGGCCGAGATGGGCTGGGAATCGTTCTTCCCATAAGCTGGAGGAGAATTCAGAGCTCACAAAACTTGCCTGCCCCTCCATCTGGGCCTTTGCACCTCCTCCCTGCAGTTGCTTTCACAGGCCAGGTCAAAGGCGGACCCCCCCGCCCCGTGCCTCTCAGTTAAACCCCCATTTGCACAGGGCGAGCTTTGCCTCCCTCCACAGCCGCCTCCTCCTGCCATTCTAGGACTTCCGTGAGCAAGTGGCCCACCACGCCATCACCATCTTCCTCATCAGTTTCTCCTACTGTGCCAACTACCTCCGGATCGGCACCCTGGTCATGATCATCCACGACACTGCTGACTGCTTTCTGGAGGTGAGTGGTGCCTCCCGTACCCCAGGTACCCCAGGGGACCAAGCCCTTCTTCGTGCATTCCGTGAACCCCTTCTTTGAACAAAAAATGCAAGAAAAGCCCTGAGCACCAGACCTCAGGCCCCCAAATCTCACAGTGCTCCAACACCTCTTCTGACAGCCCTTAATCCTGTGCTGAATGTGAAGAAGAACCTGCGCATTCCCCTTTGGGTGCAGTGAATGCCTCAGTCCACACCCATCAGTTTCAATTGGGCCATGACTTCTTATTTCGCTATTTAAAGAAGAGAAACAATGAAGGCTTTCCCCCTCCCATGCCAGCAATGGGGCGGGGGGGCTGTCCAGAGGCTGTTTGCCGAACAATTCCGTGTAGTCTCCCCAGCAGCTTCAGCAAGATCGATGTGCCACACATTGAGCCAGAAATCAGTCGCCTTTTCACTGAAGTCGCTGGTGATCTGTCTACTGAAGGGGGAACTTGTGGAACTTGCAGTTTCATTGTACTTCCAGCTGAACTAAGAAAAGTCTGGCCCCTCCTACTGTCTCTATTTAAATTCCAACAGTCATGGCTCCTTTACAGACCCTTTCCTAGCTTTGAACATTTCCAGCAAATCTTGCAGCAGAAAATGAGAAGTGGAAAGGGGAACTAAAGGGAGGCACGAGAAAAATAACACCCCGTTAATGCCCCCTTTCATGGCCTCCAGTTATTCCGGGAGAGAATTTTTGAAATGTTGGCGCTCTTGTGCTCCTTGCAACCCCACTTTAGTTTCAGCTTCTACTCCCCACATTCCCTTTTCTCTGCAGTCCAGAGCAAGGGTGGAGAAGCACCCAAAACTTCCAGGGCTCTCAGTCCAGACCGTGGTTTATCCGTACAAGCAAGGATTGCAAATGACACTTGAAGGGGGCTAGTTTGCATGAAACATTAACTGTGGTTTGTTCTTGCTTGGGAACAATAGATCTTACAATGCTGAGCTGCAGTTTAGCACGAGGGCACAGAACCCCGGACCCAGCCTTTGTCCTTCTGGAGTCCTGGCTCAGCTTTTGGGGTTTTCCCAGGGAGGCCCATTCCCTTGTCCTGGAGCACCAAGCGTTTCATGGCTTCTTGGTCTCAGTGCCTTCCCCATCTCATTCTGAACTCATGAAGCTTGCTCTCTGCTGAAAGGTCCAATGCGCAATGGCTTTTTATATGTCTGGCCCCACTCCTTTTTCCTTTGGCCCCTCCCATATCCCCAAGGACCGTGCCAGAATTGAGTCTGGTCCTGGAGCTGGAAGACGCTGGCATGCTGACCTGACAGTAATGTTGGGGTCATCCTCAGACCAGCAGAGCCTCCCAGATCTTTGAGTTTTGTCTGAACTGTGATGTTCCGTCTTTCCAGTTGATTATTATTTCTCTTTATTGATGTAAACCAGCACTACAAAATTTCTTTGGTCAGAATTTTGCAGTCTTGACTGCAAAATAATAACCGTATCCTTTGACTGAATCTACTCCTAAGTCTGTGGTCTTCAGCAAAGGTTTCTAACACTGTCATCTAATATTTGACCAGCTTCAGCTTCTTTCTGATCTCCAATGGGGTTCAGCAGACAAGGCAGAAAATTATTACTGAATTGCCCCTCAGAGAGACTCTCTGAATTGCCTGTTTGCAGCAGCAGAAGAAATGCTCCAATTATGGGTTCATTCTAATTAGTTTTTTATGGGCACAAACTTTGGTTTGTGCTTCATTCTCCTTTACTGTTTTCCTTTCTTTTTCCACAGCCCACTAAGATATTCAACTACCTGAAGTGGCAACGTACTTGCGACACTCTGTTTTTAATTTTTTCAGCCGTTTTCCTGTTCACACGCCTGGCGATTTTCCCCTACATGTAAGTATTGTCTCTGGGGTTTTATTCCACTCGCTTTGGGCCATGACTCTTGGCAGGAGTCCAGTCATCTTCTGGGGTGAACGGAGAAATGGAAAAGATTGTGGACCTTTTTGTTGTCCCTTAACCTCTGTGCCAAAGCAGGGAAAGAGAATGTCAATATGGACATTAGACGTGCCCATCTAGAAAGTGGAAAACCCCGCAATTCAAAAAAGCAGGTGCAACAGAGGTGGAAAGACAGCAGTGCCAGCACCTCCTGGAAAGGGCCAAGGCTGAATCCGGCATCCGTATGGGCCAGTTTGGAACTGTGCTGCCTGGGTTTTCCATCCCTAGTTTGGGGACACACTTGTGCATTAGAACGTCTGTTCTAAAGCCGAGATGTGCATCCAAGGGTTAAAAGCAAGCAGTCATTTTAACTGAGAAGCATAAGAGAAATTTGTTTCAGTTCACTGATGAAGAAAATTTACTCTGTTTGCTCCCCTTAATCCGAAATGTGAGTGGAAACTGCCACCAAAATCCATAAAACTTTCATCTTGTAATCCACATTACAGAGAGAAAGATATGTTCAAAAATGTCTATGCGAGAAAAATCCATGTGAAAAATGCTTTTTTAAAGTGTGTATAAATGTGTTTTAAGACATGGAAGAAAATTTTGTTCTTTTCAGTGCATGCCCAAGTAGGGATATCAGAGAAAAGAGTTCAGACTTCTAAGAATCGTAGATTCCACAGTGGATCACTTTTTCCATGCCTCATGGATTCTGTCGACATTTATGTTTAACTTGCTGTAACTTTATGCAAATATAGAAAAATACAGAAAATTTTAAAATATTGTTTGCAATCTGGCACAGACCTGGGTCAAACCTAAGTTTAGGATGGAATTTGGAGAACTTTTATGAATGTGTTTTTAAAGTCTTTCAGGTGTTCATTGATTCCTTAAAAGAAAACTTTCTCCCCCGTCTCCAGGGTCCTCTACAACACATACTACTACTCCATGGAGATTTTCCAGCCCTTTTTTGGTTACTACTTCATGAATGCGCTCCTGATACTTTTGCAGCTTCTCCACGTCTTCTGGTCGGGCCTCATAATTCACATGGTTTATAAATTCTCGCAGTGCGGCACGGTAAGGACAGAAGTTCTGAGGATTGCTTTTCCTCGCCAGTGCCCTGCTTGAGATGATGGTTGTAAGTGTGCAGCTCCCCCAGAACATTTGCAAATTGTCCAAGCCACCTCTCATTGCTGATTCTTGGTTTCATTTGCACTCATGCACATCACTCAAGTGATGGAAGGGGCCTTTTGCACCCCTTTCCCTAGCTTCCCCATTTGCCGGGTCCCAATCCCCGCATGCACCACCAGGACTGAAACCGAACCTGCAAGGACTCGCAAGAGGACCGGGCTGCCTGCTCCGCCTGGCCACCAGGGAAAGCTGTGCTGCTTGGCACACCCTGACCTGTGTTAGAACTCAAGAGAAGGCACTTTGGATCAGAGCCAAGGTCCATCCAGTCCAGGCAGCCTCCTCCCTTGTGAAGCTCCCCAGTCACCATTTATTTATTTATTTATTTATTTAATAAATACATAAATAAACACATAAATAAATACGATTTTTACCCCATTTGATATGGAAAAATGTCTCGGGATGGCTTACAATAATTAAAACAATAATAATTACAATAAAACAGTAATAGTTACAATTATTAAGGCAGTAAATAACAAAATGATAAATAGCATTCATAACCCCAACAAATGCAGCTGTTGATGTTAAAACCATTTAAATCCCCCAATGCTTAAAATGATGGCTGAATAAAATGGTCTTTGCCTGGCACCGAAGGGGGCATAAAGATGGCGCCAGGCAAACCTCTCTGGGGAGCGCGTTCCACAATCGGCGCCACTGCAGAGAAGGCCCAACCCGGGTTAATGACACCCAGGCAGCAAATTTCACAGTCTTAACTATGCACTGCGAAAGAACTTCCTTCTAAACCGTCTACCAGTCAGCTTCATGGGATGACCCTGGGTTTCAGTGCCCTGAGAGAGGGAGAAAATGACTCCTCCCCCACTTTCTCCACTCTGTGGGTAATTTTAAACCTCTCTGTCCTGTCTCCCCTTCCTTGCTTTCTTTTTAAGCAGAACAATCCTGGTTTTTGCAGCCATTCCTCACAGGGCAGCTGCTCCAGCCCCTGCCCATTTTCATTGCCTTTTTTGTATCTTTTCCAACTCAGTAACGTCCTTTTTCAGGCAAGGCAACTAGAACAGAGCACAATACTCTAAGTGTTGCTGCAGCCAGGATTTATACAGGGAAAGTAGGATCTTGGCACGTCTATTTTCCGTTCCCTTCCTAACTATGCCTAGCCTGGAGTTTGCCTTTTTCACAGCAGTCTCACTTGTGGGATTCAGGTTCTTTGTGCCTCTATTAGAGTGTTCCTGAGTAATCTCAACATGCTTAGAGATGATTCCGTTCTATTCAGAAGTCTATTCTTGATCTCCCTCTTCAGCATCTTCTTTGCGAGTTCCCTAATTTTTGAGAAGTTTCCTAGTTTGAAGTGAAACACAACTGGGTTTGACCTCTTGAGCAGTCTTCCTGCTAGAAAGGTAGGAGCAAACTGGAGCAGGGCAGGAGCAAACAGCAGGGCTGGAGCAGGGCAGGAACTGGAGCAAACTGGAGCAGGAGTAAACTGGAGCAGGGCCAGAGCAAAGGTAGGAGCAAACTGGAGCAGGGCAGGAGCAAACAGATAGCAGGGCTGCAGCTAACTGGAGCAGAAGCAAACTGGAGCAGGGCTTGAATAGCATTGCTGAAGTCTGTACTCATGACTGCCTGGGTCAGGGTGCAGAGTGCAGTCTCAGCAAACTGAGCACTCAGGATGTGGCAGCAGGTTAAACTTCTGAGCAGCAGGACCCAGACACCTTAATCCAAAGTATTAGGCAATGTCCAATCTGAATTCCAAGCTGATAGCAGATGAGCACAAACCAGGAGTTACAGGCCCATACAAGGAGAGGGCACCTTTGGAGCAAGCGCAGGTGCAGGCACAGGCGCAGGAGCAAGGTCCAGGTCCAGGCGCAGGCGCAGGGCAGGCCCAGAATGCAGGGCTATCAGGCAAGGAGTTGCATAGGAACAGAAGTGTCGCTCAAGTCAGGAGCCCTGCATTGTTGAGGCAGTGCTAGAAGGAAGAGCCCATTCTTATACAGCTCTTCTCTCAGGGCTCCCAGGTGTGGCTCATATCTGATGGCTGCAGTACGGTCCAATCCTGCAACCCCCAGGGCTGTTATTCAGGCCTTTAACCAGTAGACGGAGCCCTGAAGCTGCCTAAGGTTCTGACAGGCCCTGGTTGGTTGGGCACAAACTGTGTGGGAGATGGCGCCTCCTCCAGGGCTCAGCCATGAAGGACTTGACACCTGCCAGAGCTGGAAGGTGCATTTCGCCAGCCCATGTGTGGGTAGCTGAATCTCTGATTTCATCTCCCATCCTAAGACCACCCTGAGCATTCTGGCCTGGGGGACAGTGGCATACTCCCAGGACACTCCCAGTGGGCAGGGATCTGGATGGCCTCCTGGCCACTGGCCCCAAGATCCACTTGACTTCCTCTCCCCTGGTTTTTCCAGCGAGCGGTGGGATGCATGTGGGGGCGAGGGAGGGCAGCCACAAGAGGAACCAGCTGCCAAAGTGTCGGGCATTTGTTTTCTCTTGCAGATGGAGAGGGATCTGAGGAGTGACCTGGAGGAAAGCGAGAAGAGTGAGGAGGATTCAGGGCAGCAGAAGGAAGCCAAGAGAAACGGGACCCTCCGCCGTGAGCCTGGCCGCAACAGCAGCGCTCGGCCCAGACGCCCCGCTGTAGATGAGTGGCTGACACCGGCTGGCCAGCAGGCGCACCAAAGCGAGGCCACTCCAGTGGGCTCCACCAACTGCATTGCACTCCCGACGGCGCCTGCGCCGCAAGCTTGCTGCTCGTAGTGCTGGAAGGGCACGACTTGAGCCTCCTGGCTCCCCGCAGGAACAGCTAAGCCAAACCTGAGATTGTGCTGTTTTGGAGCCTGTTATAGTCACTGTTACTCCTACTGTCTTGAGGTTGAGGGAGCGGAGGGGCAGCAAGATGAATCCTGAAGAATGAGGACCATGGCACCTGTCTTTGTCGTCTGGCCCTGATCCAGGCTGAACACACAGTGCCCATCAAATAATCACTGGGATGGTTTGGTCGGTTGGGTTTTCCAGCAGCCCAAAAGCCAGAAGTGGACATGCAAATGCAAGCAATTCCAGTTCACAAATCTGGGAGAATGTGGGTGGGTGGGGCAGAGGGCGGGAGGGAGGAGGGAGGGAGGGAAAGGCAAAACTGGAAGACAATGATGCCCACGGAAAGGGCAGAGGCTCCGTTTTGGTTGCCGAGGGGACACGTCTTAAAGTGGCACAGTTGTTGGGAGAGCAGGGTGTGGGATTCACAGAGAGGGGCCAGACCCAGAAGTCAGTGGGTGCTGTTTGAAGGCTTGCTGGGTGCTTGCAGCTCCAATCCCACCTGGGATGCAAGCGAGCTGCTTGCTTCTCTCTGGAACATGATGGGGGAGGGGGAGGAGGCAGGAGGACGTGCCAGTTAATTTTTAGTGGCCTATTTTGTGGGAAGCACAATCAGTTGTTGAGTGGGCCACTGGCCTGGAGACAGGTTGCCCTGCTAGCCCACCCCCATGCCTGAAAAGCTGGGGAAACGGCACCTTCTCCCAGGTGAGGACTGGGGTGGGCCCCATTCCAGTTGTGGTTTCAGCTTTCCCGTTGTGGCACGCCCCAGTGACCTGGACAGCACCTCAACCAGCTGCTGGAGGCAGCAACAATAACTGATTCCAAAACACAAAACCCATCAGTTTGCTGTTCCCTATTTTAACTAGATTGCCCCATCATCTCTGCAAAAGACCCTGAAGCAACAGAAGGTTTTGTTTGTGAGAAATGGAGATGATGGAGTTGCTTTTGCTCTCTCCATACACCCCATGAGCCTGATTCGTTTTTTAGAAAATGCAGCCTGCACTTGCTCTTTTTAACATATTTGGGCTGCTTTAGGTGGCAGTTTGGAGTGCTATGGAAGGCCTGAATAAGATCCAGGCCTGGTCCAAACCCACCAGGATGGCCTCAAAGACAGGAGGCAGTGTCTTTGCTTTGCATTTTGATAAGAACACTGCCTCATTCACCGTTCCGGGATGAATTTGCCAGCTTCCTTCAATCTGGTATTCTTCACATGTTTTGTACTTCAATTCCTATCAGCCCCAGCCAGCATGGCCCATGTTCTGGAACAGTGGGAGTTGTAGTCACAAACATCTAGAGGATACCTGCTTGGGTATGCAACATGCAAATGAAAACATCCTTTTGCATTTGCATATCTCCAAATTTTGCAACTTCCCCAATCCAAAACTGGTACAAAAATGTTTTCATGGAAAAATATGTGCAGAAACAAATCATTTTGTGAAAATAACATTACAAAAATGCATCCCATAAGAGGAAATTTCTTGTGTACATCACCAAAACTGCATTAAAACACATATATTGAGAGAAACAAATAGGCATGAATTGACTGTAAAAAATACTTATATCAAACTTAGGCAGAAAGGAATGAATTTCAGGTGGGAAAGGTCGAAATGGGCAGAGTAGTCCATTTCTGGTCTCCTGGAAGGTGCACCAGATCAAACATGATCAAGGTGAGCCCAATATCCTGTTTCCAACAAGGGACAGCTGATCCCTGAATGGGAAGACCAAAGCTGAGCATGATGGGGATGGATCCTCCGTGTCCAGGAGGCTGACGGGGGAAGCCTACATTCACTCTTGCAGCTTAATGCCATGCTTATGACTTAATGCTGAGACATGGTCCACCAAGGTCCCCACCCCGTTTCCTGCAGTGGCCACAGTAAGAAAAAGCACCCCATTCGTATCAGCCAGGCCTATACAGGGGAATCTCCCAGTGTGAATTATTAAGGGGCAGTTGCCATCCAGGTGACTCATCTCGGGCTCCAAAATATATTGGGCGTGTTCAGTTGTTCGTGGCTCCAAAGTGAGCATGTAGGATTTTTTTTCATTAAACTGGAAATTCCAGGGCTCAGTGAAACATGCCACTGTCTGGCCATCTCTCTGTATCTCATCCCAGGTACATGCTTTGGGCATCATGTCACAAAAGGCAGTGTGGTGTAGTGGTTAAGAGCACAGGACTGGGACTCGGGTGATCCCGGTTCAAGTCCCCTCTCAGCCATGGAACTCATTGAGTGACTTTGGGCCAGGCACAGACTCTCAGCCCAACCTACCTCACAGGGTTGCTGTGAGGATATGACTAAGAAGAGGGGAATTATGTAAGTCACTCTGAGTTCCTTTAAAGAGGAAAAGGGATATAAAGATAATAAATACATTTCAGCTGTGTTAAGAAATGCTGGAGGGGTGACAGAGATGTCATGGAAAATTTACAAGATGCTGTTTACAGAATGGTCAAGTGCTGACTGCTACTACATGTCAACCGTCCTTCGCACCGTTTCCCAGCAGGTTTTGTTTTCCTCCCAAAAAATACCAGATACTGTTCTGTGTTGGTGAATGTATGTAACCACATATTACAAAAAGTACATCATTTCCAGTGAACTCACAGGATGAAACGCTGCACCAGCTTTTGTGATCGCTTCAAAGAAAGACTGGTTGGTTGGTTGACTTATTTATTTCCTAGGAGACTAATACTCATCTTTACAAAATTGTACTACTGGGAGAACTGATTGCTTTTCCAAGAAGGCAAAATTAAAGGGTTTTTTCTACTGACAAGATCATGATGTTCTTATTCAATATGTGCGCACACAACATGCTGAAGCTAACATGGGGCTAGCCCCCCATCCCAGAAGTCATGCTGTGATAAAAGGGAGTTGGTGCACACTGGCCAATGGCTACTAGCCAAAATGTGTACTTCAGGGTTCACAAATGGGAATGTCCTATGGCATGGAACATGCCCCTGAACATATTCTCAGGATTGTTTATCCTACCCTTCAGCCAAAAAAGACGTTCAAAGATTAATAATAACAGCACAGTTCCTGCCCTTGGGCTTATGCCTAAAAGACAGAACACGAAAGGAAAAATAATTGGGAGGGAGGAGGAAAAATGCAAAACTTGGGTACATAGAAACAGAGCGAGTCAGAAGGGGTCTCCCAGGCCATCTAGTCTGACCTCCAGCACCGGCCTGCTCCGCTCACGACATGCCCACCATGTGGACGTCCAGCCTGGATGTGAGCACCCGCACCGATGGGGCCTCAATGATCTCCCATGGAAGCCCATTCCACACCCTCGGGGTCCTAACTGTCGGGAAGTGCTTCCTGGCATCCAAATGGAACCTGGGTTCCCTGAGCTTGGCTCCGTTGGAGCACATCCTGCCTTCCTCTGCAGGGGAGAACAGGTCTCTGCCCGTCTCCATGTGACACCCCCTCACATACCTGCATGTCGCCAACAGATCCTTGCTACCCTTGCTTAGTTTCAAGGTACTTCTATGTGCATGTGCTTTCTGGCAAGAAAAGATGAATCAAGCGATGTATGGGGTAGGCTGGCCCCCCCTTTTGTCATGATGGGTTTTGGAGCGGGTATAGCACCTTCATGTGCCCATTTGGGCAAGGCAGGGCACATGTCCCACCATCAACAAGAGGTGCACCAAGCAAGGCTCCACGCAGAAAGAAGGTGTGCTCCCTCTCCCGTCCTATGGAAGGAGGCCAGCAAATGCGGCAGAGGGTGGGGACTGAGGGCAGATCCAAGGAAAGCCTTCTGCTGAGTTAAATGATGGGATTCAGGGATGCCCATCTGGATGGCTTTGGAAGGGAAATGGGCAACTTTCTGGAGGGGAAGGCTGGCTGGTTGCCTGGTGGCTATAGGCTGCCTCCAGGATCAGAGGCTGTGTGCTGGGGACCATGGTGGGGCTTCCTGCACGTGGCTGTTTGGCCGAGCAGATTTCAGGTGGGACCGACCCCTGCGGCCAGTTCAGCACAGCTGTGCTCATGTTCTTCCGTTCTCAAGAATGGAGCTGCCTCCACAGCTGTGGGGAGCGGAGAGTGCGCACGGTGCGCATTTTGCAGCATCCGAAGGCTTGGAAGAGACCAAACAAACCGTCCCCGGGCCTCCTCACCCCCAGCCCTGGCTTCAGGCATGCCATTGTACCCATCATCAGCACTGAGTGTTCACAGATTGGTTGTGCTCTCCAGGTTTCCAGGTAGAAGTCTTTTCCATCCCTATCCCAGGAGATGCTGGAATTTGAACTCAGGGCCTCCTGCAGGCAAGGCAAGAGGTCTGGCCCTATGCTAGTTTCTACTCCTTAATAAAGCTAAGATTCCAGTTCTCAGGGTTCCAAATAAAGGTCTGGTTAGGATAGGAGCGTATAAAGCTGTGTAGTACCCAGCCAGATCATTAGCCCATCTAAAGGTGCAATGTTGGGACCTGTAGTCCAAAAATCTACAAGAGGGAGTGGCAGCCATATTGTCTGGGCCTTCTGGGAGTTGCAGTCCGACCCACCAAGGAGCAGCCCATCGTGGAAGGCTGGACTACCTTCTTATGGCTCCCAGGGTATCTTCTCAACTCTGACCCAAATCGCACAGGACCCAAAGGACAAGGTGTCACCATCAGTGCCAGATCAGCTCATCAGCCCCTGCTAGTCACCCAGGACCAGGTGTCCTCCAGGGAATGTCCAACTAGGTCCTCAGAAAACTGAAGCTCTGTCTCCTTCCTGTAGCATCGCATTGAGGGCCATCTCCATCTTGTACCCGGACCCCTTGTGCACCTGCTCTCAGTCCTTTCAGCTCCAACAGTCATTTGTCATGGACTCTGTTGCCCGGTTTGTCACCCTCACCTTCACCTTCAGTGTGGTGGTGATGGCACCTTCCTCTCTCAGGAACACCTGTGCCGCATTCCAGTACTTGTGAGGCTCTTTTCCATTGGAAGGTGAGATGATGAGGGATGGACATCTCCTTTGCTTATGCCTGGTGACCCTCAGATCAGCAAGCTATGGAGACCCAAGTGTGGGCAGGAGGTAGATTTGGAGAAACTGTGGACTTCAGCTCCCACCATTATTTCCTACCAGCATGCCTAATGGTCAGAAATGCTGGAAATTGAAGTCAAACATTTATAGATCTACCTTCTCCCCTCCTGATGGGCACAGAAACATGGGCACCTGAAGCTCTTTGGACGGTCATCCCAAAAGGACTTAAGGGGCTGAAAGGACTTAAGATTTGCCCACCCAACAGGAATCTGAAAGTCTAAATGGCCATCTAAAGATCTTTGGATGGGCATCTTTAGAGTTGATGAGCATCTAGAGTTCTGCCCACCTGATAGGCATCTAAATATCTTTCATAAGGTATCTAAAGATGGTCATCTAAAGATCTTCTGGTGATCTACCTTCTGTCCACCTGAAAGGCATCTAAATATCTTTAGAGAAGTGTTTAAAAATGGGACTCTGAAGGCGTAAGTGGGCATCTAGTGATCTGAATATGGGTGTCAAAGTCTTCTGGAAATTGACTTTCTGTTCACCCAGTGGGCCTACTTCTTCTGGCCAAGGGAGGCTGATTCAGCTACCAGTGTGGACCGCATGCTCCTCTCCTTTTGCTTTGGATCACATGTGGTCACATATGGACTTCCTGGCATTATGTGAGCACAGCTTGTGCCAGGTAGGATGGACTGTCCTCTGCAGGGCAGCCCTTCAGCTGTTGCAGGATGGCTCTCAGGTGGCCCCGGGGAGCTGAATGCCCCCCTCTGCTGCTCCTCGCACAGTGTGGATTTGGGCTCCACCACTGACGCTCACTGTCTTGTCCTCACAGCAGTCCTGTGAGGTTGGCTGGCCTGAGAGGTGGCCACAACTGCCCCACGGTCAGCCAGCGAGCTTCCGGGCTCCATGGTTGATGGGCTCCTAGCATCGAACCTGACAGTGATGCCAGATGGTGGCAACCAGGGGCATCCGGGCTCCCACAATATCTGGAGAACCAGGCATGGTTCTGTGCCCCTCCAGGCTGCCTCCCCTTCCTCCCCTTTGTCTAAGCTAAGCTGTCCAGGAAGTGGTCTCCTTTCCCACAGGGGGAGTTGCTCCCGCCCCCGGATCATTTGTGTTGCTCCTTCTGCACTTTTCCAGCCCTGTGCTCCCATTGAAAGAAGCCCTTCACTTGGGGTCGAAGTGAGGGGCAGGGAGCAGGGGTGAAGAGGAGAAGCAGCTCCAGAGAGCTCTTGTCAGAGGGACCCGTCGGGCATCTGGGCTCCTGGCAGGTTCCCAACCATGCCGACTTACAACAGCAGCCTGCACGCCATCTCCACTGGGATGCTCAGCCTGCGCTTCCCCTCCCTCCTTTGCCACACAAATGCCGCTACTGGGCCTTGCTGCCCTTCTGCAGAGCTGGCTGCAGCTGCGACTTGGACCTGACCTTCCCAACCGCCTACAACCTCTTCTGCCTCTATCGGCTGGCATTTGGCTTCCTTTTCATCTCCTCTGGAGAGGGATGCTTGTGCCACCTCCGCACCAACACTCAGACTGGCTGACCTTGAAAGATGATGGAGCAATCAACTCCAACAAAGGGAACCGTCTTGAAAGAGGCTGTGGGCAGGCGGGGTGGGGGGGCTCTCTGAAGCAAAGACTTTCAGACAGACTGAGATGAGCAATTTGTTTCAAATAGGCTTTCCAGAGACCTGCCTGCATGGCTTTACGAACAAGCACATCACTCTCGCCTGCCACTTGTGTGCCCACGTATGGAATGTCTGCCTGTCTCAAGATGGAGAACCTTTTAACCCGAGGACCAAATTCAAGCAAAACTCAAGGACCACATCTCAGTCTTAGATGGGGTGGACCACGAGGGGTGCTTTCACCAACAGGGATGGGGCTGCAAATGCCAGGATATAAGAGCTTCACGCTCTTCCTATCAACAGATTGCTGGGAATGGAACCCCAATACATTGAGAAGGCTATTTTAGGAAGTACATGGAACTAAAAGCACAGGAGATGCATAAACTGCCACTCTTTTCCCGACAGGGTATGGAACACCTGAAATTCCATGCAGGGTTTGAAAAAAAAAATCACAAAACACTTTGCAGAGCTGGACACAGTCAGCTGGGGGTGTTAAATCCAAAAGTGAAAGGGTGCAAGTGAGGAACACTGAACGTCACTTCCCCCCAGCAGAGAAAATTCTCCGGGAACATGGATATCTCCCACCGGATGTACTTTTAGAAGGGCAGCTGTGAATATTGGGACACACAGGATGCAAACCATGAGGGGGCTTTGCCTTCAGGCCACACTTGTGCGTTACCCAGTGGGGCATGGGAAGCATGCAGAGGCTGCTGCCAGGAACACGATGTGGGGCTAGACCTCCACAGGGCTCATGATAGTCAAGCTAAGCCATGGATGGATCAGTCTAGGGCGCAGTCCTGTACATGCGTGCTCAAAACTTTACTCCTGAGGAACTGGGTCTAGCAGGGCTGCAGAAACTCAGGGTCAAGGAGGGTCCCAGCCCAGTCCTGCGGGGCGGGGGGAGTGCCCCAAATAGCCATGCCCCTTGCCACAGGCCCCACATCTTTCCTCCCGCCACTGATCACTGGAAGGCTTCCCAGCTTTCGTGCAGCTCCATCCAGTTCCTGAAAAGGCTCAAATGCTTCAGCTAAGACTGCATTATGGTGTTAAGCAAAACACTGGGATGGTACAGGAGAGCTACCTGCCACTGGAACACGTCCACTGGGAGCTCCTCATCTGGTCCGTGGACTAAAAGGGGGTTGCGCTGGTTGTTCATCGACAACACGTGGGCCGGGGAGGCAGCCATCTCCCAGTAGGGCTGGGCCAGCCCCTGCCTCAAGCCCGCAAGATGGCCCTGCAGCCTGCTGAAATCAGCCCAGTACTCCAAACTATGAGGACCAGAAGCTTGACAAACCTGAACTGCAAACAAGACAAGGAACGAGGGTTGGTCAATGGTTTTTGTGCATAGACAAGCAAACCAGGATTCATTGTGCAACCAACAACCAATATTGCTAAAGTGGAAGTGCAGTTCAAGTGATTCAGGATGTGGGCTTTTTGGATTCGGGTGCTGGAACAGATCTCTGCAGGTGGTCCCTCAAGCTGTCGCCAGCTCCTAGCTGCTGCTGGTCCAGCAGCTCCAGGCCAGCAGCCTCGGTGTCAGTTCGCATTCTTGCCTGCTTCTGCAAAGCAACCCTGAGAGCTACCCAGCGGTAAAGCGCATAGAAAAGGCCGCAGAAGATTGGGCACACACAGAACGCAGCAAGCAGGGCCAGGATGAGAAGCTGCCAGTGGCCCTGGGCAAAGAGGTGAGGCAGGAAGGCGTAGAAAGGCTGCTGGGAGCAGACGTGGGCCCGCTTGTTGTAGGTGCTGAAGGCTGGGCAGGAGGTGCAGTTGTGGGCCGTCCCCCCCTGGCAGGTGTAGCAAGACGAGTCACAAGCGGCGCAGGTGCGGATGGCCCCGTCGTGGCCAGGGGCAGGTCGGGAGACGCTGTAATACCTGGGTGGGCAGTAGTAGAGGCAGCGGTTCTGGAACGCATAGAAGGGGCTGGTGCATCCTGGGAGGATGGGAGGCGAGGGAGGTTAGCATGAGTCAGGCAGGATATGCTGCGCCCTGTCAGGGGGCGCTTGTCCTGGGTCCAAAATCCACTGAAGGGAAGGACAGTGACCTCCCAAGCCTGGAACAAACTGCCCTGCTACACTTGAGTGTCTGTGACCCTCACACACCCAGAGGCCGCTCTGTTTCTCCCTTTCCCAACCCGGAGCCTCCACACATCAAGGCTACTTCACAGGAGCTACTTCCAGCCCTGGTACATTTAGCCTAATCCAGAGATGGGCAACCTCAGAGGGTCAGAATCGCACCCCCTTCCCTGGCCTGAGGCTCCTCACCCTGAGGAGATCCTGCATTTTTTCTCTCTGGCCTTTGCAACGTCCCTTCTTAGGAAGCCCTGCAGCCTGCTTGACCATCAAAAGGAGACCGCCATGGCAAATGCATGGAACATAGCCCTCAAGAAACATACCTTGGCATGTCCCGTCAGCGTCTCGCCTCATGCACTCACCCACCACAGGGGCATTGATGTTTCTTGCCATCATGTCTTCCTCTGTCCCATACAGTTTGAACACAAGGCTGTCAAGGAATCCTTCAGAAGGTGGCAGAAGAAGGCAAAATCAAATTGACTTCATTTTTCCTCTTCCCTCCCCATCCCTTGTTCCTTGGGTGTTGTGTCTGTCGTCCTCCTCCTCCTCCTCTATTCCTTAGACTGCAAATCTGCAGGCAGGGACTGTTTAGCTACTGAATACTTGCAAACTGCTCTGAGAGCCATTCTTTGGTGAACAACAGGACAAATGGACATTAGGATACAATCCTATGCATGTTAAGACAAAAAGAAGTCATTGTCACTGCAACTCACAGCATCATCCAGCAGCCATCTGGCAGGGTTCCCCAGGTGACCATATCAACTTCCTCTTTTTGCCCAACCAATGCGCATTTGGTACTTTCCACAGTGGGATTTTGGGAACTGTGATCCATTACATCTAGCCCGCATAAAGCAGGGTCAGCACAGTTATTGGGAATGGTGGCTAAGGGCAGCTTGTCCATTTTACTGCTCAAAGAACGCTCAGGCTCTTTGTCCGTCTCCCTGGTTCTGCAGGTGACAGGCATGAGCAATCCAAAGATGAGGACGGCTTAGGGTTTTTGACCATGTTGCTGGAAAGCCGCTGAAGGTGGAGAGAGACTGACGCCCCCGCAGCTGAGGCGGCCATGAGCTTACCACTGTTGAACGGGTCCCCTTTGTTCTCAAACAGGAGAGTCCAGATACCCCTCGGGTCCTCATCCCAGAAGTGCGTGGACATGAAAGTCCAGTCCCTGTAGCCCCGGTCACTGGTGTCAAAAGGCCTGGTGGGCAAAGACAGGGGCACTGCTTTGAAGCGGCATCTGCAGGGGCAGTGGGGCTGCAGCAGTGGGACTTCTGGGTCTGCAGCCGCTTCCCCCTCCCTGAGCTGGGTGGAAAGAGGTTCCCCAGTCACCACACATCATTCCCTGCCATGCTGCAAAACTGTTCCCACTGCGGCTTGACCCCGAATGGGCCGTCGGGATCCCTGTGCTTAGCAAAGGCCTTGCTGGGACCAGTCTGCTGACGGGATCGCCCAGCCGCCTGCCCTCTTGGACATTCCCTGGGGCATGGGCTGCACTTCCACGTTTGCCAGGACACGACCATGTGTCCACGAGGCCAAACTACCCAGAGGGCAACCCAAGTGACTGACAGGTCCCAGGGCCTGGGGCTTTTTAGCCTGGAAGAAAGGGAGTGAAGGGGTCATGCGTGATCGGAGTGGTGCACGAAAATTGCATATGGTGTGGACAGAGGGACATTTTTCTCCCCAGGATTATAGAGCCAAAGGGTCAAAATTGGGGGCAAGGAAGCAAATTCCATAGTTTAGCCATGTGCTGGGTGCAGCTGTCCTGCCTTCTCTGTCCAGTTGCACCGCCGTTCAGCTCACGGGATGACTCCTGCAGGCTCATGGAAGAGCACCAGTCCCCTGTCCATTGTCTCTGCTCCCTGCATAATTCTGCACTGATCACCTCGCTTGCCCTTTCTCTCAGCTGAACAATCCCAGCCACTGTGACCTTTCTCCATGGAGGGGTCAGTCCAGCCCCTGCTCATCCAAGCTGCACTTTTCCCAACCTCTCCACATTCTTTCCAAGGTTCTGATCGGAACTGTACGGTCTTCCAACCGTGGCTGCCCTGGAGATTTGTATGGGGATTGTTCTGTCTTTGCTGACTTTTCTAGTTCATTCTGCCTAACCGGGGATTGACTTTTTCACAGCAGCTGCGTGCGGGGCTCACTTCTTCAACCAGCTGACCGCCATAACCCCAAGACTTCTATCTGGGTCGGTCAGTCGCCCCACGGAAAGGTTTCCCTTCTGCCACACAGACAAGCCTCCACACACACAATTCACAGGTCGCAGACCCACAGTTCTCTCTCACTGCATGGATGGGCTTGCCAGAGTGCCCTCCCCAGCCAGAGCTCCCCAGGGCAGAGAGCGGGGTTCCCCTGCACCCACTGCAGAGACTCCAAGACCCATGCCTCGCCTGTAGGGACAGCAGCATGTTGCTTCTGAGCACAATCCAAGAAAGCCTCTCGGGAGACTGGGGCACTGGAAGCAGGTGCAGGGTTTTAGGAGTGCCGGTGGAGGATGCAGCTCCCCTGCCAGGGCTGCCCTCCAACTCCCCAAAGGTTCTTCCTCCATCTGAGAAGAGGAAGCCAAGCAGAGATTCCAGGAGGTCACAGCAGAGGAAAATCCATGGATTTTCCCTTTCCCAGTTTCGCAAACTGGCACTGGGAGAAAAACAGAGGATGGAAACCGCGGTTTTTCCATTCCTACTTACAGTTTTGCATAAACACACATGCTGCCCACACAGCTGGGAGTGACCTGGCACCAGCAGCACTACTCTTCCCGAGCTGGTGAAGGCGGCCCCAAGCCGAGGCATTTAGCAGCTCTAAACAACATACAAGGGGCAGTTGTGCCAGCTATTTTAACAAGGCTGGTTAGATGAAGCTGTCTTAGATATTTGTTTCAACTGATTGTTTGCAATTGCTATTTAATAGTGTCTTGTATGAACAGCTCTAAGCTGCCCAGAGCACTTTTGGCTGCTAGGCAATGTAGAGATAAAAATTAGGAACTTACCGGATATCCACCAGGGTGGACTTGGTCCCCATAGGGCTGGTCAACGTGAGGATGAGGTCTCCCCTCCGGCTGTAACGGAGCGAGAGCTGGACCTGGACATGCTCCAGTGCACGGATGCTCCGGCTCTTCCCACAGCAGGCAGACGTGACATTTTCTGTGATCACAAACTTTGAGCCAAGACGCCTGCCACAAACCCCGGAAAAGGATAGTTTGCAAAGGAGGACCAAAATGCAGACGCTGTATGCAGTGGAGCCCTGGGGTCTGTGGATTTTGGTCAGCTTGGGTTAGACAGCCAGCGTTTGTCCATGGGGTGTCCTTTCTCACCTGTATCAACTCACACCAGGCAAGGGGCAGGGTCTTGCTGGACCTCATGCTCTACTTGAAACTCAGAACAAGAAGTAGCTTAATTTTTTATTCCACTATAAAAGGAGCTGCACTTTCCAAACCACTGTGGAGACCAAATCCCCCCTTCAGGGCTTCTTGGGTTCCCACAAAACAGCCAACAGAGGCATTGCTTTAATGTAAGGGACATGCCAGGCCTTTGGGTTGCCATACCTTCGGACTGCGTACACCTTACAAATCCAAGCAGATCAGAAAAAGCACTTGGGCAGAATTTCATAGAAACAGAGAGAGTCAGAAGGGGCCTCCCACACCATCTAGTCTGACCTCTGGCTCCAGCTGGCTCTGCTCATGACATGCCTGCCATGTGCATGTCATGAGCCTATCCTTGAACACCTTCACTGATGGGACCTCAACCACTTCCCGTGGAAGCCCATTCCATACCCTTGGGATCCTAACTTTCAGGAAGTGCTTCCTGGCATCCAAATGGAACCTGGGTTCCCTGAGCTTTGCTCCGTTGGAGCGCGTCCTGCCTTCCTCTTCAGGGAAGAACAGGTCTCTACCCACCTCCGTGTGACACCCCCTCACATACCTGTATGTCGCCAACAGATCCCCTCTGAGTCTCCTCCAGGCTGAAGAGACCCAGTTCCCTCAATCTCGCCTCATACGGCTTCCCCTGCAAACCGGTCACCAACCTTGTGGCCCTACGCTGCACTGACTCCAACCTGGCTATATCCTTCCTGTAACGAGGGGCCCAAAACTGAGCACAATACTCCAGTTGTGGGCGCACCAGAGTCGTATAGAGTGGCAGTAATACCCCTCTCAATCTAGAAGCCACACTTCTGGCTATGAATCCACTCACTGAGCATTTTAGAAAGAGGGCTTGAGGGGCTGGCGGGCTGGAGTAGGTGAAAGAGCTACTCCTTACTTCTGCTATGCTCAGCTGTTCCAAACAGATCAAAAGATGACACAGACACCTTAAAGCTCCACTTTTCTCTCCTCCAAAGGGAGCTGCCCAGGCATTTCAAGGGGGTGCTCCTTTTCACGCCTTTCCCTCAATTGCCAATGGTCTGTCAGGTGTGGTACACTTTTGTCTTCCCATTCTAAAACGCTGAATGAGCAGTTTAGCTACTGGTAGGAAGTGCTAAAACACACTGGGCTTCCTTTTGTATTTTGACCGCACCCCTTTTTTTCCCTTTGGTTCCACCCCCACAGCAAAGCCTCTCCCCCAGAAAGAGTTCTTCCAAAATGGAACCTGGCCCTTGAGCTGAGCGATTTTGTATGCCTGCTTTACAACGATGCAAAGAAGAATGTGGCCAGCCCGTCTCGTGTACTGCTGATGGGCCTGCGATTCCAGGGCACCCCAAACATGGGGCATATGCCCTTCAGTTGCTCTCCATCAGCTCTTATTCACAGGTGAGCTGTCCCCAAATCTGGAGTCTCCCTGCAGCTGTCAGAGAAGACAGTTGATGGACACCCTCTCCTCCTTGAGGTGGTTTCCCCCACACTTTAAAGCCATCTTCTCATGGGAGTCAGTTCGATTGCTTGATCTGGGCAGGCGTGTGCACCCATGTGAGCAGAAAGGCTCCATGTGCATGCACAGACATGTGTCTGCCTAGCTCGATGTCACCCTCACCCAGTGTGGATGGGTACTTAAAAGTTCAGGCTAAGACCCCGTGTAGCTACACAGCCCCACTGACATGGGAACCTCCTTCCCCTGCTGCCTCTCTTACAGTGGCTTGTGAATGGCCTTGATGTAACACTTCTTCTGAGGCTTCGTTGTGTCCCACTTCTTGGCCAGATCCACCAGCATTGCTGCATTTAAGAGTCCGTACCCATAGTAGTGGCTCACTGAAAGGAAACAAAACGCACAGGAGAGAGAGAGATGCTCCCGCCTGTAATTGCAGAGAACAGTGGGGATGCTGAGCAAGATGAGCAAGCTGTGAGCCAGCTCCAGCTGCCCTGCTCATTTCTTTCCTTCTACCCTCCTCTGCTATCTTTCCTCTGCTGTGGTGTCCTTTAACTGTATGTTTGCAGCCAGGAACAGACTTGGTTTACAGATTTAAGTGTAATCAACTCCAGAAGCATTTTTTTTAAATTATGGACTAGGATAAAATACTTCAAATAAAAAAATACCATTCAGAGTTGGCATGTATGAAAGTATTCCTCCCCCCTGCCCCACCACCACCCCAATTATGTCCAAAGTAAGGACTCTGTAGGTCTGAGTTGTCTCTGCTGAAAATCCATTGAATTTTGGGAAATACAAATATGCCTTACAATGGAACAACTGAGCCATTCTGCTAAACACAGATATGGATTATGGGTGGGTTTAAGGTTACGGCTCTTCCTAGGAGCTGCAGGCCAGGGAAGCCGCAATTCCAAGGACAGTGTGCTTCCGATTTCAGTCAGAAACAGGCTCTGGAGAGAAACCTTGCAAGCACCCTCCTTGGGGATTTACAGAGGTCCTGCTGCTTTTTTGGGGGGTGGGTAGGCACAGGCTGTAACTTTACAGGGAGATGGATGCTGCTTCAGATACAAGCTCTATTTTCCATGTGTCTGTACCCCTGCAAAGAAGGAAAAGTTACAAAATGTACCCTGGACACTTTAATTCTTCAGAACTCTGCCCTCCCCAGAAAACAGACCCCGCAAAGCCCTTTCCTGGGTGTTCTTGTAACAAGGATTTGGAATGGTTCTGGCAGACATGGATGCACCAAACTGCAAGCTGCAATGGTGGGCAAACAACTCCAGTGAAAACCAGTCAGCTGCGAAATACCAGGTGCAGGTCAGAGCAGCCTCTACCACCTCAAGGTGATACAGCCCTTCCCTGATTCAGCCGCCTACCTTTGCGTCCTACGCCGTTGACAGCCCAGTCATCCGCCTGCAGGTGGGCAGGGTGCGAAGCCCTAACCACAAGGTGCTGCATGTCGCGCCAGGTCAGTTTGGGGCTGAAAAGGAGGCAATTGGAGCAAGAGGACTGGTCAGTTCTGGAGCGAAAAGCGGGCAGGCCACCAGCCTCTGCTGCCCCACGTGCGGTGCTCTGGCACCTCCCAGGAGCCCTGGCCAGGCAAAGAGGAAGAAGGTCCTGGGAAGGGACAGGAGCCTGCTTCCTCCCCAGTCGCTGGGTGCCCCCCCCCCCCACCAGGCCTGTTTCTGCCCCACTGCTGCCCCCTGGCCACTCGGCTCTCCAGTGAGGCTGAAACGAGCTTCCTCAGGTCCCCGGGGATGGGGGGTGGGGGTGGAACTGCCCTTTCAATGCAGCCTGCCCACCTGCGGAGCCACTCCTGTGAGCACAAGCTGGTGTGTGCATCACACGTGTGTGTGTATGTGTGTGAGTGAGGGTGCTTTTATCCACCGTGCCTCCCTTTCTTCTCATGCAGCAGTGCTCCGTACCATTGGCCCACTGTTCTGGGGAGCTCCCCAGCCCACTGAGAGGGCTTCTTGGGGCCTGTGAAAGTCAGGTGCCCTTCTGGGCCCAAACTTTGCACTCTGCACTGGTGCAAAGCTGCCACGGAGGGGGTGGGGGGAAGGACCCTGAAAATGTGGATTTACTGGGCTACTTCGCTTTAGGGTTTAAAGGATGAGTTAATCACATTCAGATTCCACCTTTTTACCCTCAAGGCAGCTTACATAATGCACAAGTGCCCGGGAAGCCCAAAAGAAGTAAGATTAATAACAGGACTCCTCCGCTATTCAATCATGCCCGCACAACAAGTGAGGCAGTTTGGGCTAAGAGTCTGAATGGCCCAAAGCCACCCAGTGAAGCTTATATATTTTAAAATTTTCTATACCGCCTATATTTTCTTATAAAAATCTCAAGACGGTTTACAATAGCAATCACAGCCAAGCAGGGACTAGAACCCAGATCTTCTGAATCCTAGCCCCCTGCTTTAACCACTGCACCACACTGGCTCTTAAGCTTGTATCGAATTTGATTCTGCCAACTACTTGAAGACAGAGTTTGTTAAAGCAAGGAATCTGACAGTTGATCAAACAAGTATGGAAATGGAAATTGGCCAGGCAGGTCTTCCAGTCAGTACCCCTGCAGCACCTTCCATCTCTCCACTGGCTTTGCAAGATACAGTACAAGATCCAGCTCCTGCTGAACAGTTTTCAAGCCTCTTTCCCACTGTGAGGACTAGGAACTTGTTCCTTTGGAGTAGGGAAAAGAAGGGGGGAAAAAGAAAGGAATTTTGAAAGGGGCCATTGCAAGAGTGTGTGAACAGACGACCGCTGTGAGGTCCCCGTTCTTACTTGGCCTCCAACGCGAGAGCAATCATGCCGGCTACCAAGGGGGCCGAGGCAGAGGTGCCTGTGTGCCGGCTGGTGCAACTGTGATGCAGGTCAGTGGTCACCTAGAAAGGAACAAGGCGCATTAATCAGCTAAAAGCAAGTGATCCTCTTCCTCAGGACACCTCCTCTTTCTGTTCATTGTGACTTTCGTGTCTCCCTTCCCAGCAAGTCCTGTGATGCAGGTCGTGTTGTCCTCCCCACTTCAAATCTCTGGGCATCTAGTTCTCAGTTCCTGACTACCCTTGCCCTTCCTCCAGTCAGCACATGCTCAGCAACTATGTACCATGGCCTCATCCCTCCTTCAGCAATGTGACTTCCTGGAGGAAACATACAAGACAAAAGGAAGTAAAGAGACGTATTTCCTCAGAGCTGTTAAATGGGAAAGGGTGGTGAGAATGAAGGAATACCCGGCGTTTGAAAATCTGCCGAGTTCTGCTGGGATGGAGCCTTCCTGGTGGCTCTGGCCCAAAAGGACTATGCAGGCTGGTTGGTTTGTTTTTGCATCTCAAGGCATATACAGTGTGAGCATTTTTAAAGTGCTGTAACTTGGGAAAAGGCAAAAATCCTCCTTACTGCTCACAGGTGTCAAAGAGCAGAGGATTTGGGTGGGAGGGGGAATTCTATCAATCATGCTCTTGGCAGCAGGAGTTTCATTTCCAACTGGCGCAGGGAAACCTAGATCTGATGCACCTGGCAGCCAACTCAAGGTTTCTTAAAGGGTCACCCTCCTTCTTTGGCTCCCCCCATTTCCCCCAGCTAGCAAACATTTGGTAGATGCTCGGACGTTGTGCTGTTTTTCCTGTTTACAAGACAGAAATGAGTCTTGTTGAGACCCAGGACACACCAGGGACATGGGATCTACTTTGGTTTTTTACTTAAAACTCCTGCCCCAAGGTCCACCCACCACAGTCCAACCACAAAAAGCCACATACTCCAAATCTTTAAAAAGCTCAGAGCCAAGGGACTGGTCCTTGTGTTCCGGAGCTGAACAGAATGCATTTTCCCTGCACACAAATGGTTGGGAGCAGTTCTTGCTGCTCTTCTCAAGCTACACTGAGTTGGAAATTGTAGCTGATCCAGTGCTTACTGCTCAGGGATCTTCCAGTTAGAAGATCTGCCCCCGCACCCCATGGAGGGGGAAAAACCACTTCACATTCCAGGATCCCAGGCTCACAAGAGACAGGATTGGACCATCATCTGAATGGGAATTAGTGTCCTGTGATACCAGGGACGGCCTCCCAGCCCCTTCCAAGCCTACTAATCTATGACACAATAAACACCATGGTAAAACCGCTTACCTGCATGGTCACTGGTCTGTGACCCAGCACAAGCATAGTTAAAACACTTTCTACATGCACACACCAACCGCAGGGGGATCCAAAGCACTTAAAAGTGACACATGCAAAATACCAAGTCTACATTCGGAAAACAAGTGGAACCACCCTTTAGTGCCTGACAAGCCATCATGGTTATTCCCTTCACCTCCAGCAGATGGCAGTACTAAATCACTTAAGAACAGGGGTGCAGAAACTCAGGCCTGGGGTGGCACACCCAGCCCTCCTGGGGCTGCAATCCATCCTGAGGGGCTTTCTCCAGATGGCCACACTGTCTTTCCCACTGAACAGCACTCGTTCAATGCCTTTCCAGCTTTTGACCCCTGTACCCTAAAAGGTCAAAATGCCTAAGGCTTAAGCCAGTAAGAGCTTTCCAATACAACATACTGGTATTTTGTCCCCGCAAAACAGAAATACGCCCTGGGATTGAAAGAGTTTCTGCACTCCTGCATGAGAACAGAGCTGGACTGGATGAGGCCAGACCACCTATGGGAGTGAAGCGCCTCCCTCCCACCTGGGCTCCCTGGAACTGGTAGCAACTTATCCTGGATATGGAAAAGCCTGCAAGACCCCCACGTGTCAATTTCTGGCAGTTATGCTGGGAGCCTCTGACAGAGCTCTGTGGAAGACAATTGGCTGCGAAAGTCAAGCAGAACCTCCGCACACAGGAGCAGACTTCCTAGGGAAACACAAGGCTGGGCGAGGAGTGGCGGAGGGCTTCTGGCCTCATGCCCGGCTTACAGCCTTCCTGCTGGACCCCCGGTCAGCCACCTTTGGAAAGTGAGGGGCCAGCCTTTGGCTGATCCAGCCCAGCTCTCCCGGAGCCGTAATCCGAGTGCACAGAAGCAGGCCTCACAATTTGCTGCTCGCCCTTTGAGCCGCTGCTGTAGGTCGTGGTGAGGATGGAGGCGCAGGCCTCGGTGTACCAGGGCACCCGGCCACTCTGGGTGCTGCTGCCCACGGACAAGGTGTAGATGCTGTTGGCATAGCCGTCCAAGTTGCAGTTGTCGTGACGCAGGCCGCCATTTCCTGAGGCCCAGACGAAGAGGGAGCCCAGCCCTCCGCGGCCCTGTGGCGGAGGTAGACGTGAGGACCAGCCCCAGCTAGCAATGAGAGGGTGGTGGGGAGAGGAGGTGCACTGTGCCGGAGCCCTACTCCCTACCCAAAATGGCCCTCCAGTCCACCAGAGGCCCACTGGCTGGAGAAGAGCACAACAACCCCCCCCCCACCCAGTGTTCCCTGCTACACTGCCTCCAACACAGGGCATGAAACAGCACTTTCCAGCCACATCTGTGTGCATTTGCCTAATTGCCTTCTAAAGACAGCTTCCAAGGTGGTGAATTTTCCTGGGAGGGTGAGGGGCAGGCTAGTGGAAGTCACAGACCAAACATTAGCAGTAGTGGTGCACTCCATTTGCCCCGAGCCCTAACCCCCAACGCACTTCAGGGTCAGCCTAATCCCACCAAGCCCGGGAACCTGCATGCCCCCCTCCACTTGCTGGGCACCACGACAAGGAACATGGGTTGGGAGCAGAGAATGGCAGCTTCCCAGGACAGAAATATTCCCTTTTGAGGAGTTGGGGTTTGGGTTTTTTTAAGCCCCTAAAGAGTGCTGAAATAACTTCCCCCTTGAAACAATGACAAAATTCTCCCTTCCTTTATTTTCACCCTAGTTTTGAGCCACACATTTTGAACTTTGGTTCAGCCTTAAAAGGCGAACAAGGGAAGTCACAACTGGAGAGTCCAAGAAAACTGTCCCATTGTTCCTTCAGAACAGGTGTGCTCTGGGCCAGGGAGGTTGAGCTTACAGTGGTGATGCCCCTGTGGAAGGCTTCCATGGCCAGAAATCCAGGGCCATCTACTGTTTTCCCATCATCCTCAGGGCCCCAGCTGGCACTGTAGATGTGAATATGTTGAGGCTGCAGGCTCAGGGACCGGGCCTCCACAATATCGGTCACAATACCGTCCAGCATTCTTACTCCTGCAGGGGGGAGAAAGAAAGAAGGAAGGCAAGGCGGAGGGGAGGAAGGATGGAAGAGGCAGGGGTCGCCATGTTGGTTTCTGAGGACACACTCCCCTTCTGGTGACACCAACCCCCAGTCCTCCCTGGCTGCAGCAGACCCTCATCCTGGTCTAATTCAGCCCCACCTGCATTCCCGGAAGATAGTCCTTACCCTGTGTTCCCTTCAGGCAGAAGAGGCCCCAGAGCACCTTGCAAATAGGAGCCTGGAAATGAGCTGAGCACTGACGCCACTTTTCCCGGGCCCCTGCCCCACGCACCATGCCATGGTGGCTGCCATGTTGGGGGGGGGGGTGCTTGGAACAGGGACACTATTTGCCATCAAGGGCAAGTCGTCCTGCTTTCCAGCAAGTCTGGCCATTGGTCAGACTTGCTGAGGAGAATTTACACAGGAGTGCAGGCTCCAGCCTCAGCCAGGGGTTTGTCCCCCTCCAGAGATAATCCTGAGCAAATTAGACTGGCTGTCAGACTTGTTAACGCCTGCAGGGGCGGAAGAGCCAGCAAGAAGGATGTGCTGCCCACAAGGTCTGTTCAGGTGAATACTGCAGCACCGGCTGGCATGTTGAAGCTCCGTGCGGAACCCGGAACCCGGAACCCTTCCTCACCTGGATTCTCAAACCTCAGAGAGACAATCTGGATTTCTGACCTGCTCCAGCTATTTCCCTGAACACACACCCTGCATTTTCCCTAAGTATGAAACAGGCCAGGCTTTCCTGGAAAGGGAAAAAGTTTACTTGCCCCCAACTTTCGCCCGGTAAGCAATGCCGGCGCCACAGAAATCATTGTTGGCTGTAGCGGCCACTTCTCCAGCACAGCGTGTCCCATGCCTGGAAAGAAACACAGAGCAATGGGGCAGTGGCTCCTGGGATGCTGGAAGTTGTAGGAACAATGTAAAAACAGGATTGGATCTAGTCCAACATCGCTGGTCCACCTATGTTTATGTGGATAACTGATACATTCAAATCAAATTCTTTTCCATGGTTTTGTTTTTCTGAAACTCTCATAACTAGGAAAACTTACCTATTCTCCTCCTCAATGGTGTAGTGTGGCTGGGGGTCCGGATCGTTGTCATTGAAGTCGTAACTTGCCTTGGGATCCTGAAAGCGAAACACACAGACTGGGAATGGTCACGAGCACTCCTCTCCAGAGCGAAGAAAACTCGGTTCAAAGCAGACCCACTGATGTACAGAGGAACCTGGCAAATCCCACATGTCTGTATCTCTGGGATGTTTTATGGCACTGCTTTGTGAAGCCAAGCTGAAGGTGCCGAGGTTCACAGCAGCAAAGCCAAAGAATCGATGACGGTACAAGGTAGCTAAAGTGGAATCAAAGACTCCCGGGGCAAAGGTCATGCAGCCCCACCCCATCCACATGTGATAAACGTGGCCTCAGAAACCAGCCCTCAGGTGGCTGCCCTGCCAGTGCTTAAAAGCCTCCGGAAAAGGGTAGGCAACCAACCCCGAGACAACCCAGTTGAACACATCCCTCTGCCACAGGACTCAACAACCAGTCAAAGCCTACTTTTGAACCCACCAATTCGAGGCACGCCTACTGGACCACAACAGAGCCTCTCTGTATGTGCATGTCATATATGCACCCCACCCTTTTTCCTGCCAGGATCCCAGGACAGCTTACCCTTTTATCCTCACAACCACCCTGAGAGGCAAGCAAATCTGAAGGTCACAGGCTGGCACTAAGTCAAGTCACCCACTGAACTCTGTGGGGTGCAGGAGGGAGTCGAACCCAGATCTCCTGAACCCCAGTACCACACTCTAACCACCACGCCGGTTCAGCTGTCCTTAATTTTGGGACATCTTCTATCCCTAGCCCCACACTTTCTTCTTGGGCCTGCCCTCCACTGGAATAAAGCCCCCAAGTACTTTCTGAAAGCAACTGGGCACTGCTGTTCTACAGGCCTCAGACCTGTGCCCCCCAGATACCAGGCCCCATTTCTACATACATAGTTTGCCACAAGGTCAGGATGGTCTCGCTCAATCCCGTCATCCAGAACGCTCACGACCACCCCAGCACCTGTGTAGCCCTGGCTCCACACACTGAGCACATTGAGGTCTGGAAGCACGTCGTCGTTCTGCAACAGAAAAAGCGGCACTCTGGGAGACACTGCTTCTCCCTTCCCCATCGCTTGAAGAGCCGCGAGAGGCAAGAAAAGGAAAGGAAAGCTTATTCGCACATCTAGAAAATGGGCCCGTGAAGGGACAGAGTTTTGGCAGAAGGGGCTGTGGTCTTTTCCTGGGAGGAGTCACGGGTCTTTCCCAGAAAGCCTCAGCCAACTGAAACCTATCTCTCCAAGTACTGTGTGTGTGTGGGGGGGGGGGGGGGGGGGGTCAGCAAGCTCATCCCCGGATGCTCCGGCCTCCTGGTCTACCCTTTCTGAACCCACTCCTACCTGCCCTGTTCCACCCCCGGGCCTTCCTTCCCTGCCATCACTCACCAGGTACCATTGCTTGCGGAACCATGGGTCAGTGGGGACTGCCGAGATCTCCCGCTTCTGCCTCTTCTTCAGCGTCTGCTGCTCAAACCAGGTGATCTAAAGCCAAAAGGCACATCAGCACACCTTTTCCCCCTTGCTCTGTTCACCTTAGCCAACCCAGCACTCTCCACATATGCAGACCAACTAGAAGCTGCAATGGAGGCAAACGGGTCCGGATTTCTCCAAGTCTGCCCAACGGGTTCCTCGGGGGACCAGCTTTCTCAGCTCACAGGGTCATCTCTTGAGGCAATTGGTGGGACAATGCAGGACCCAGAAAGGGGAGACTTTATTTATTTGGGATACTTCTAGGCAGTCCACTGACTCCGAGTCTCTGCACGGCTCACTGGACATTCTTCATCCAGTGCATAACTAAATTCTGGAACTCGCTTCCTTGAGACATTGTGGCAGCCACCAATTGCAGGGGGCTTTAAAGGGGGACTGGACAAATTCCTGGAGGAGGAGAAGGCTATCATGGTGGCTAGTCCTGATGGTTCCAGGATCAGAGGCAGTGTGCGTTCATGCCCTGCTGGAGGGCTTCCTGCAGGCAGCTGCTCTGCAAACAGGATTTTGGGCGAGAAAGGCTGGCTGTGGCATACTGGCAGTTGTCAGACTTTGTACTATAAGTTAGAACATTTCTTGGCCACCTTCCAGGACAGAAGCAACCAAACACACAATAAAAACCAATGCAGTGATTTGTTTTGTTGAAAAGATAAAACCACAACAAAAAGCAATAAAAACGTAATAACAATGGCAAACATTTAAAAAACTATAAAACAAAGGATTGTGCCTCCTTTGTGCCCAACACTGGTTTTGCCAGTGGTTCAGTGGAGGACAGCGAGGAGTCGGCAGCAAGGAAATTGAGCAGAAGGGGAGAAATCGGCCCCTCCAGCTGCCAAAAGAATTAATTTCCCCCTCTTCCCTCTTCATTCCCTTTTCCTTGCCTGTTGTGTCTTTTTGGATTGAAAGTTTGTAGGCAGGGCCTGGATTTCTTTTACTGCTTATGCGTTTGGATGCTATGAGAGCCTTCTTTTGGCTGGGGATTTGGAGGGCGGGAATACTGGTAAATAAATTACTAAAAGCCCTCTGAGATATGGTTGGAGAAAGCCGGTATTGCATAGCCCAGACAGCAAATGACCAAGCAGTGGTGGGGGAAAGCATCAGCGCTCTCCACAACAGGAAACAGTCCTTGTGTCTCAGAGAAAATGGCTAAGGACAGCAGAGCAGGCCTGTCTGAATGGACTTCAGATGCTTTCAGAGCGATTCTTCCTGACCGAACAGTTTGGAAGCAGGACCACTAACTCAACTTGTGCTTGCTGTGGGCCTTGCAGGGGCTGGTTCTCACTCTGGTCTGGCCTGCATTGAGGAGGGGGCTGGACTAGAGGGCCCCTAAGCTGCCCACCCCAAGTCTGGGGTTCTATGAACTGACCTGTGGCTCTCTCTTCAGGCGTCTATGCCAACCCATGTGCCGCCTCAGAGACTTGCTGGTGCCTCTGTGCCTCAGGTGGTAGTAAGGCTGCCCGTCAATTACCTGCAAGGGCAGAAGGAAGGAGCATGGGGTTTCAGAGCAGGCTTCCCCAGACCTTTGGGTCTGCTAGCAAATCGTAAGAGAGTGCTTTCACAAAATGGCTTGCCCATTCATAAAAATGGCTCTTTTATGCTCAGCAGACTTTTAAAGACCCCTTAAAACAGCAATCCCAGATGGGCACTGAGAGAGGCATCCATGGGCACATCAGCACTCCCTGCCGCGAGCCCTGAAGAAAAGACGGGGAAGATAGGTCCACACTTCACGAAGACGTCTTTTTAAAAGGCTGGATGAGAGAAGAGGAACAGCAAAAGGGGGAATTTGGAAGAATGGGTTTGCTTTCTGAAGGCAGTAGCCACTCCCAGCTCCCTGGAATAGCTTTTCATGAGTTGTCGTTCTTCACTGGTTTATTCTGTTGCAGCTGTCCCAGCAGACTCTGCAAAGGAGGAGCCAGCGTGGCCAGTGGCTAAGAGTGCTGGCGGGTGATTGGCTATTTGGAACTTTCTTGACAGGATGTATATTTAATAGGCACACTCTTAATAACCTGAAGCTGCCCTCCCTGGGTTGATGAGCTGAGTGAAGCATAAATCTTTTAAAGGAAAAAGGCATTACAGAAGTGCAGCCCTGCCAATTGGTGCATTGTGTGCAACACCAAGCTGAAAATCAGGGAGGAGGGGGACTTTTAAACTATTAAAGGTTCTAAAAATGCCATTAAAAGCAGGAGGCAAGGCCCAACCCCCCAGGGGTCTCCAAATGCCCCTTCCTTTAGCCCTGCCTGCCTTACCCCAACCACCAGCTGCTTGGGGGCTTCTTTGTGCTACCCCCCCCCCCACACACACACATTTGAAATGGCTGAAATGCCTCTCCTAAGGCTTAGCCATTAGCAGCAAGGGTTTGAACCTATAATAGGCATCTGTTCAGCTTCATCCTCTTCCACCCGCCATGGGAATGAGGCTCCCAAGCACATTTCATGTGACTTCAGCCCTGGGGCTCAGAGGTTCCACACCCAAATAAGGACAACGTGGGGCTGAGCTGGGTTTGCAGCAATGGGTTCCTAACCCACAGTGCATCGGCCATATCAACCAGTAAGAATAACCATCTTATTACCAATATGCCTGTGCAAAAATATACATACAGTCTCTCTCAATTCAAATGCTGAAGGAAGAGCACTTGCAGCACAGGGAACCAGAAATGTATGTTCACTACAGATGTGCTCTGGGTTCCAATCACAAGTCCTGGGTAGGGCCTGGAATTCAGCGGGGATGCAAGGTTAAAATGCACAGGCAGAGCGGCAATCCCACAACTCTGAAAACTGCCCTCATCCTGAAACACCAGAAGGGGATGCAACTGCATTCCACCCAGTTGTTCCTTCTCCATGCAAAAAGCTAGCCTGTGGGCAGGGACAGGTTAGGTACTGAAAAGGCCCACAGGGCAAAAAAGTACAAGTTTGTATTTGCTAATGTACATATGCCCTAAAGCCAGTGTGTGGGGCTGGAGGGGGCTTTTTAAAAGACTCTGCCTCCTACGATCATCCCTCTTTGGAAAATGAGGCATATGAACAGAGAAGAGACCATGTGAGTTCAGAAAAATGCCCCAAGCAGTCTGTTTTTATTTTTATGGGAGGCATTTATTATATCCTCAGATGCTACCCAGTCAGGCTTTTTAAAGGAATACAGAAACGAAACGGTAGAGCAAGCTTGGCCAGGCTGTTCCCCATACGTTCTCAGACACGCCCTTTCCTTGCTCAGGTGAGCCCCCCACCTGTTGCTCCTCCAACAGGTTTTGGGGCTTGTCTCTCCTCTCCCTCACCTGGCCCTGGTAGAACACCCGTGCCTGCGCTTCGGGCACTGTGCCTCCTGTTCTGAACTTGAAAAAGGCACTCTGCCTATGTACAGAGGCAGCTTAGTCAGGTTTGAAGAGGCGCGAAAGGAGCCAAGCTCCCCGTCCTTGCTCAGACGAGCCCCTGCACCTGTTGCTCCGCAGCAACGGTAGTGGGCGGCCGCTCCCCTCCCTCACCTGGCCCACATATTGCAGCCCGTGCCTCCTGGCCAGGCGCCGCGCCTCCTGCGTCCCGGCGGGCACGTGCACTGCCCAGCTGCTCAGGTAGACAGGCGGCTTCGCGCGCTCGCAGCACGACCGGCCCCACAGCAGGACCAGCAGCAAGAGCAGACTAGCCGCCGCCGCCGCCCCGCACCACATGGTCGCTCGTCGCCGGGGCGCCGCGGCAGCGCGCCGGCCCTTATAGGCGAGCGCGCCCTCGCACCCACGCCCCGACCCGCGCCCTCAATTTTCGCGCCACGCCCGCCCGGCCTGCGCGCGGCGTGCTCGGAGGACGCGCGGTCGCCACGGCAACGGGAAGCCGGCGGGGGACTACGCATCCCGCGGGGCAGTGCGCAGGCGCGCCGCTGCGGGAACAGCTGGCTGTCCCGCGAGGCCTCCTGGGAATTGCGGTTTTCCCGCGGCAGCGACCAGGAGGTATTAATTGTGCATTCGTTTATAACACTAAAACCACGTGTTTCTTTTGATTTTTGCACAATTTCATTTACTTCGTTTCTATACCTCCCAGGGGGCGAAGCTCTCCTGGTGGCTTACCGAGGTTAAAACCTTAAAAACATGTGAAAGAAACCATGTGCCTACAAAGAGAGAAGCATGCAACATACGGAGACACACATTTATCTGTAGAATATTTGTATATCATAAAATTGTAAAATAAAAATGTATACCATAAAATCAAAGCAGATGTTTGTTGCATTTAGATCTGAAAACTCCTCACAACAAAAATTATTTTTCCAAACTACCATGCTCCAAGCTTGAATGAATTTATCTTTACTTATTTACTCTAAAGATAGAAAGCCCTTTCATCTCTGAAACTCATTTTGGCATGCAGAGTTTCCATCATGGTCCTTCGTTTTCTCCTCAGAAGAACCCTGCAAGGTAGTGTGGTCTAAGACTAAGAGGTTGGTGCCAGGTTGCCCTCTGGCTTTGGTGGCTGACTGGGGAGCTGCACCTGCATCTCCCTAGTACTTGTCAGACATTCTGCTTTGCACCAGCTATAAAATAAGTATAACCTGATTTCATGGCTGCCATTGAGACATGATGTGAAGATCTTAATGTTTTCCCTCTTCCCTCCTCCTCCTGTTTTCCTTGCATGTTGTGTCTTTTTGCTCACAATCCTTTGGGCAGAGATTGCCTTGTGCTTTCCACAACACTGATTGAGGGGTACTGGCTGGAGTCCTAGATGGAGGCTTAGGGGATCTGAGTCCTGGTTTTCACTTGCCTGTGGAACTTACGGTGCAGCTTTCATCACTCACTGACTCTCAGCCTAACTTACCTGCCAGGGTTGTTGTGAGGATTAAACTGGAGAGGAGGAGAAGGTGTTGTGAGCAGCCTTTGGGTTCCTTGCAGGAAGAAAGGCAACTTGGAACATAAGGAATAAGATAAAACCCATGAGCATTATTCAAAATAGAAAAGATCCCCCCGCCCCAGCTCACACACACAACACCATGTTAAAAAGACACTTTTAAAAGGAAACCTTACTATATATAAAAGGAACCAAACATATAAAGGTGCTTTGGGATAGGTTTTGGGAAAGGTTCTTTAAAGACTTTAGTAAAATATTGAATTTAAATATTGCAGTTGATCCTGGATTAGCATTATTGCCATTATTTAGAGCACAGATGGGACAAAATACTAAAGAATTGATGATAAATTTATTAAGAGCAGTAAGATAAATGATAGCAAGGAATTAGAAAATAAAAGGTGAATATCATATAGTTGACCGGTATGAAGAAGTTGAGAATATAGCTATTAATGATAAGTTAATTTGTGATATTAAATGGAAAAAGGTTTGGTAAGTGAAAACAAATTTGAAAATATTTGGAGACCTGAATATGTTTTAATAAAAGAAAGGGGGTGTATTCTTCATTACAAGAATAATGAAGTGGGATAACCTGAATGAATAAATGATCTTTGATTAAGCAACTAGAGTTGTTGGTGCTGGTGGAGGTAGCACTAACATTGATGTATTGTTTAACTATGTTTATTAATAATGTTCAATTATATGTATTGTTACTATATTAATTGTATTGTTTTAATTTATGTTTAAAAGGAAACCTTAAAAATTGGAAAACAAATTTTAATTCCAAAAGAAGGCCCGCATAGATCTAAAAAGCAGCAGGCTCTGGCGCTCCGAGGCTTGGGAAGATTCCCCGAGGAAGAGCTCCCGCGCTGGCCTCCCGGCTGGCAGGCAGACAAACCGCTCCTTCCTCCTCCCCTTTCCACGTGGCCTCCAGAGCGCACCTGCCCGCAGCCGCCTGCCGTGACAACGTCTTCGCTACCTGCGGCCCCGCCGCCGCTCCCCATTGGCCCCATGTCCCAGGAAGCGGGGTCTACCCACCTGGTAGCTCCGCCCCTTCGCTAAGCGCTCGGCGCGTAGAGGTCGCGGACTGGTTGGTTCGGTTCTTTCCGTGGCCCGTGCTCGCCATGGGCTCCGAGCGGGGCCGCTTCCAGGCCTTGTTGGACGAGCCCGGCTGGTTGGGCGACCTGCTGGGCTGCCTGGAGAACTTCACGGGCGTCAAGCGGTTTTACCTGGCCACAGGTGGGTTGCCTCCTCTGGACTCGGACATGTCTTCGAGGACTCTGCCCATGCTCAGAGGCACTTTTAAATGTGATGTTTCGTTGAGGTGGTGACTAGATGACCGGCAAAACTTTAGCGCTGCAAGCCGAGTCTACTCAGAAGTAAGGAGAGAAAACAATTGGAGTCTTAATATTCTCAAATAGGAGGCAGGCCTGCTTTTCATTTCTATTTTTGTTTTAATTTGGTTGATTCATTCTTTATTCTTCCTTTCATTATCCTTTTCTTTGAATTGTTTTTGGCTGTTCAAAAGTTTTATATGAGTTAATCCTTGCAGGTGCAAGGGTCTTTTAAAAGTTGAATTATTGTTATTAAAACCTACTAAACTTAAAAATATTATAGGGACTTTAAATTTATGACTGAAATTGCTACATTTTGTGAACATATCTTTGACAGTATATTTACTTTCATTTTTATTATTAATTCATTTTCAATGTATTATTAAAATTACTCTTTTAATTTAAAAAAAAAATTGCAGTGAGGGGGAAGGCTGGGTCAAGATCTGGCCCGGGCATCCTAAGCTGCTGGGAATCCTGCAGCTTAGAGTAGTGGCCATTAGCTGCACTGTCTATTTTTAGATTGTAAGTAGCTGGGGTGCTGCTTCAGGTTCTTTTCGTTCGGTTTGGTGTTTTAGTCATAGTCATGGAAGCTGGAGTGGTGTAACATTCATACAAACAGTGACAACATTGCTGCCCCAATCCCTTGTACAATTTACATGAGTGTAAAGGGTGGTTGATTTTTTGTGGGGGGGAGGAGTATCCATTGGAGGGATTCCATGCATACATTATCAGGGTTGGAAAAATAGGTCCTTCCCTCTTCCTTTCCTTTCCCAGCCACTTGCTTATCTGTCTTCCACTGCAGCCAGCTCCCCCTCTTCCTGGATCCAAGGTTTTTCAAGGAGGGAGCCATGTGTGCCCCCCCCCCCGCCAGCCTGGCAAAGCGCCCCCCCTTTACATGCAAGGACCCTGGGTGAGCAGGGCCCATCTTCGGTGGTATTTTTTGCCACCCCCCTTTTCGGTGCCCATGCTTTCCTTGCACACCACTTGCCCTTTAGCTTTGAGCAAACTAGCCTATAGGGAGTCAGGTTCTATTATCTGATACAAGTGCAGGCAGAGCACTTGTATCAGATAATCCTCAGTGCACACTTACCCAGCTGTGAAACAAAGTTTGCAATTTCCAGTGGGCCAAGGAGGGAAGGGAAGGGAAGGGACCCGGCCATCTAAGGCCTCAGCAGTAGATGGCCTATTAATAAGTGTATAAATAGATAAAATTGTGCCCTGATTCTTTGGCAGTGAACATAACAGGAGAGCTCCTAGAGTGAGGAAGGGGAGACAGGTCTGATTCTGCTGCAGAGGATTCTGGGAGGGGTGCCAGAACCAGCTGCAGGGAGTGGGAAGAAACCAGTCCCTGAGACCAGTCATCTGTTGAATGCACTGTGCATCATGCCGTGACCAGTCAGCCAGCTGAAGCATATTCGTGGCTAAGCTTGACTAGCAGACCTGCCCAGGTGCCCCCAGTACCTGCTATATACCTGTCCTCTGCTCCTTTGAGTACCCCAGTTAGCAAAGGCACTTTTCACACATGCCATTTCTCCATGAATTACCTCCAGGACTATTGCTGTGGAAACATATTTGTTAGTACCTAAGACATGGTGTAGAGCCGATGTGGCATAGCAGTTAGTCCTCGCTCATCCTTAAGGCCAAGCACAGGCTGTCAGCGTAACCTACTTCACAGGGTTGTTGTGAGGATTAAATGTAACCTTGTTACAGGGGTTCCTTGCCAGAGAAAGGCAGGCAGGTTGGAAATGTAATGTAAGTATAATATGGGAAAAGTCCGTGGTGAAGCACTTGTGCTGCTCGTCCCCAAACTCATCCTGCTGCTGCTGCTTCCACTTTCTTCCCTCCCACTGAATTCTCTCTCTGTGCCCCCCAGGTCCCTCCATCAGAGACTCTCTGCATGGGGCATGCTCATTTCCCTGCACGTGAATGGGGCTTGCATCCCTAGGGCACCTTGCTGGAATATGGGAGCTTTCCAGTAATGGGAAAGAAACATTTATAATGGGAGGGGAACTGCAGAAAGCCGGGGATGCTGGAAAGGCAACTGTGGGGAAAAGCCAGTTCAAGTCACTGCTCTTAGCTCAAAATGGCCTGGCATTATCTGACAGTGGCCCAACTGGGCTCCATGCTCTCCACGCCAATGAGGACGACTGAAGACAGCGTCTTTGCCTGTGGGGCTGCTGATCCTAAACTAGTCTGTCTGGTTTGCCGCAGAGAAACCGTGTTGCAACCACCGAGCTTGTGGAGGCTCTTGCGCAGCTTCCCTCAGCCAGTTGTGCCCCTTCTTTGAAGTTATTCACTTCTCTCTTCTGACTGTTCCCCACTGCTTGTTCCTGCCTGTTGGAGGTAGCCTAGCAAAAGGATATTGGTGCAGCGGGCAGTGAAGCTGCCATCTGCTGCCAGAGGAATCGTGTGAGGTTTGGGCAGTGGAGTCTCATGAGATGCCATGCTCAGGCTTGGTTGACTGCACCACCCACCTGACCTCCTCGGGGGAATGGTGCTCTCCCAAACTTCTCCTGCTGCTCCTGTGGAGGCCCACTCTTGGGATCACAGAACCCTGTTTGGGCATGTAAAGGTCCCAGCTTGGTGGGGCTGGAACTTGAGGGGCGCTGAGACCTGCCCATAAGGAAGTTTGAAATCCTTTGCAGGGGCACTAAGGGTCACCTGAGATCCACCCTGGGATGGAGAGCTGTGGGAACCTGCTGAGATTGGGTGGCTCAGGCAGGAACCAAATGTGCAAGAGACGCAATATTGGTATGAGAAGCCAAGCTAGCCCGTTTCCACCAAGCTAGAGCAGGGCCAGGCAATGTGCAGATCACGTGGGGCCCCTTCCAAACTGAAGTAGCCACCGTAGCGTGAGCGGCAAATCCACTTTGCTTCTTTCTTTCATTTCTTGCTGCAGGCAGGAGTCTTGTCCCTGGCGAGGCCTGCTTGGGAGGGGTTAGAAGGTGGCCCCAGCACTCCCCAAGTTTCCCGCCCCTGCTCTGGACTGAAGCTCCTCCCCTGCCTCCATTTCAGCCTATTCAGAATACCTGTGAATGAAGAAAGTGGCTGGCAAGTCATAACCCAGGACTGCTGTCCACCTCATTCTTGCCAAGTTAAACTGATGGGGGGGGGGGGAGGGAACCCCCAGGAGCCCAGAAACCAGTTGAGATTGATCAGATGACAGAACTAGATCAAGGTCTCAGGGGTGGGGCAATATAGGGACTGCAGGGGCTGGCATGGCTACTGCACGGAGTGTCCTTGCAGTGCCAGGGAGGAAGGAAACTGGGGGAGCCAGGCAAGGGGGTTCATGGGAAAGAGCTGTGATATACATACACCAGTCCTAGGAGCCAGAGGCTCTCCTGGGAACAGGTGGGTATGACCTAGAGAGGATCACGGAAACATGGTGCGGATGCAAAGCGGGGCTGGAATGTCAGCGTAGAGGGATAGACTCTGTTTAGGAAGGACAGGAGGGGAAGGGGGGGCTCTGCTATATGACAGGGAAGGGATAGGGTGCAGAGCGATGGGGGCGGGTAGAAGCGGACCCAGTGGAGGCGATCTGCGTATGACTGATGGGTCTAGACGGGGTGGGAGCTGATAGTGGGGGGTATGTTATTACCCACCGGGTCAACTTGAGACCCCGGACGATGCTCCGAAGGATATCCCAGGGAAGGGACACGGTTACAATGGGAGAGTTCGACCTTCCTGTTACTAGTTAGGAGATGCACTCGGGAGTCGCAGCTGGGTCCTGTCACTTCCTGGAAGTGATGGAGGCAGCAGGTACTTGTTGGTAGCAGTTAAACATGAGCCAGCAGTGTGACGTGGTAGTTAAGAGGGCAAACACTGCCCTTGAATGTATACACAGAAGCGTGGCTTCCAGATCTAGGGAGGTGTTAATACTGCTTCACATGACTCTGGTGCACCCACAACTGGAGGACTGTGTCCAGTTCTGGGCACCACATTATAGGAGAGACACAGCCAAGTTAGAATTGGTTCAGTGCAGTGCAAGGTCATGAGAATGGTAGCCGAGTTGTGGGGGATGACATACACGGAGCGATAGAGGGAGCTGAGTCTTTTCAGCCTGGAGAAGAGGAGACTCCAAGGGAATCTTTTAGCAACTTATATGTATGTGAGGGGATGTCATGTGGAGGAGGGCCATGACCTGTTCTTCCCTGCAGAGGATGGCAGGATGTGTTCCAGTGGAGCAAAGCACAAGGAACCAGGCTTCCGGTTGGATGTCAGGAAGTACTTTCTGATGGTTAGGACCCCTAGGAAATGGCATGGGCTTCCTCAGCAGGTGGGGGGGATCAGTGGGGGCATTCAAGGAAAGATTGGACAAGCACATGTTGGGATTGCATGAGCAGAGCCAGCTGGAGCCGGGGGTCCGACTAGAAGGCCCGGGAGACCCCTTCTGACTCGCTCTGTTTCTATGTTTCTATGTCCCAGGAGTCTCAGCTATTGGGCGGTATAAAAAATGAAATGAACAAATGAATGAAAGGAGGTGTAATCAGGGTGCACAGAGTGATGCCAGGTGTGAGGAAAGGGAGACATTTTTCTCCCTGTCTCATAATCTGGGAACCCAAAAGGGTGACCACCTCCTTCGCATAGCACAGGGTTCAATGATGATGCCATGAGGTCTCTGGTTGATCCAGGAGGACCGTCGTGAATGCTGTTAATGGTCATGGAATGAGATTAAAATCTGTCATTGAAAGACACTCCTTGGAAAGGATTCAGATAGGAGGGAGGGGACTCACCTTCCTCTTCGCTCCTGTGAACACAGTTTGTGCTTAAAAAGCAAGAAAAGGTTTGCTTTATTTCCTTTTACGAAGATCCAGTGCTTCATTCCAGAACCCACCCTGCTCTCCCTTCCTCCTCCTCTTTGTAATGGTGAAATAATGGGAAGCCAAGTTCCCAGGATTCCTCTGGCCTGGCTCACACCGGCCTTTGCACCAGGCATGCTGGCCTGGACTTTGGTTTTCAGGTCCCTTGAATTCATTGGCTTAGTCATGCATTCAGTGGAGACTTCAGCCCAGAAATTCGAAGAAGGCTGAGGCTGGGAAGGACAGCAGTGAAGGGACTAGAAAAGATCCTCAAGGACAAGACCGTTTGCTGGGGACCAAGGCCAAGATCATGCACACGATTGCGTTCCCAGTCACAGCGCATGGGTGTGAAAGGAGGGCAGTGGAGAAAGCTGACCGGTGGGACGTGTGTGCTCCTGCCACACGATGCTGGAGGAGAGCTTTGCGCATACCCTGGACTGAGAGGAACATGAACCAGGGCCTGGATCAAAGCCAGGCGGGACTTTCCTGGAAGCCGAAGTGACGAACCTGAGGCAGCCGTGCGCTGGGCACATCGCGAGCGGGCCCTGGCACTGGAGGATGTTGAAGGCGGAGGGGACCAAGAGCAAATGTTGGGGCGGCTCAGTTCTCCCATATCGGAAGGCGGAGCCCTGAGCTTGCGGGAGCAGAGGAGTGCTGTGGGGGCAGGCTGTTGCGAAGGGTCCTTGTTCGTCGACAGGTTCAACGTAAGATGGGGACAACCTGATGCACGTCAGAACCTCAACCAGGGATGGGTCTCTGCAGGAAGGTCTCCCCGCTCCTTCCTGACTCCAGTGGCTGATGCGGCACAAACTTCCTTCCGCCTTTCCAGTCCCGCACAGCTCTCTCTCCGTAGCAGATGTGAGCGGCATTCCCCCATCTGCACTCTCCAGATGTGTTGGACTCCACTTTCCATCTTCCCCAGCCACTGGAGATTAACATATCTGGTCCAAGTTTTTCATTAGCCCATTCAGTCTCAGCCTGGCCTTCCCAGTTGGGAGGATATCCCCTTTTCCCCCTCTTTCAAAGAACCCAAAGCAGCTTTCTTGGTCTTTATCCTCAAAATAGCCCTGTGAGTTAAGCTGAGGGTCAGTAGCTGGCCCAAAGTCACCCAGAGGGCTTCGTGGCCTAATGAAGCAGGTCTCCTGAGTCCTAGGCATTTACTCTAACCACTATGCCGCGAAAAGGCATGCTGTTCATACATGGTCAACAAAATAAAATCTAGGACCTTGCCATGAAGTGAGAGAGCCAATTACACGCAACTCAGGTTCAGACAGACTTTTTCTCATGTGGGACCCCCAAGGTGGAACTCGTGGCCGACAAACCCAGAGGGCTCCGAGTCAGCGTCGCTGGCCTCATATGGGGTGCTGGGCCTGCTTCAGCTCATCGGCCTGCTTCAGCTGTGGAGGTGCTAGGGACCACGGTCTAGTGATGGGCAGGGTCAAAGGCAAAGGGACAGGGCCAGAAATACAAGTATCTTTTAGCTGCAGTTTGCTTCTGCCAGGAGCAGTGTCTTAGAGACATTCAGCCTTTCAGTCAGGATGACACTGACTCGGAATTTCAGAAACCACTAAAGGATGTGGGATTGGGGAGAAAGGGGAGGGGAAGGGAAGGGAAGGGAAATAGCAGGCTTGCAAAAGGACCTTGGGTGCATTTGTCTTAAGTTATTCATCACCCACTCACAGTATTTGGAGAGCAGAGATGTGACAGCTCGCCTGGTCAGACTTTTCCCCCTGAGGGTGAGACTCCTTTCCATTTAAAATGAAATATTTCTAAATTTGCTTCTCCACATGTAAATTAACATGTGCCGATTTCATGCGAACCTGTGCCCCAGTTTGGCCTTTCCTTGGCATGATGTGAATTTTCTGACAGCACCTGAAGGTTTCCCACTTTAGGGGACCAGTGTTTGAGCCTTTGGAGGGTGGGAGGGTTTGGAATGGAGGGGGACCGTTTGAAAAGGGGCAGTTGGAGCTGATGCAAGACAGGGAAAAGACAAGGCGAGAGGACGCGGTTGAACAAAGGGACAGTGAGAATTTCGGTTCAGTTCATTCTTGGTCAGTATTTAGTGATGTTTGTAAATAACTTCCATTTTCCACACCTTGGGATTTTAATTTAATTTTTAAAAACTGAATGAAAAACTAGCCTGATGATCAATAGGTATAACTTTCCTTGGTAAAATCATGTAATCATTGGCGCATAGCTCAGCCAGAGAGAAACTCATTTCATGCATCCTTGAAATGGAGCTGAACTTAACCAAGTCCCATTCCAGAGAGGGCCATTTGATTCTCAAGATAACAGCAGCACAAACAAGGGCAACTCACACCAACCCACCTCATCCTCCTTCCCAGCCTCTTCTTTCTGCTTTGGTATCCAAGTGGGAAAGATCACGCTATTCTAAGTTTTCACTTCTGTAACCTACTGAAAAGTGTTAACTGCCTAACCCTTTCATGATCAATATGAAAAGGGCCTCCAAGGACTGCTCAGGGTGACAGCTGGAGTGACTCGTTGGCCAGCAACTATTCTGAAGAACAAATCTTTTAAAAGAAAGCTTCCCCTGTTGTGCATTTTGGGCACACACGCAGCTGGGCATGGGACCATTTGGTCAGCAAGCCCCCAGTGATCCAGTTCACCCACGGGAGCTTTGGATGCTAAGCAGTGCAAGGTCTACTTCGAATGCCTGTAATGCTCGGTCACATTCATGGCGGCCCCACTTTTTCCCCTCATGCTTATTCACTTTATTCCAAGCCACCCCATATTCTAAGCTCTCTGGAAGTGAGCAACAATGAATAAATGCAATATGCAACATAAACAACAGTAGAAACATTGTAAAATCACTTTGTACATTTTAAAAGCAAGTGTTAATATCTTAACCCATACCAGTCATACTGCTGGGCTTACTAAAATAACTGACAATATTCCCATGCCTCTAAATTTCATGAAGATGGTGCCAGGCAGGCCTCAGTGTGAATCCTTCCAGAATTTGCGGGCTACCACAGAGAAGGCCTGTTTCTCCTTGTTGCCACCAACTAAGCCTTTCGTGGAAGTGGCATTCAGGCAAAGAGTGTAGTGTCCAGGTAGACTGCAGCTGGTCGAGGCATTTCGTCAGGCATTGTGGCCCCAAACCATAGAGGGATTTATAGGTTGCAAGCACTATCTTGAATTATGCCCAGAAATATAGAGGCAACCAGTGCAAGTGGACCACAATTGGTGTTACGTGATCAGATGGTCTGATCCCTGTTGTTCCTCTGGCTGCAACATTTTGCACAAGCCGCCATCCCAAACTGTCTTCAAGGACAGCCCCACAGAGCAGGCATTGCAATAGTCCAGTTTACGAGAGTACCAGAATACTGACGCCAGGCTGTCCTTGCCCAGAGGCGGGTGTAGCTGGGCTGGCTGAAGGCACACTGTACTACCAGGCCCCAGCCAGCACTGGCTCTTCCTGCAAGAATAACTGCACCTGTTGAATTTGACTGGTGCAGATGGGGGAGAATTTCATTTCTGTTCCTTTTTGAAATGTATTTAAATTGTCAGTTCTTTTCATGTTCAGGATGGGAACAGGTTGAGATTTTAAAATGTCATTTGCAGGAGAAAACAGCAGTAGCCATACCTGTGACATTGCATTGGTAATTAAGAGTGTTTTAGGGTGAGTGATATTTACATTTGGCCTGTGTTGAACATTATGTCCATTTATGGCATTTATCATCTGCCCAAGAACTGCCGGAAGGCAAACATGCATAGCTCCGCTTGTGCATTTCCACTCGGTGGTCAGCTGATTTTGCAGCTCACTAAAAATCTAAAGCTGACTAAAAATTCCTGTATTTTTGCACTGAGGGCAATAACAAGTGGGTAGGTGGGTTCCCAAACTTCCAAAGAAAGAGACATGTTGTACCCACCTTTTCTGAGTGATGACATAGAAACAGAGCGAGTCAGAAGAGTCCTCCCAGGCCATCTAGTCTGATCCCCGGCTCCAGCTGGCTCTGCTCATGCCTCCCTGCACCTCTAAAAAGCCAGGTAGTGTGGTGGGACAGTGCTGGATGGGGGCTTGGGAGATCCGGGTTCTTGTCCCCACTTTTGGCATGAAGCTCACTGGGTGACTGAGTAAGTCATGTACTCTAAGCCTGGCCTACATTGCAGGGCTGCTGTGAGGATAAAAGAGGACAGAGATTATGTAAGCTACTTTGGGTCCCTATCAAAAGGAAAAAAGGGTGGGGCATAAATGCAAGAATAAACTTTTAAAAACTACACCTCTCCTGCTTTCCCTGGTGTCCTCTGCATCTTGGCAGCACCTCGCCCCATGGGTTACTGTGGTGTGAACTTCTGTGGGAGGAAGCCGGTAGGTGGGTGCGATGCTGGATAGAGAAAGGACTTCTGTGTTGGGGATGCTGCCCCCTGTGGTGACTCTCTGCACTGCAGCCACTCTGTATAGAGAGAAGAACAACTGAGCACCGCCCTTTGTGGTGAGCTCCAGCACTGTGCCTCCCTGGGGAGGAGCCTTCTGGAGTGACTCCACCCACTCAGGCTGCTCTTTGGCTCCTGCTGGGCAGGAAGGAGTATATAAGGGGACTTCCTGGGGCAGAGAAAGTGGACAAGTAGCCAGGTCACCTGGGGGCTGCCATGTCGTGTGTTTGGGCCACTTGCTTTGTAGGCATCCTGCCCTTCTTCCCACAAGCACCCCAAGATGACTTACATAATCCTTCTTGCTTCCCTATTTCATTTTTCATTCTTCCAGGAGGGAAAAAAGAGGGCTGTAAATGTGGCTCCGTAGGGAAGGGGTCTGTCCTGAAGAAACTGGGTGGGGGGGAATGGGCTGCAAAGCAGTGTACTGGCCTGGGATGCCCGCCATCCAGTGGCTGAGCATGTTACTGCATGTTTCAACCTGTGGAAGCTTGTAGGGTATAATGCAATCCAAAAGCAGAACAGCTGCCCCCCATGGCCCCATTAGCACACCTGCCAGGCTTTTCATGGACCTGGCAGTACGGCGTGGCTGGACAGAGATGCACACGCATCCATTACCGTGGTGGTTATTTTGGGTGCAAAGGCTTGTTGCCAGAGCTTCTAGGATCACCTCTGTTCTTGCAAATAAAGAGTTAATTTGATGGGAACCGTGGTCAGACTGTGGGAGTTTGTGCCACCACCGCGACTTCATGCAGCTCTGTGGGGACCCCTTGTCCTCCTCTGTGCCGCCATTCAGCTTCGCCTCGGTCTGGATGGCCTTCATGGCTGGACTGGCGCCCTGATCGAGAACGGCCTCAACAGGAGGCCTATCCGGCTGTGGGTGTTCATCGTCAAATTCTGCGGGCATCAGTGGGCTTTTATATTGGCCACTGCCTTGTTAAACAAGCCACTTATGTACATACTAGGGGAGACAGAGAGATTTCAGAGTACATAAGGCATCATCCTGAGGATTTTGTAAAGCAAGAAAAGAAAACCATGGCAGAAGTTCTGGAGGACTTCTGTCTAGTTCGCTGAAGACTTTGTGAGTGGCTACCGTCTCGCTCAATGATGTGTGCGTATACGTCCTGTCCCAGCGCGAGCCTCTTGCACGGGACTTGCATATAATGTACATCAGCAGTTGGGACGGAATCCTGATTTAAACATGTAGACTGCGATCTTACCATTAAAAGCTATGACTGAGTAGCAAAAAAAAAAAAAAAGAGTTAATTTGATGGAGGAGGGGCAGATAGGAAAACATAGGCTACGTGGTCCCTGCTCGTCTTGTCACGGAATTGCTGCTAGTGGGAATCTGGCCATGAGTATCTGTTCTCAGATTGACTGGGCTCTTCCTTGCGTGCAGGTTCCATTGTTTCCCTGACACTCTACCTGATGCTTGGATATGGCACATCCCTGGTTTGCGACCTCATCAGCTTCGTCTATCCAGCATATGCCTCGTAAGTAGCCCTCTGGGGACTGAGATTTCCTGCTTTGACCTCTGTCTGAACCTGCCATCTGCAACTTGGGCTCTCCAGATTGTCTGGACAGCAACTCCTTCACCAGCCATGACCACACTTGCTGGGGATGATGGGAATTGTCAGCCAACCCGTCTGGCTTGGGGTGAGCTCCCTAAGACTGTCCATGTTGGCAGTACCGAGAGGAAAAGGGTAAGAAGAGCAGATTTATTATGGGTTTAGTGATGGGCTGATGGGATGAATTTCTATGCAGCCTCCCTGGCACCAACCAAAGCAGCTTACAAAAAGTTCAGAATAATTGGATTTTTTTAAATTGGAAAAATTCCATAACCGCACTTTTTAAAAGCCAGGTTAAAAGGATGTGTCTTGACTTCCTTCCTGGTTGCAAAGGGAAGGCCGTCCTATTTCAAGCAGGGTTGTGCCAGTCTGATAAGGAGTTCATGCCACTGGTGGAGGGAGGGGTCTTTTGCATGTGTGGGTGGTTGGGGAAGATTGTGATGCACGGCTCATAGGCCCAGCCATGAGTTATAGACACGCCTCGTTATGGTTCCCCCCAGCGTCACCCCCCGAGGAGAGTCCAAGCTGTCCTGTTGAACCGTAGCTGTAATCAATGCTGGCCTGGCCGCTCTGCCTCCCAAGGGGGGGTTCTTTGCCAGTCAAAGGGGTCCCCTTTGCCCATTTCAGGCCAAGCCAGCCTGACATAATTTGCACGACTACCAGGTTCAGTGCTGCTGGGTGGGAAGATGCATTTTCTTCTCTGAGGCAAGGACTGAGGTTAAGCAGAGAGGGGCAATCGGTGATCTGGCTGATTTGTGCCCTGCTCTTCCCTCCGTTGCCCCCTCCAGCATGAAGGCCATCGAGAGCCCCAGCAAAGAGGATGACACCCTCTGGTTGACCTACTGGGTGGTCTACGGCATCTTCAGCGTTGCCGAGTTCTTCTCCGACACCTTCCTCTACTGGTTCCCCTTCTACTACATCAGCAAGGTAAAACAGAACAAAACAAAATCAGAGGAGGTAGTTGACAAAAATATTTTGCTGTTTTGCTCATGCCTGGCCCCCATTCATTGGCTTATACCAGGGCCAGGTACACAGTGAGTCTTGACTCATGGATGCGCTTGCTCTCTTCCATTATGATCACTAGGCTGAAAGCAGCAGAATGAAATTCAGTAGGAACAAGGGCCAGGTCCTCCACCTCAGAGAGCAGAAACCACATTCGTCACTAGATGAAGGGGAATGCTTGGCTCAATAGTGCTGCAGATAAGAAAGACTTTGGAGCTGTTGTGAACAACATGCTACTCGTAAATGTGAGCCAATGATGCGATGCAGCCACCAAAGGGGCAAATGCCCTTTTTAAATGCATTAACAGCACCGCCAAGTCATGAGAACTGCTGGTTCCCCTTTACTCAGCACTGGTTAGGCTTCATCTACAGTCCTGCATCCAGTTCTGGGCACCAAAGCTGAAGAAAGATACAGAAAATTGGAGAGGGTCCAGAGGAGGGCAACAGGGATGATGCCGCATCTGGAAACAAGCCCTATGGGGAGAGATTGAGAGAAGTGGGCAAGTCCAGCTTTAAGAGGAGAAGACTGAGGGGAGATGTGGTGACAAGGAGCTCAAAGGCTGACACAAGGAGGAAGGGCAACCGCTCTTCTTGATTGTCCGACAGAGTAGGACAGAAGCAGTGAACTCAAGTTGCAGCAAACCAGGTCGGAGCTAGGTATCAGGAAGGTTTTCCTGACTCTTAGAGCATTGCAGCACTGGAACCGAGACCCAGGGAGGTGGCGGGCTCTCCCACTGGAGGCATTCAGGATGCAGCTGGACAGGCCTCTGGGAGGGATGGTTGCACTGGCGCCTGCCCTGGGCAGGGTCTTGGACCCGCTGGCCCCTTCCAGCTCTGTTCTAGAATCCTATGCGAACTGTGACTGTTGCCCCTTTTAGATAGACCACATCACTGTTAAGTTCGTTTCTTCACTTGCCTCGCAAGAGAGGGCCTGCCTGCTTGGAGTGCTTTTCCATGGGAATATGGACACTTTGGGAGGAAGGGTTCACTGAAGCCCCCAGTTAGATTCTCCAGAGAAACCGCAGCCGTTTAGACTGTTGCAGTGAAAACAACGCCAGTTTTACAGCCCTTTAGGATGAACAGATGTATTTTCTCTGGCATAGATTTCCCTGGTGTGGGGTGGGGGGGGTGTTACCTGGATGGCTCATCTCCTGGCTTCCACACTCCCCCCACAAACCACCTCAACAGCCCCTTTTACCTGTCTCTGAAGCTTCTTTTCTGACCTGTGTGGTTCTTTACACCAGCTGTGAGGGGGAAATGGGGGTTCAGAGCACTGATCCCCATCTCTGAGGCTGCAGAGCTGTCTGTGATATTGGATCTGGGAATCTGAAGTATCCTGCAGCCCCACACACTGTTCAAGGGGCTACAGGATTGCTTCCTGACAGCACGGAGAGACATATTGTTAATAATAAATGCTAAATTGCACCAGGGAGGGAGCTGAATGGAGATTCAGGCTCTTGCTGCCACATCAGGGTGGGCGATATCCAGGAGACTGGTGGGGAATCACTTAGACCCCAGGCCATGCTCACCACTCCAAGAGGGGTAAGATAATCCAAATAAAACCAAAATGTGCTGTCATCCTGTTGTTGACGGGGCTGCCTGGGCCTAGTGGTGCTTGTTCGTTTGGAAACAAGCTAGTTTCGCTCCTTCACCCCTTCCTGAGAAGTATATTAAGTGGACCCACCATATTTCAGAGGGGCTGGAGGCCACACTGGGGTTTGGATCCTGGGGTCACATCTCCCCCACAACACATGTGTCGGGAGATCGGCTAGTGTGAGTTTGGCACAGCACCTGGTGAAGAGTCCAGCGTCTGCAAAAGCTCATACCAAGGGAAGGAAGTGCGGCACTTGCTGAAGCGCTAAAAGCTTTCTTGCTGTTTCTAGTGTGTATTATATTATCTCTTGCACATTAATAACAGAATGAAATAGACCTTTAAGAAGTAGGGTGGGAGGGTGGCTTATCCGCAGGATGGATACTCAGAGTGAAGCAGACCGATGGCGCTTAGATGCAGCTGCCGTATAACCGTATTAATTTCTGGATTATGTTTGCATCCTGCCCTTTTTTCTCGCAAGGAAATAAAGGCAGCTTGCATAACACTCCTTTCCATTCCACTGTATGCTCACAACAGCCCTGTGAGGTAGGCCTGGCTGAGAGTCCAGGGCTGGCCCTAGTCTCTTGGCTAGCTTCATGGCTGCGTGCATACGAGAACCTGGGCCTCCCAAGCCCCAGGCCAGCCCTCCATCACCAGGCCCTGCTGACTCCGTGGGCGACAGCCTGCCCTGAATGCCAGCTGGAGCCATCCCACTGGAGTGTCTACAGTCAGGCCGGTTCATACGGGAGGGGGTCGAGGCGCAGGACTTCAAGCGTCCGCCGTGGCACTGACCTCTCCGGAACTGCCTCCCCCGCCCAGTGCGTCTTCCTGCTGTGGTGCATGACTCCCTTCCCGTGGAATGGCTCCCGTGTGCTCTACCGCAGCCTCATCCGCCCCTGGTTCCTCAAGCACCACCAGACCGTGGACGGCGTCCTCAACGACCTGAGTGCCCGGGCTGCTGGCGCTGCCTCCATGGCATCCCAGGATGGTAGGCTGGGGCAGGCGGGTGGGCGGGGTGTGGGGTTCTGGCCACACACTTGGCCACAACGTTCGGGGAAGTTCTGGGGGTGTGAACTGGGGCGTGGCCTGGGGCGGGAAGGGGGGCAAACAGGTCAGCCTGGAACCAGACAGGTACTTTTGCCTGAAAACGGGCGCTTTCTCCCTTCTCCCATCCTTGTGCCACACAGGAGAGTTCTGTGGGGAATCCACCCGGGGCAGGAATCCCCAAGCTCGGCTCCCTGGACTCTAGTCTGTTTGCAGCAGTCCTGAGTCCAACCCCCTGGAGCCCCATGTGCCTGCAAGCAGCGCCCCTCCCCACCCCGTCCTCACCGCCTGATGCGGAAGAAGATGGCTTGTCATGTGAGCCTTGCAGGCTTCCTCTTGGTTCAGCTCACTTTGTGAGGCAGGAGTCCAAGCATGGGAGGGCGTCGGTGAACATGAGAGGGACAAATTCCTCTGGGTTCCTCCCAGTCCCGCTACAAACACCCTGGACGCCTGGTTCTTTTGCTTCTTGGCACCCTCTTAGTATTCCTTCTGCAGGGTTCTTTTTTTCCTTCCATGGCTCTTATTTATTTATTTAGCAATTTTAAATGCTGTCCCAATACTAAAAGCCTCTGGACAGGGTACCAAAAACTCTGCGTGCAGCTCCTTCTTGTCCACTGTGCAAGGAATTCTCTAGTAACGTAACAAGTGCTGCCATCACGTATTCAAGCAGCCACAAGCTAAAACCAAGGCAAATGGGTGTTTCTAGCCAGGGCTTACTCAGAGGAGGAAAGGAGAAGGCTGAGATCCAGTCTCTGCAAGCTGGGCATGGTGGATCGTGCCTGGCAAGATCTGGAGCTCAGGGAAAACAACACACAGGTGGGCAGGGGCGAGTTTGCATGGCACGGGTGCGGGCGCCTCCGTTTGTGCTTTGGCAGGATGCCCCAATTTTCAAAAGGGCAGTCTGGACTGGGGGAAGAGGCATGCGATTTCAGAAGAAAACTTTCAGGCAGAGGTGCACGGGGAGGTGGCAGGAGGCAGGAAATGTGGAGGGATCCATTGTGGGGTGCCGCGGAGGCTGCCTTGGCCGCACTCAGGCCCCCTGTGCTTCAGCGAGGGTCCCTCCAGGGCAGTTCTGGGGCTCCTGCCTTCCTGGGCCGCCCCAGCCCCATTCTTTGTGGGGAACAGCAAGGCAGGCTCTGCTTTATCCCTGCAGTCTCAACAGTGGCATTATTTAAGGTACTTTAACAACTGCAGAGCTGCAATAATAATGAATAATGCTGTCAGAGTGTGGTTATTCGCAGCTGGGTCCCTGAAGGCATTTTGCATTTTGGGGTTCAGCCCCACACCCCCACTTTTGTTTAGGTTCTCGGGAACATTACTTTTCTTTCAACCTCACCAGTGTGAACTTCTGGGAAGCAGGTATTTTGTGACTGGGCTGACCCGCCCCCATGACGGGGGGGGCGGGCCATTTTGTGAAGGAGCTTGCGGCTTTCTCTCCAAATTCCACATGTGTCCACCAGCCTGGAGCGGATGGGCGTCCTGGGCCCCTCCAGGCTTTCAGACCAAGGAGACCTTCCCCAGCTCCACGGGAAGGTGCTCACCCACCTTCTGCATGCAAGGCGGGTGTGGTGCCGTTTGGCCGCCAGCAGCCTCCCAGACAGGTGCAAAGGTGGGCTATTATTGCCGTCTCTGTTGAACAACGGAAAACCTCCATGTGGTGGCTCTTGGGAGGGTGCGAATGCGCCTGTCCCAGCTCAGAGCAAGCTTTCTTGTAACCATATGTCCTCCTCTTGCTTTTGCAGTGTCCCAGGAAGTCACCAAATGAGCACTTTTCATCGAGAACTGAGTGGCCCCTGTGTTAACTGCTGAGGAAAAAGAGAACTTCCATTGTGGATTATTATTTTTCCTGCCACTCTTGGAGCCTTTGGAAATCTCTTCCTCGTGCACGCGCTCTCTCTCTCTCTCTTCCCCCCACCCCCTCCCTGTTTTTACCTCCCCACGGCACACTGCGCACCAGTGATTTGGTTGCCCATACCTGAAGATGGCCTTGTGCTGCTTGGGAGCTGCAGCAGGGGGCTCTCTCGCTGCATCGCACTCTGTGCAGAACCTTGCCTGCCTGCTTGCCTGCCATCAGCTGGGGCAGCAGCCCCCAAGCCAGCTTCTCTCCCAGGCAGTGAAGTCGTGGTGGAGGCCGTGATCTGCGCTACTTCCAGCTAAGGGCACGGGGGGTGGGGGGCAGGGAACCTGCAGGGCTGAGCAAAACCCGGCAAATACTGGGATGGCAGGGAGGCTCGGCTTGGCTTGGCTTTGTTTGCAGAGCAGAGCCTTGCAAGGAAAGGGGAAATGTCCCAAGGGGTGCGTTTGGTCCGCCTCAGGTGAGAGGATCTTTTCACACCCACGTAGTTTGAGGCGACCCACACGGTTCGTGTGCGGGCTGTGTAAAGCTTGAGTGCTTTTCCCCCACAAGGAAATGGGGTCGCAAGAAGATGTTTTCCATTTGTCTGTTGTGACTGGACCTTCTTTTCCTCCTTGAGAAAATTCAGCTTCTTGAAGTCAGGGTAACCATCCTCCCCTGGGAGTGGAGTGAGGGAAATTTCATCAAATGTCATGGAACCGTCTCTTCCTCAAGTATGAACTGAAACTTTATAAAGTTGAAGAATTAAAAATCTTACATATTTACACACACACACACACACACACACAGGGGGCAAATGGATTCCTTCCCCAGTGCCTTCTAGGCATTCTGAACTACAACTCCAATCAACCCCAGCCAGCAGGGCTAAGGGTTGGGATGCTGGGGATTGTAGTCCCCCATTCCTGTTTGTCTTACAGCCTCCTCCATGGGATGCTGAAGTGACAAAATTGTCCCCTCCCCTTGTTTGCCATTGGAGGCAAGCATTGCTCGTGGCACAGGGTTTGGTGTTGCTCACAGTGCAGCCAGGGACTGGCGGAGAGCCACTTCCTCTGCTCCAGATCTGAGCTTGGAAGGTGGCTGCCACTCCCTGGCTGCAGCTCGGCCTTTTTCAAACTTGCCCTTCAGATGTTTCGGCCCCCAACACTCACCAAGCTTCAGCTGGAATGGCCAGTGGAGAAGGATTCTGGGCATGGAAGTCCCAAACACCTGGGTTGCTAATGAACCAGAGAGAGGGGGGTGCTCGTAAATTGTTCCCCATCAGCCCCCGCTCAACTGCAGAGAAAGAGACCTTCAGGAAAGCAACCTGAGGTGGGTTCAGCAGGGTTTCCCCACCTTGCAGGGTGTGTGTGCAGGGAGGGGGGTTGTTTTGGAGTGCTGAATCTGGAAGCTTGCGGGTTGCTGCTGGTGGTGACCCCGTTGGCCCAGCACTGTCCCAGTCCTCTCCGGCATCTGAACACAGCTTGCATATCTTCCCAGGCGTGCCAGAGCAGAATGGCCTTGTAAAGGCCTATGAAGAACTACCTGGGGTTAGTCTCGGAGGCGCTTTTAATTGCTGTATCAACAGGGCCCGCCCGGTGGACTTGACGGCCTGCTTGGGCCATCCCGAGTGGGGGTGCTCCCTTTGGTGAAGGAAGAGGTGGTGGGAATTGCATGCTCTGGAAGTGCCCCATTTCTGCACTTCTGTCCCAGCCCATTTGAAAAAACGGTGTGAAGAAAGCAAACTGCTTCATAATACCACAAAACAGTCCACTGAGCTGGGAGGGGGTCAAATCCAGTATGTGGGTTCTCTTATTTAAAACAAATACAAACTTTACTGAGACTTATTTTAAATTAGCTGGGATTATGCAGGATTAAATAAAGAGCCTGTTCTTAAAGAAATGGAATAAAAGGTGTTGGGCAGGGGGATAATTCTGCTGGTGTTGGTGATAGACAGGTGGCTGAGCCAGCCAGGGGAGCATGCAAGGAAGGAGGAGGATGGAGGGAAGAGGAAAAGTGAAGTCCTCTTTTCCAGCTTCCGCCCACATCTCTGCACTGGGGTAGTTGTCCACCTGTCCTGGGGAGCATCTTCAGCTGCCGGAGTGGCCAGTCACAGCTAAAGCCTTCCTGGCCCTTGTATCTCTAGCATTGCCCCAGCAGGACTGCCCAGACCGAACCTCGGTTGTCCCAAGTTTTCCTTGGGAGAGTGGTTGACTCTGTGCTATCATCGCCTTGGCTTGCAACATGACTGCATCCTGCCTTCTTGTCTGGCAAATGCAAGTAACACAGGCAGAGGCTGTGGTGACCCGGTGGAGTCCGATTCCCATTGGCTTCCTCTTCATAGCTGCCCAGCCTCACTGGACAAGTCAGCAGCCTGAGCAAGGCAGTGGAGAAGTGGCTTCAAAAGGAGCCAGACTTGGATTCGGCCAGCCCTGCCTTTCCTCCCGCTGGCTGTACCTGGAGATCAGCTAGGGCTGGGATCGTTCGCTGAGCATGGCTGTCTGGGGAAGCTGGAACAAGCACTTGGAGAGCAAGCAGTTTGGGAAAGGCTAACAGACTGTACGTACCCCTGAGCACTGGCTCTTCTGTTCCAGGTAAGGCAAGGTTCTAGACCTTATGGTTCTGAATCTGGGTCTGATTTAAATGAGGTGGTAGAAGGCAGATTTATGCCAGGTCAGGCCCACTGACCCATCTAAGCCCCGTATTCCTTAACTGGCACAGTCCCGGGCAGAGAAGTGATCTTGCCCATGGCTTGTACTTGCCTGTCCGAACCGGTGCTTGAACCCAGAACGATCAGCAGGGACCTCAAGTGGTTTGGAAAGGGCCCCACCCCCTGCGCTATCTTTCGGCAGATTTAGGGTAGGGGCCGTGCGTGCAGAGCCAGTGCGCTTGGGCAAGGAAGGCGGACCGAGCTTGCTCGAGGACTTGTCTGGGTAGCCCGGCAAGGGCCCAGCAGACCGGGGGATCTGCTGCAGGATGCAGCTTCCAGCCGACACGGAGCATAGAGAAGACGGCGCGAGGCGCGGCCAAAACCGATCAGAGCGTGCGCGCTTGCGCCCCGGGGTCGTCTCCCGCAGGGGCGGGTAAATCGGAGAACCGTCAAGGCCAGCAGCCGGAGGGAGGCGATTCCCCGCGGCCGCGTTCCTCGGGGCTTCCCTTGCGCCCTCCGTTCCAGCGCAGCGCAGAGCCGGGCGCTCGCCCCGCGCGTTTCCCCGAGACAGACCGAGGGCGCGTGGGAGTCTTCCGCCTTTTTTGCTGCCAAAACACGCCTCGGGTTCTTGAAGGAAGCAGTGTGAGACAGGTGTGGAAAGCTACGATCCATCCAGTGGCCAAGGGTCGGACACGGCCGTTGCTCAAGAGGCCGCGCTCCTTGGCCAGCCAAGCGTACCTCCACTTCCCGAGCCGTGTTGGACAAGAGGCGTGAGCCAGGACAGGACAGAATTGGGATCTGACTGCGGCTTGAGAGACCCGCGTTCGAATTGCCGCCGCTCGGCCAGGGCCGCAGCATGTTGAACCCATCCGAGTCCCACAGCCTAACCAACCTCGCAGGGTTGTCGTGAAGGTCAAATGAATGTGTGCATTACCTTCTGTTCCCTGAAAGAGGGGCAGCTGGGAAGGACTTAAATGCAAGCTATTTGCACTGCCCTGGGGCCAGCCCTAGCCTACCCCAAAGGGCTGTTGTGAGGAAAAAGGGGAGAGGAGGAGGGCCCTGGGGCTGTCGGATTTAGATGTGAGGGCAGTGTGACAGTCTCGGAGCTGGTCTGGGTGCTCCTTCCTCAGCCTGCCACTGCCAGCTCCAGGTTTTGGAGCGTCCATGGTCAACCCCCCCCCCACCCCCGCACAGCAGCTCCCTTCTCACTGCCCAAGGGCGGAATTCAAGCGTGTGTGTTGCGAGGGGGGGGGGGCGGGGGCTGTTGCACCTTTTGGCCCCGAATCCCACCAAACTGGAGCTTAAAGCCCTTCCTGCCGCTCGCAAGTGTTTGGTGAGGATTTCGGAATGGGGGTGAGTGAGAAAGTATGCAAACTGCAAAACCCCCAAGTGATTGGCAGTGGGGTGGGAAGCGGGGAGTGGAGGGGAATGGGGCATGGGTGTCTGGTTTAGCCCATGTCTCCAAGGCTCATGAAGCGCGGTCCCCAACTTTTCCGGATACAGCTATCAAGAGGCAGGCCCTCGGTCCCTGACCAGGTAAGGCAAGGATCCCCCAACCTCTTTGGACCACTTGGGAACCACCACAAAACGCCCAGTCGAGAGGTCCTGCTTTGTCGCGCTGATGTCTCCTCTTCAACAAAAGCGCCCATTTCGAGTCTATTGGATGCCAGAAGGTCTGGATTGCCTAGACTGGCTCGCTGGGGCAGCACAATGCACCTTTTAAACTGATGCCTTGGCCGTGTGCATGGTGGTTTCATTTGGTTGTGCAGCCCATGATATTGCCAGATGTGCCCACTCTTTTAATTTATCTACCTAATCAACCACTTTGTCACCGTAAATGGATTTTCCATCTTCCTTTCACAGTGGGAAATCCGTGCTTAAAATATTACAAAGATAAATGCTCGTGTCCTGTAGGCATGGCAAGGAGCATTCTAAAGGCTGAATAGGGCAATGCAGCAAACTTCCCCAGTGTCCAAAGGCTGGGACGGTTTCATGAAGCCACGCCCGGCTTTTACCTCTTCAGCTTGATCGGAAGAACTTGAGAAATAATGGCCTGGAAGCTTCTTTCTTCAAATATGTCCCTTAAATAAGGGCTGCTTTCAGCTCCACGCTCCTCTTTCTACCTGTGTTCTCGGAGAGGAGAGAACACAGACTCCAGCCATTGGGGGTGGGGGGCTCTCCACACCAAGCGTGGCAGACGCCCAGCGACACTGACCCTTGGCAAGGAGAGCTGCGATGTGAACAGCCTGGCTTTGGTGCTACTGTGGTTGCAGGAAACTAACTTTCGGTTGGGCGTGATACTAATTTTGTCCCAGCGGCCAAGAAGAGGGCAGATGCTACACCCTCCCACCAAGTGCCACAACCTTCAAGCAACCCTGTTTTTAGAGGGGATGTGCAACAGCTTCTTTCAAAGAATGAGAGTCTGCTCTTAGAACGGGGGAACATCTGGGTTTTCCCAAAAACTTCCATTTGTGGCAGTTGGTGTTTCCCATTCTACTGCTCCCCAAACTGAATAGTATTCCAGACTTCACTGCTCTGCCCAACCCATGTTTCCCCGGCAGAACATTTTGAGATCACTTTAACACCCTGGAACTGGGCTGAAGTCTTCCATTTCTGGAAAGGGATCCCCCCTGCAAAAGAAACTTCTGTTTTCAAGCCCCATTTTTTGTGTAAAAGAAGCAGAAAATTTTTATTAAGTATCATTAAGTTTCATTAAGTATCAGCAACTGCCCTGTTTACAATCCCAAAAGCACTTTTAAAGCAAAAAAAAAAAAAAAAAGCATTTTAAGCAAACATGTTTTTTCACATTTTCCCAAGCATGGTGATTGCACCTGAAAACCTAACAGTTCAGAAAAGGTGGGTTTTAAGAACACAGAGTCTGAAGAAGCATAAGCACGTTAATGTGTTAGTGAATGGCAGCACTGCAAATTTGGGTGTGTGCTATTTTAAAAGTGTGCACATCAAAATATACACTTCACCCAATGGGGCAGAGGAGAGGTGTGCACATTCGGGAACAGGAGCGAGCAGAATTGAACTTCAAGGTTTAACCTGGGCACCTCGGCCTGACTTTACCACGGTGAGGGTCCCCCAGAATGGAATCTGGGCATCGCTTGGGACTCAGCCCCATTTTTAAAAAAGCGACTCTTGCGGCTTCAGCCATGCTCTCCCCTTGCCCACCCCCTCGCCTCCCCTTGCCCCCCACCATCACAGCAGGCAGCTGTGAAGGCTTTCTGCCTCCCTCCAGATGACAGGTTGGGTGGCGAACCTTCACAGGCAGGCATCCATTCCAGGACAGCAATCCCAGCTACTGGGACAGGGGGTCCGCGGGGGGGGGGTTGTTGGGGGGCAACCATGCGCGCAAAATGAAATTGGGTCTGACGCACGCCTGTGAAGCTGGGGCAAAGCAGCCATGGAAGGAAAGCTTCTGACAATGGGAAACTGTTCGGTGTGCCTCAAGGTGCAGTCCAGACACAGAAGGGGCAGGGGCGGCCCTTAGTGGCAGACAATCCCTCACCCTCAAAGGAACGCAGGTCCATACCGGTCGCTGTTAAATTTGGAGAAAAATAAACTGGCACGTGGGTGTCCCTGTATCACATCTGGGTCCTCACCGGTTCTGATTACCGGTTCTGCTTCACCCTCCCCGCAGCCCGTGGAAAGGAAAGGAAAGGCTCACGGGGACTCCCGCAGCCCTAGCGTTGCCAGTCCGCGCCTTCCCCGAAGATCCAGCCCTCTGCGCTCTTCTCCCCGCGCGCAGCCCAGCTCCGCGGATGATAAGCGGCCGCCGAGCCGGCAGGTGGGACCCGTTTCGCGGCGAGGGATCCCCATGTCTTCATTTCTTAAGCGCACAAGATGTTGGTCCCTCCTTCGTTCCACGTTCGCCCGGGAAAGGCTCCTGTCCCCGGGCTGGACAGGTTTTCCCTCCGCACTAACAAGCGCTGGCACACAGCTCCCGCCACCCCACCTGGCTACGTTGGCCGAGGATCCTGTGGGTTGGAGTGCATGCCACCTGGGGAGGAAGACTGATGTGCTCAGAGCAGCAGAAATCCCCAGAACCTTTCCCAGCCCTGCTAATGAGGCATCCTTGTGCCCTGGAACTTAGAGAAACTTTTAAAGGGTTCCCATTTTACCTGGATGTGGTTCATTTTTTAACCCCTGGACAGATTCTGGGTGTGTTTTATCAGGAGACCCAGGACTGTTTTCTAACAGGACCTGGGTGAAAAACAGAAAAGCCTGACAAAATAAGATAGTCTCAGAGAAACTAAATCTTTTGGCCTCTTTCCTTCTTTCTTTCTTTCTTTCTTTCTTTCTTTCTTTCTTTCTTTCTTTCTTTCCTGTCGGTTCAACTCTGCCATCTATCTAGAAATCATACCACAGAGTAATTTGAGGACAAAAGAACAGAGGAGAGACGCAGCTACCCAAGAAAGAGGCAAGCAACTGAAACGCACACAAAAATGTATCAACGGAATACAAAAGTCCCTGGCATCCTAGGGGCTGTCAATTTGGTCCATTCAATTATTTGCATTTTTATTCCCCTGCAAGAAACTGGTGGGGCTGGTGTCAGACCCGTTCTCCATGAGGACCAGTGACTTGGCTTCATGAGGACCAGTGACTTGGAATGATGCCTAAATGATGCCAACCATGCCCTGGTCCCATTTTGCAGTGTCACCATCACAACCTAAATTCCTTCCATTTCTTTACTTTGAAATGGAAGAGAACTTTTCAGAGGGTGCAGAAGAGCCTTTGGCTTAATTTTGCACATGTTTGTCCCCCCCACCCCATGCAAGGAAGGACTTGCTATGCAGCATGGGTTTCCTCTAATCCCATGCATGGCACACCCCATCCTTCAGAGTGAAAGAGGCCATCTCTGAGAAAAGAGATCAACCCCGCACCTTTTTCTGAAACTATCCCCTTGTGAATGGCAAAGCACCCGCAAACCACTCATGGAGACCCACCTTCTAGCCAGGACCTCAATTAACATGGGAATGGGGTTTGTGGTGTGCCATGGGCCACGTTGGCATCACCACAGCTGGGGTGAGAGAAGCTAAGAGGCATCTGTGAGGCTCATCTGGTGCACCTGCCCTCCCCTACCTGCCTCCCTGCTGGCATCCAGGATGGTGTGGCGACCCAGTATGCACTCAGATGGGCTGCCAGGTCTTGTCAATGGTCTGGATGTGCTCCTTGGCCTTCATCCGCAGAGAGGCAATGCTTGAGCTGCGCTGGTCGATCTCCTCCAGGGGGTACTTGTCCACAAACGTGGCACACTGGTACGCTGGGGGGGGGCATCGGCTGCATGCCCTGGGGCAGGGCAGGTGGGCTGTTGAGGAAGGAGTGCCCGGCGTAGGCGGGCTGGAGGGCTTGCGTGGGGCCCATGAACCCCGGGATGCTGTGCACCGTGGTGGCGCTGGAGATGGGCGATGCAAGCCATGGGTCCAAGGGGAGCGAGTTGCCGATCGGCCCGAGGTTGGCTGCGATGGGCGGCCGGTTGAAGGACAGCATGGGCGTGTCATGGAGCTTCATGGCGTTGGCTTCCAGCTTCTCCTGCCGGCGCCACTTGGCTCGCCTGTTCTGGAACCAGACCTGCAAAGGGAGAAGCGAAATGGCATCTAGGCGAGCTGCTCATTCTAAGCCTCCCTGACCCACCCGCCAGACTGTAACTGCTTGTTGAAGCATGTTGGCACAATGGGCACCCTGTGACACCTGGAAGGCTTGCCAGTGGCAATGCTACTCTATTCCTGCGACCTGGCAGGCTGGGATTCTGCATGCAGGGTGGTTGGCTTGTTTGTTAAATCCCAGCTTCCCCAGTGTGGTGCTCCCACCTTGGGAAGCACTGGGCAACATCCCAACCTGCATGGCCAGGGGTGAAGAGCATCACAGCCTGAGGCACCTGGGGGGCACCAGGTTGGAAAAGGACGTCGCTGATTGTGTTTCTCAGGCCAGAGGAGAAGCATTTCATGACTGGATAGCTCCCCCATGAAATTAAAACCAAACCAATTAGCTTGCATGTAGAAATCTAGCACCTCAGGCAACTGGAACTGACTAGCGACAGTTCTTTGCCTGGGCCTAGGTGGATCAGTTCTGGGTCCTGAAAGGCCAGAGCAGCTCCCCACTTTCACTTACCTGAACTCTGACCTCTGGCAGGTTCACTTTCATGGCCAGCTCCTCACGGCTGTAGACATCTGGGTAGTGGGACTTCTCAAAGGCTCTCTCCAGCTCGTGCAACTGGTAGGTGGTGAATGTGGTGCGATTGCGGCGGTGCTTCTTCTTGGGCTGCTCCTCGTCCAGGTTTTCCGGTGTGGGGCCCTCGCTGTCTTCCCCCTTCTGCAGCTCGCTGAGCTCCCCCTCGCATTTGCTGAGGAACATGCCAGGGGCTGCAAGAGGAAACATCCAGAGACTGCTGGACTCTGCCTGTTCCGAACGAGCTGAACAGCTTTGGAGGGTGGCAAACATGGGGGTTGGGAAAAGGGGGAGGCTGGAAGGCGGTAAGGGGTTGGGGGCTGCTTGTAGCACACTTGCTTCACGGTCTTCCCAAAGGTGCCAGTGTGAGCTGGTCATCCCTTCTGCAGCACTTCTTGTGAGGGTTTTTATTCCGTACAGGAGATCTAAGCATTCAACAGCCTCTGAGCATGCACAAGGAGAAGAGCTAACTCCCTTCCGCGCCCTTTTGTCCAAAATACTTCTTTAGATACCTCAGGGGCTGGTCTTTGGAAGGTGGGGCACCATGGAAAGGAGCCCCTAATTGGCTCAGCCCGAGCTGTGACGCCAAGCCCTGGGTCCACACCTTCAGGAGGATCATGTTCTCCCTGTGAGAACCCTCCCACCCCCACACCCCGTCTCATTCCCACAGGCGGGAGGGAGACCAGGTCCCATGGCGTCCTTGACCGACTTTCATCCAGAGCAGGTGCAGCCCCGACAGCAGCCATCCTGCTATCGGAGTGTGGGCTCCAGCCTTGTCTGACTCAGCCTTCCCCGAGGCATCCTCCCAACCTGAGCCATCCGTGCCACCGCCTGGGAATCTTGACAGGACCCTGAGGAAGGGGGGTGGGCGGGCAGGTGGGTCTAAGGGGTGGAAGCCTCTTCAAGGTCGCTGCTTGCAGCTTCCCAGGCCGGCTGCGAGTGCAGAGGGGTGGGAGAGCCGGTGTCTTGCCCGGTCCCTGCCCCCCCGGGGGGGGGGCTTGTGCTGGTCCCCCTGGAATGACAGGGGAGGATTGGAGGGAAGGATCCAGGCTGGGTTCAGCACTCTCTACATGAGCAGAGGCTGATCCTGGGCTTGCTGGAGGACTTGGGGAGCTGTGGAGCCTTGCTTGCTCCGCAGTGCCAGTAAAGGCCCTCGTGGCTGGGGCTGCCTGGACTTTCGTTGGGAGAGAAAGGAAGGGCCAGTGACGCTGTGGCAAAGGAGTCAAATACACTTTTAGGCTGCAGGAGCAGCAGACTCTTGCTACCAAGGCACGGGACGTCCTTGTCCAGCTTGAATTGGTCTTGGTTGGAACGTATCTGGAGCACCGCGTTCTGTTCCAGGCGCTGTAAGGCATCGATAGATTGGCTGGGGCGTGGAGAAGAAGTCCTGCAAGGGAAAGTGAAGAGCCCGGGGATGTTTAGTCGGGAGGGAGGAAGGGTGAGGGCAGGCACAGCCGCTCCCTTCAAATCCCGGCGGGGCTGTCGTCTGGAATGCGCGGGACATGCTCTCTGCCTCCAGCACAAAGCGCAGCTGGATTGAGTGTAGATTTTTGTTGACCTTTTGGAGAAACGTGTTGCCCGCTCTGTAGTCCTTTATCATGACCCTGAGACGCACTTGAGCACGGGTCCTTCTGCACCTGAACGAGCAGCGGCGCTTTGCAGGAGGGAAGGGACCGGGTAGCCGGAGGGAGCCCTCGGCTCCTCTGTGCCTTCATGTTGTCTTTACACACACAAAGAGAAAGCCAAGTGTGGCGCTCGAAGAAGAGACCCAAAACTTGCAAGAGTCACAGCAAATGTGGAGACTTCAGAGAGCGGGGGGGGGGGGCATACCCAGCCGTCCAGGGCTCCCCTTCCACCCCTCGAGGGGTTCTCGTTGTGGTCTCCCCTCCTCCTCCTCCGTGATCCTCCCGAGCTTTTGTGCAACACTTTCTGCTTTCTCAGAGGCTTGGCTGCTGACAGGGAGGGCGCTAAAACAGCCTGTGGCTCTTGCCCCCACCCCTTTCGCCTTTGGGCTTGTCCCCCAGAACCTTCCCCAAGAGGGAATTTGGCCCACGGGCCCCCTGTCTCTCTGCGCAGGAAAAGACGCGATGGTACCAAGACGGAGTGGCCGGCTGGTCCAGTAAGGAAGAAAACAGCCTGCACAATCAGAGGAGGGCGAGGGGAACGGAATGGAGCAACCCAGGAAGGTGCACAGGGGGCTGCAACTCTGGGCAATTTCTGCAGGTCCCCAGATGTCGCAGCAACAGTGGGAGCAACCCCAAGATCAGAGTCCCAAACCCAACGCCAGAGATGGCGCTCTGGCCATGGAGCAAGGAGCTGGCTCCACACCCTCCCTCCCTCCCTGCCTTCGCAGCCAGTGCAGAACGCACCGAGTAGGGTGCCCTCCGACGCTGGAAAGCAATTCAGAGAGGGCAGAAAGGGGATATTTTGCGGCCAAGGTGTGGGTAATCCTGAGGTCTCTTTCCTTTCCCCTCCCCTCCAAGACATGTCAGCCAGATAGGCAAAAAAACCCATCTAACAAATACGCAGGGAAGGGCAGAAGGGGGTCGCATCAGACAACTGTCAGTCTCTGTTTTAAGGCCTTAAAGCTGCTGCAGCAGGAGCCTGTCTTTTGGCCACTGTACAGGAGTGGAACCTCCATGCTCAGCTGAAGTCTACCTCTATAAATGCTGGGGGAGAGTTTTTGCTTTCTTGTCCCATTCGTGGCTGCTATGATGGGCTGCAGTTGCAAACAGGAAGTTGGGCCACTCGCCTCTTGAGCTGCATTTTGAAACAAGCAGCAACTTTGCCCTCTGGTGTTCTGTGCATATGTAGAACCCAGGGCTTTCTGGGCCTAGTGGTGCTCTGCTTAGAGGCCCAGAGCCTGGCCACAGCAAATCTTTCACAAGCCACGGGATATTTCTCCTGCTAAGCTTTTTACCCACCCTTTCCGTCATGTTTCCATGGTGGTGCTTGGGCTGAGATTAGTTTATCTACATTAAAACTGTAAGAATCTCGCAGGAACATTTTAAATCTGTGGAATGCACTCCCCAGAGAGGTCCGCCTGGTGCCATCGTTATTCGTTTTTCAGTGCCAGGCTAAGACCTTTTTATTCAAACAATATTTTAACAATGTTTAATATTCATAGGTTTTAATTGTGCAGCCAAGGTGTTTCCAGGTTTTAATTGTATTGTATTATATTTATTTATTTCTGTGAGCTGTCCCGAGGCTATATAGCAAGGGGACGGCATATAAAAACTTTAAATAAATAAATAAATAAAAATAGATGGCTGTCATACGTAATCCATGGGGAATTTTTACAATAAGAAAAGCGACCCATTTCCCTTGAGAAGGTAATGACTGTCAGGGATGGCAGAGAGGCGGGCTTTGCCCACCAGGGTGTTTGGGTGGCGGGCTCTTTGGAGTATTTGGTCTCCACAGGAACCTTCCAACATCCCACCCTGAGACCCTTGAGATGACTTGGACTACAAAACTCATCATTCCTGCTAGTGGCTGGCAGCTGCTAAACATACAAACAGCTGCAAATGCTGAAGTTCAATGGAACCTGAGCTTCCAGTGGAATTTTTATGACTTCTATATCAAGCCTTTTTTTTCCTTCCAGGAACTCAAAGTGGCTTGTCAAACCCCTCCTCCTGCTCCCAGTCTTATCTTCACAACAACCTTGTGAGGTAGGTTAGGCTGGCAGACAGGGGCTGACCCAGTGCTGCCCCCACTTCATGGCTGAGTGGGAACCAGAACCTAGATCTCCAGAGTCCCAGTCCAATGCTCTAACCTCTGCCTCCCTTAGCACCCATGTTCGTTTTTCAGGTAACCCACCTTGAAGCACAGATTCCTGTGGCACCTAAAAGACAAATCAATTTTATCTTGGTGTACGCACTGCAGATTGCTATGTGGCAGAGCTGGACTGGGTGAGAGCACTCAATGCAAATCAATTAATTCATGTTACTGCTGCTTTTTAAGACTCATTTTAAGGGTAAAACCTTCCATATTCAGCATATTAAATCCTGCTGAATATTAAAGTTTTTGCTACTTGTTACTAATATATTAAACATGAAAGGTTTTGGTGCTATAAGCTTTTCTACCCGAGGTTGTTAATCCACTGCATCTTTTGCTTTGGTTGTGGCCATCAGATCAAAAAGTGCACAAAGCTTTTGAGTCCTCTGGGTGACATGCTATAGTGCAACTGTGCAGGTAGGAAAATAGGTTTGCTTCAGTTTCAGAGAAAATTTTGCGCTGCTTCAGTTGTGGGTTGGGGAGTAGCCTTAAAAAGAAAAGTGGTGTTCAGAAGGAGACATGAACCTGGAGAGTCATTGTGCCATCTAAAGAACCCTGCAAGTCAGGGGTGTCCAACCTTTTGACTTCTCTGGGCCGCATTGGAAGAATTGTCTGGAGCTGCATATTAAATACACAAACACTAACGAAAACTGATGAACAAAAAATAGGTCTGGCATAATATTCATTATATCTGCCACCACAGATAAGCTAAAAAGTCCTCACATAATAATCCTAATTATGTGGCACCCCATTTGGAGAGTCTTTTAAAAACATTGAGCAGCTCCCAAGTTTGCAATCCCTATATAGAAAATGAACATATCTAAGTAATAAAATTTCACTGATTTTTTGATATTCTTTTTATAAAAGTAAAAGAAAAGAAGGCAACATAAAACTAGTGGGATATTTGACATGGTATTTAAGAAACTAATGCATCAGTATCTGGTTCGATGGAAGCAGCTGCAGTTCTCAGCGAGTTCTCAAGGTGCTTATCAGATATTCTGGTTCTAATTTTACTCTTAGCGCGCTTCATTCTTGAAAATAGTTGCTCACAAATGGAAGCTGCAGACTGCTGTAAAACTGAAGCCACGCATGCGTACAAATAGAGCATACGTATGTTTATTTTACATGGCATTGTGACATGAAGTTGTCATCTAAAAAGAGAACTACACAAGTTACAAAAAACCCTCAAAAGATCTCATCATGTTTTAAGTAAGTTTATGATGTTGTGTTGGGCCGCATTCATGGCCATCCTTGGCCGCAGGCAGCCCGCAGGCCGTGGATTGGACACCCCTGTGGTAAGCAGTGACAAGCACGCAATAATTTCCCCTTTGTAGAAAAGCTCTGCTTTGAGATGGAGTTGCGCTCTGCATGGAAGACTCCAACTGCATGCCCTGAGAGCACAACACTTGTTCTGCATCCGCAAGCGCAGCTCCATCTAGTTCAATAGGGCTTGCAAGGAGGGTGTAGGATTGGAAATGGCTGATCACTGGTCTCTCTCTCTCTCTCTCTTTCTCTCTCTCTCTCTTTCTCTCTCTCTCTCATATTTCTTCTCTTTTTCTTGCTCCTCGCATCCATTTTTTTCCCTTTGATTTATATCCTGCCTTTTTCCTACAAAGGGCTCAAGGCAGCTTACATCATTCTCCTCCTCCATCTTATCCCCCACAACAACAACCCTGTGAGGTGGGTTGTGCTGAGAGTCTGTGACTGGCCCAAAGCCACCCAGTTGGCTCCATGGCTGAGTGGGACTCAAACCCAGATCACCTGAGTCCCAGTCCCGTGCTCTTAACCACGACACCACACTGGCACCCTTCCTTCTGAGCTGCTTTTGTGGAAAAACCCATGCAGTGTTCAATTTAAGAGAGAGCTGGAAACTGTTAGGAAAATATCAATGGCCCAGCCTGTTTAGTGCATTGCATTCCAGTTCCCTATAAACAGTGGGGTCCAGGGAGCTGCACCCCGTGAACTGGCCCTGTTTCTTGTGCTTGGCTCCCGGCTTCCCATGTTCCAGGCTCCCCAGACTGATCTCTTGTCAATGCTGGCCTGGCCCTGGGCTACAACCAGCATCCTCAGGCCAACGAAAGAGACAGACGTTCCAGGCAGGCCTCACATAACCCAGGCTTTATCAGCTTCGGCTCTCTGCTGGGCTGGCATATCATGAAGGGAGCTCCTTGCCCTGCCAGGTGAGCAGGCAACCAAGCCCGGCCTCCAGACGGGTCTTTCCGTGGAGGTGACTCTCCAGCTGCAAGCCTCTTCCAGAGCTGTGTGAGCCTGCTAGTTCATCGGATCCCTGGCAGCTGGTGCCCGCCTGCCCCGCCTGCTCTTTGTGCCCATGCCTTGGTGGCCCTCCAAGAGAAGGCCTTCCGCCTTTCTCTTGCTCCCTTTCACCAGGGCCCTGCTCCCGTAGCATCTTCCCTTCCCCTTCCCGCCTCGCCCAGTATCCTCCCCATACGCCCATGGGGCGCATCTCCAGAGGTGTGAGTCCTGCCTGACATCCTTCTTCCAGATGCAATCATTGGCCTTCCCCCATGCCAGGGTGCGGAAATGTCTCTCCCAGGCCTTTGTTATTAGCAGCAAGACCTTTGAGGTAAAGGACATGGAAATTCTGGTCCTGTGCACTTCGCCTTTGGTCCTGTCCACTGTTGGCACGTGCCCCACCCAGACCACAGGAATGCTCCTCAAGTAGAAATGGTTCTGCACCCTCCCAGCACATGGCCCACAATGCTGCTATTCCCTGAAACTGGCACTTTTCCCAGTGTTGCAACAGAGATCCCCAAAAGGCACACAAAGGTTATTTCAGTATACCCCAAAATGCATATATTAATGAAAGGAACATTCACAAGTGCATCCTATTAGAAAAACAGCTGGCTAGAAATGCATTATCTTGAGGAACGCCACATACACAAATACATGCATTAGGTGAAATGTGAACAAAAATATGTATGAATGTTCGTGCAGATTTTAACAAAAGGAAAATCTGCAAAGTTAATCACGAACTGAATTTAAGATTGAAAATCTGAGTGACTGATTGAGTACAACATTGGCAGATTTGTTCCTCCCTTCATGCCTCCTGTGAGCCAATCAAACTGTGGCCCTTCCCTTAAAAAACAAATTAAGACTCTAATTCTCATGATTCTAAGATTTAACCAGCAACAGAGGAAGAGGCCCTGTGCCAGTTCAGACTTTGGGTTCATCTTGCTAGCTGTTGGCAGCTCTTCAGGGTTTCATCCCAAGCCTACCTGTGAATGCCAGGAACGGAATCCAGGATCTCTTATAAAACTGAGGACTGTGCCACCAAGCACCTCCTTAGACCCCCTCAGTGAAGAAAAGTCCTGTATTTCTTTTTCTTATTCTTTATCATGCATATACCTTCTCCACTTTTGCTGATTTTCCAGTGACTGAACACACACAGCAGAATCACACACATCCAGGGACTGGTTGTGCATTGGCATGGTTTGTGATGAACCATGGGATGCCATGTGTCTGAATCCAGCCAAAATAACAAGCCGTGGTTTGTTAGCCACAAACAACCCATCATTCACAAGTAAACTGCAAATCGTAGCTTCTTTTCTTGGCTTATTGGTGGTTAACTAACCACAACTTGTTATCATGGCTAGGATCAGATAATGGAAGAGGCATGGCCCAAAATCACTCACCATCCCGGTCCTTTATGAGAGGGATACAGATTGGACAGTGTGAGTGGAGGCATGTGCAGAAGGTGATGGGAACAGGGAGGCGCTTGTATTTCTGGTATGGGTCAGTGAGCAAGGATGAAAGAGCACATGGGACAAGGACCTAAGAGGCAGAGAACTTGGCTTGATGCAGGGCCGATGGATGGAGAAGTGTTCCCATGCAGCACAGTCTCATGATGGAGCTCGCTTCCACCGATTTGGAGGGCTTTGATGGGGCCTGGGCAAATTCCCAGAGGAGGGGCCAGTATCCAGTGACTACAGGCTATGCCCACGGCCAGAGACAGCATGGCTATGTGCCCCAGTTGCTGGGGAACATGGGTGGAGGGTGCTGTTCCCCTCATGTCCTGCTTGTGGGCTTCCCACAGGGGCACCTGACTGGCCCCGGTGAGACCAGGGTTCTTCTCTTCTTAGGGTCGCATGTTCTTAATCCTGCACTGTAGCGAGTGAGAAGACACTCCTTCGCAGACCCATCAACCCGCAGCCCAGCAGCATCCCACACTGGGTTCAGTCCCCTTTGTGGATTGGAGCCACAGGGAACCTCCTCTCTTCCAATCCCAGACTTCCTCCAAGCTTCTGCAGGCAATGCATGTGGGTTACCACTCAGTTACAGACCTTCCCTTAAAGAGTAAAGTAAGGGACTAGTCCTCATTGTTATGAATGAATGGCTGATTTAAATAAGAACATAGGAATTGCCACCTACTGAGATGCAGGGGTGGGTGATCTAACTCAGTACCGGTTACTTAGCAATGGCTCCCTGGGGCGCTAGGGAAGGGCGTCTTTCTTGAGCTTTACCTAAAAAGGCCAAGGATTGTTCATTCAATCCCCTCCCCCACTCGTTTCCTGCAAGGAATGGGGGGGGGTCTTCCCCCTCTCTATGTTATCCTCACAACAACCTTGCAAGGTAGGTTAGGCTGAAAGTCAGAATCTGCCCCAAAGTCACCCAGAGGGTTTCATGACTGAGAAGGGACTGGGGGGAAATGCAGATCAGCTCCGTACAGGTATGTGAAAAGTTAGCAAAGGGGTCAAACCTCCCTCCCTTATGATATTGCTATGCTGCCTTTCCATAAATCATGTTTCCCTGCCTCCGAAAAGGATATGGGCATCCCCTCTTCCCACCAACCATCTTATGCTCACAACAACCCTGCCAGGTAGAATAGGTTGAGAGATACTTGTTTGTTTTTCTTTTGGATCCCTGAGCACCAGGATGGGGCAGCTTGCGTTCTTGTGTCTAAAGAGGCTAGGATCCTCCTGGTCAAGTGAGGGTATCTGAACCATGTGTGTTGCGCATGTGTGTAAAAAAAATGAACACATTCCAGAAATAAATATTAATTAACCTTCAAAAGTACATCCAGAATATCTCCTCCCCAGTTAAGCTGCCCAAGAAACACGGTTCATGTCCAAGGCCTATCCAGCAATGACAGTCTTGGTCTACTCAAGAGCCATGCCACCACATCTGACAAGAGCCACCGGGGTACACAGTGCACACACAGACCCCCAGCAAGGAGGAGTACATACAACAGCGGGGTCTTTTCTGGACTGGCCCCTGGAGTCTCAAATCACCACCCAAGCAAGAGCTGCCTGATTCTCCTGCAACCTCCTCCGGGCTTCTGTGGGCAGCCAAGGGGACCCTGTCCCAGCAGGTGTTTTCACTGTCCTCACAAAGCTCTTTTTCTAAATGGCTAGGTTTCGAACTAAGTCAGACATCATTTTTGCTTGAGGGGTGTGAGGATTTTGCTGGGCTACGGTTTGCCAGCTTGGCTATTGCAACAGACAGGTGAGATGGATGTGCTGGAAGAAAGGAAGGTCAGGGAAAATGAAGGGGGGAGAGAAGAAATGGAAGCCCGCTTTGGTGGCGGCAGGGAGGATGAAAAATAAAGAAGAATCGAAAGGAGAGAAAGAGAAATGCCTGGTGGGAAACTGAGCCACAGGGAGAGGAAGAAGGAAGGAAGTCTAAGAATTTTAAAAACTTGCTTATTGATCTGTCTAGTCAGCCCCACACTAATTAGCACGGCCCTTAATGGCATCTTGACACCACTAGTTGAGATGCCCAGCTTTGAAACTTGGCCTTGCGGTCCGGCTCCCTCTGGCTTCGGAAGCGCATGCAAAATTGCACCCACAAAAACCAGTTTCCCCGAGGGTCAGTTATTCTTTCCCCTTCCAACCCTGCCTCATTTCCACAAATGCAGCCCCAGCGTTCTAGATTCAGGCCTTGGGAAGAAAAAGTCGGCCACGGTGAATTCCCTGGATTCCAATCTTTCCAGAGGTCAGTTTCTTAGCCCCCTTTCATGCTTTTGTTGTTAGTGTTGTTATTTGCTATTATTTTCCCTCTTAGTAATATATACCAAAATATTTATTGCTATTCTTCATGATGTCTTTTTGCTGAAGTTCATCTGTTTTTATTGATCGATTCTATTTATTATTTTATTTAGGATATTTCTAGCCCATCCAATCACTTTCGTCTCTGGATGGCTCACAGACCTCACAAAAGGGCTTTGGAAACTATTTTTCTTTTCTAAAACTTTTACTGATATCTTTGCAATGAATGAATTAACCCATTATGTCCTCTTTACCTAGGAAGATCATAGAAATGCGACACCTTTTTTTCTTGCTGTGAAAGAGTGTATTACAGAATCCGCAGCTACAGGTCCTCTAGGAGCGGTGAGAATATGGCTCGGAAAGTATCTAACAAATCACATGTTTTGTTCCTGGGGTTGGTTGTTCATTCGTTTGTTTGTTTTACAGCTCTCTGCTCTTTTAGGGCTGTTTGAGGCCTTAGGTCTGTAAGCAAGGGGCTTGTATGTTACTTTGTACAACAACCATTGCAGAAGTGTTATTAAGAGAACTGGGAACAATAAAAATTAATTTATCAATTAACTGAAGCTACTCTTACTGTGTCTTGCTATTTTTTTGTCTTCCTGTTACAATGCTATTAAGATGCCGAACCGCATCCAGCTTCGCATTGGGGAGAGGTACACACCCTGCCTCTCTCGCAACCATGGCAGCCTCTCCTACCCCCCCAGATGCTGCACAGAGAACCAGGACAACCCGCTGGATGGGGTGAGCCCTTTGTGCTGGGGAAAGGGAATCCCCCAGTGGGGCAGAGGGACCCTCCATGATCCACACCCTTCCTCCCACAGAGGCGCTCAGTTGCTCTAATGAAGGGCTGGCCATGATGTGGCCCAAAGAGGCCATTTCCCTCCAGCAAAACTTTGAATGGCCCATCTTGCTTCTGTGTGTGGGACTGTCTGCTCGCTTCTTCCTTCTTTTCTTCCCCATTTTAAAGCACCATCTCTGCAGCCGTCATTCCCCCCCCCCCCTTTCCCCCAGTTTTGGCTTTAAGTTCTTAAGCTCAAAGATTGGAAGGAAAGACATTGCAAGATGTGCCAGCTCAGAGGGATTTATTTATCTGCGATCTCTGTTTCTTGTTAAAATACATCCTTGGGCCTCCCTTTAAAAGGAAAAAAACCTTATTCTGCCAGGAAAGGAGGGGCAGGTTCTGGACCACTGTGAGTGGTGGGGCTGGAGGTGGACTGTTTTGCACGCCGCACACTCATACACACGCCCCTTAATACTTGAGAGGTGAGTAATAAACTTCCCGGCTGTGGAAGACAATCTTCTGGGGTGGAGGTCTGCTTTCCGTAAGGTGGAAAGTGCTTCAACCAGGAGCAAAATGCAGATATCAGATTCTCTAGGCTGTCATGCGCTGATGGAGGCAGCATGACCCTAAAGGGGAATACTTGCATTTCTTCTGGGGTTGCATAATGGGGGAGAGGGATTGAAAAGTGGACCCTCCCTGTCTTTGCTTGCAAAAATTAAGTAAATGCCCCCCAGTGCATGGGAGGACCAGTTTTGTCCCTATTCCCCAGGCATCTTTATAAATTGGCAATATCACCACCACCACCACCACCACCACCACCACCAATCTTTTCAGGACAGTGCGCAGATTAATTTCAGGGAGTGCTGAAATTAAAGGGAAACCTATTTTCCTTCGCTATGGGACTGCATGACCCTTTGCCCAGTTGGAGTACATCGATTGACACAGGAAGTAAACTAACGGCTGTCAAAATCGGAGGAAAATGAGACCAAATTAAAAAGAGCCAAACCTCCATTACCTGTCTAGGCCTTGCTTGGATTTGCACGGAAAGTATTTAACTTTGATGGTCCCTTCGCGGGGGAAGCCAACACACGGTCTCGCCTGTTCACCAATCTTCTCGCTTGGCAGCCAAAATTCTTGGTTAGGCGCCTTAATTGTCACGGATCCCGCCTCGCGCAAAGCCCCAGAGAAGGAGAAGGCGAGAGAGAGAGAGAGAGAAGAAATCTTTATTTAGTCTTGCAGATGTCACTGGACGCCGCAGATTGGAAATGAGTCCAAAGGATTACGATGGGGTTATTAATTGGTGGGCCTTCCCCTTTAAGAGTGATTGACAGTTACATTCTGGATAAGTAATTGCTCTAAGTGTCCCTCTGTTTCATCCAGCAGAAGGGGGAAAGAAGGCTTCTAATGATGCGCCACATTCCCCCCCCCACACACACACACCCCTTGATGGTCACAAAAGGGTCCTGCTGGAGGCCTTTTCTTGTAATCCCCTCATTAGAGAGGAGGGAAGAATAAGACAGTCGAGAGAAGGCCGGGGAAGAAAAGAAGGGGGCACCCAGTGCTGGCAGGAGACCCTTGCCCCCTGAAGCAGAAGCAATTGCTTTTGTCTTTGGGCAGAAAGTGCTGGGGGAGGGACGGGGATGCCCGTGGGCTTCAGCGGGGTGGGGAGGGCACGCCGTCCGCATGGATCCCTCTCCGTGGTATGTATGTCAGGGCCATCCATGGCACAGGCCACATTTGTGCCATGGGGGGGATGTGGAGCAGGCGAGAATCCCGAACTGCCCATGAGAGCTGGCTCCACTTCGCACACATCAGGCGACGCTGGCAAGGACCCAGTTACCTTGCCGAGGAACGGGGCATGGATTGTGCAGAACCTGTGATGGCACTGCCCAGGTGGGTCAGGCTGCTTGTCTGGTCCAGAAAGCGTTGGACCTGTGAGAGTCTTGACAAGAAGTATGATGAGGCACCTGAGCCCAGTACCTGCGAAGGGGGACATCCCCGGCACCTGCCAGACTGCCTCCCCCTGGGCTCCAAACCACACCTGGCTGTCAGCCTGGCCGGGGTTCACTTGAACGGCACAGCGCCCGAACGGGCAGCTCCTGCAGGCCCCGCAAGGGGTTTGTGGCACAGACAGGCAGCCCAATGTTTCTCTGCAAGCTGGAGACCCCGGCTCTGGTGTTTTGAGAGTGTAAGCCACACAATCTGTTCCCCACCCAAAACAGAGAAACAGAGCGAGTCAGAAGGGGCCTCCCAGGCCATCTAGCTGGACCCCCGGCTCCAGCCGGCTCCGCTCACGACATGCCCACCATGGGCATGTCCAGCCTGTCCTTGAATGCCCTCGCCAAAGGCGTCCAACCACGTCCCCTGGACGCCCCTGCAGACCTTCAAAGTAAAGCCTGCCAGAAAAGTTCTGAGGGCAGCATGTGTCTTGTCTGGCTGTGGGAAGCAGGGGTCCAGGGACCAGTCCAGCCCTCCTGGGGTCCAACTGCCTCCCTTCATTCGCAGAGACGGGCACAAGGCCTTGAAGCTGCAGTTCACCAGCATTTGCTGCATTCTGGCCTGCCCCCTCTTTGGCCCCGCCTGCCAAAATGCCGGTTCCCTGGCATTGCGCTTGGCCTCTGGTGATGGCAGTTCCCCACCCTCGCTGCAGCCAGTCCTGAGAAAGACCGGCATGAGCTGGCCTGGGAAAAGGCAGCTCAAAGCAGACTTTGGTTCAGAACCATGAGACCTAGAGCCTTACTTTGTTCAAGGTCAGAGCAGCTGCTTTGCACAAGGAAAGTCCCAGGTTCTGTTGCTAGGAGCTGCAGGCAGGCTGGGAAAACCCATCAGTGGAGAGCGTGGGAAGGCTCCTTGACCCTCGGTTCTGACCCTCAGGCATGATGGGTTGCAGTCCATGCTGAGCTAAGTGGATATAACTGGTAAAAATATATGACCGGGGATAAGTCAGATTTCTATGTTCCTTTTATATCACCTCTTTCTGCACCATGAGGACAGGAATCTTATTTTCAGTGGATAGACCAGAGTCCAGCAGTACATGGCATACTTTGCACACATGTTCTTAGGTTCAAATCCTGGCATTGAATCAATAGGCTGCAGTTTATTTGAAAGCGAAATAAATGTGAGAATCAAGATTTGGAGGCTGGTTCTTCTGACTGGAATACATCCCCCCCCCCCACAAAAAAGCCCACTTTTATTGATTCATTTTCACATATTTTACAGCAGCATCAGATGGAGACTTGAATGGGTTTTGACATTTTAGTGCAACAGGATGGAAACGAAATTTAGAAATCTGGCTAGTGAATGTTTTTTGAAGTATACTGCTTTTAAAAAAATAAGTTTCAAGGATTAGTTTAGATTCCCAAATTTAAACTTCCTTGTTCAGATTTAAAACATTATGAACTTGTGCAAATGTTGTTGCTCTTAAGCACCTGCAAGAGCATCTTCTTCTTCTGTGCCATGTTCTCACCAGCACAGTTCAACATTGCTCCTGAAGTTCAGGGTTGAGAAGACAGTGTCTTTGAGCACGTCAAGAATTCCACACATGCACACACAGCATCCGCAGGAGCACCAATGCACTTGAGAAAGTCCAGGACTGGCCCTGCTGCGCCAGAAGACAATTTTGTTAGATTTCACCACCCCAGAGCTCCTGCCATCTGTCCCAAGGAGACGGGTTCCTTTTAAATTCATTTAATTGATTAAATTATGTTTCCATTAAATTAACTATAACTTGCAAAAAGCTGTCCACCCGCAAAGCTGAGGGAAAGAGAGAAAATGGTGAGAAGAGCTGGACATCTCAAAGGCTGGTTAAAAAAATGCACGCAATTAAATCCTATCTTTCAAAGCCAGGCCGCCATGCACACATTTTGCAGGAAGCATCTGCTAGCCCAGGGCCAGCCCCAGCCCTGCCATCTTTCCCTCCAGCCACGGGCCAATGGGGGAACATGTGGCTTTTGGGCTGCTTTTGCCTTACTCCAGGCATGAAGTAGTGCCCCAGAGAGCCAAGCTGTGGGTCCAAGTGTGTTAAGTTGCACAAAGCTGGGGGGGGGAGCCCCACCCCCTTTGCCTTTGGCCACACCCATGAGTGGAATGTGGCCCCCAAGCACCTGCGGGGCTACCCTGGGGTTGGGTGGCCTGGCCAACCCCGCAGGGCTCTAATGAAGATCAAGGGCAACACCTTCTCCAGAAGCGCACAGCTCCACACGCACATGTGTGGAATTCCATAAGGTGCCTGTTTTGTGCTGTGAGCCACCCAGCTTGTTTGGTTGTTTAAAGCTGGAGGCTGAAGGTAAGGGCAGGGAACCCCAAAGGCGGCTGCAAGCACTCCCGGCTGAACCGCCATCGACTTGCAGTGGACTCCCCACACTTAGCTGGGCCTCATGCTTTCCCAGGAGTGCCCATCACTCTGCTCCACGCAGAATATTGTGTGTGATGGAGCCATGGGAGCAAGTGGGGCAGGCACAGGGTTGCTGGCACTGGAGAGGTTGCAATTCAGGGACGCAACTGCATGGAATCACATCTACCTGATGGTCTTATGAGTAAGCCCAGATTGCACTTCCCACGGTCTGTCAGCTGAATGACAGTTTTGGTGGCATCCAAAGTTTGTTACTTATTGGGAATGTTTATTAGAATTCTATCTATTAATAGAGATATCTGTTTGAAATTTTAAAGATTTTGTTATGGAAATTTTTTTATGGTGCTCTCATTGTATTAAGGTCCTATTAGAAAGTGATGTAAACTGCCCAAAGACCTCTGGGTACTGGGCGATCGAGATGTTAAACTCGGGTGGAAGCCATAATATGGGTGAATTTTGAATTGGAACACTCAAATATTTTCCAATCTACTTGCACCCTTTAACTATCTACTTGTTTCTTGGAAATTAAAACTTGGCCAACGTAAATGGATTTTGCATGCCCTTTGGACAGCTGTAAGACTGATGCTACAACCAGAAAGATAGAAACTCACCTTTTGATTTAAAGATGTCCCTTACAACTGGACATATTTATGGCGATTTGGTCTGCTTTTGGTAAAATGTAAGGATAAATCTGGATTATGCTGCTTTTTAATATTTACAATTTTTATTAATTCCAGGGACTTTTCCCCTTGTTTCTTTGTGAAGTTTCAAGTTCATTTGTTTCATTTTGTTTTGTTTAAATTCATAATAAAAGATTTTAAAAATCACACATGTGAAGGTAGAAATAATTACTAGGATTTGTTGGCATTTCACAGGAAGCAAAGCTAACCAATTAATTTCACACTGAAATAATCTCAAATAAAATAAATGTATTGGTTAACTTGTACCCTGGCCAAAATCATCCAAATTCAATGGATCCCCCTCTGTCACCCCAAAGCTTGCCCCGCAGCGGAATATTTTTTGGGATTCTTGCAGCGACTGTCATTATGGCTTAGTGAGAAGAGGGATATTGGGTGGAGATGTAGTCCCTGGGCAACTCTGGGCCAGTCACAAACTCCCAGCCCAACCCACCTCACAGGGTTGATGTGATGAGAATTAAACGGACACCCACCTGCCTCCCTGCTCACTGGCCCTTCCCCAATGCACACACACAAAGTCTTCTGTCTCAGTGCATCTCTGCTCCCAAGTCTTGCTCTATCTTACTATCCTCACTCTGATTTTTTTACCTTCTCCCTTTCTTGGTATGCTTTCATGTGGCATATGATCAAACAAGAAATATGGTGCTTGTTCTGGGTGAGCACCCAAGGTGGGCATGATTGGGCACTGGCCAAGAGCCTGCTGTGGAAGGGGCCCCTGTCAGGGGTCCCCCCAGGACCTATTTGGCTTCTTCCTCCACACTGTGACCCTCCAAACCATGCAGCACCTGAAAGGACAGTTGGCTGTCCAGCTCAGTTTTTCCCCTTTCGCAGTTTTCTGGCCTGGAGTTCCTCTTGTTCCAGGTTTCTCAAGACCTTTTTCTCTAAAAGACCGCAACTCCGCCTGCACCAAAATTCACACCCATGCCTTTTTGCCTAGCACATTGAACTGTTTGCAAGCTGTTTCCCTTCCTATAATACTGGAGCGGGGGAGCAGTAGGGGCTGTTTTCTTCTGAACCAGATATATTTTTGTAGACATTCTTTGAAGAACTGCTTCAGAGCATTCCGAGACATGCCAAAGGATACTTATGCTGCCCTTTCCATATCAGTCTGGGGCTGAAAAAAGTCCTCCACCATCTTTCGCTTGTCAGTGTTTTGAATGACAAATGTTAACCACAGGGCAGCAATCCAAGGTTTCCTATGAGAAGTCCTTGCTTTGCTTGTGCAGGGCTGTTTTCTGCCTGAAGCGCTCTCTTTTGCCTCCCACTGCTGCTGTTGCACAGAACTGGGCCCAGGAATGGGAAAAGTGAGCAGTTCCCGATCCTTGTTACTTCTCAGGGTCCATTTGTGTGCGGTTCTCTCTGCTCCATCCCAATTTAGAATGGACCTGCCACTCTTGGAAAGGGAAAGCACTGTAGCCACTTGCATTCCTGGACTTAATATGCATTTTTGTTGCACAGTTGACCCTGAAAAATACCTGAAATTGAAGGTGTGTGTGATGGGAAGATGCTGTCTTTCTGACCTCCAGATGAATCCAAAGTTGGTTGGTAAATTTGGATTAAAGGAATTTAATTCCTTTAATGGCTCTGCTTTTTACATATTGATTTTTATGTATCTTGATGTAAAAGTTCTGCTTTTTTTCCTCTCTCAAGGAGACTGAAGCAGCTTAGAAGGGCTTCCTCCTCCATTCATCCTCACAAAAACCTTGCGAGGTAGGCTAGGCTGAGAGTCAGTGAGTGCCCTGAGATTACCTGGAGAACTTACTTCATGGCTGAATGGGGACTAGAATCCAGTTCTCCCAGTTCTAGCCCAGCATTCTAACCACAGTGCCATCCTGTTCTAAATATTCTTTGGGCTATTTTTTATTTTCATCTATAAATAAAGGAGGAGTTAAAAGAGGAAGCTACAGCATCCACACCAACTCCTACACAGATTGGCCAGCAGCCCACCAAGGGAGCATGGAGTGGGGAGTCATTCTCAGCCCTATATGGAGATGCCAGAGCCTGACCTTCTGCAGATAACACAGGTGCTTAACCACTAAGCTGTGGCCCTTCCATTAATTGATACACTAAGGGTCTAGTCCTCATCATTATGAACAGATAACTAATTTCAATGGGAACATAGAAAGTGCGCTCTACTGAGACACACTTGTGGGTCAATGCTCCTCAAGAATGCCAGTTTTGGGAAGGCTCAGCTGGTGCTTAAGTTTCTTTCTTCTTTTCCCCCTCACTCCCAATTCCCTTTTTCTTTTTCCACCATGGCTTTTGGACTGCAGACCTATGTGTGGAAAACAAGTCATATTGTTTGTCTTTGTCAGACAGTCTGGGAGCCAGATATCAGCAATACTTTGCACAGATAAATAAAACGCAGTGACTGTCTGTGCCCCCCCCCCCCCACACACACATCATGCTCCCAAGAATTTTGACCACTGCTTGCAGGTGGTTCGTGTCAGGGCATCCATTCCAGCACCACAGTGGTAACAGTTTGATTTGCCCAGGACAGTGTTCTCTCAGGGGTGCACTGGCCCAGGGTCCCAGTCCAGCTAGCAGGGGTTTCAGGTGGCCACATCCCCTTCCCCAACCCCTTTTGTGCGTTTTCTTTTCCAGCTTTGCTAAAACCTTCAACTCCACTCACATCCAGATTTGGTGAGCTCTCTAGGTATCAGGGGGCAGTATACCCACTCTGGGTTTTAGCCTGAACTTTGAGGCAGGCTCCCACAGTGGTGAATCCCGCCCCTTTAAAGTTCAGGCAGAAAGCCAGAGAGGACGTTTCAGTAAGGTCAGTGCAGGAACCCTGAGCACAGCTCAAAAGAGCTCCTCTGGCATTTCCTCTCCTTTGAATTCCTTTCAGAAAGCTGTTTCTTGTCCACCTCATCGAGCAAGTGGGGCCGAGGCAATGGGGGGGGGCTTTCCAGCACAAGGGGGCTGACAGGAACCCAGTAAATTGAGTCATGGAGTGGGGTTGCCCTTGGCTTGGCTCCAGTGGTGCAAGCCTTCCATTTTCCTCCTCCCTGCCCCGGATGGGGACCCCTGTGTCAGGGGGACTGCTTTTCCATTGCAGCTTTCAGTCTGAACTTTCCTGTGGTACTGCTATGCACCCCCATAGTAGGTTCATCACCATGAAGAGCTGTGAAGCTCAAAATAAGCACTGCCATGAATCAAAGGCCCCACCAGTACAGGAGTCACAGGCATCCGCTGCCCGTCTGACCTCCTTAAGGTATTTTCCAGGAGAGTGTTGGGCGAGTGAGGAGGAGGAGGAAGAGGAGGAGTCAGGGAAGTGGGAGGGGGGGGGGGGTGGAGGGTGATTATTGAGGAAATTATGATAATTGCCTTTCAAGGTACAAGATAGCAAATTGATTTCCTTCCTAGGCCAGCCCTGGTAATCGCTTCATCACTTTAAAATATTAATGCTACACTCCTTTGCTAGTTTCCCAATTACCCTAATTGATGGCAAATTGGCTAACGAGGTGCCAGGCGGGGTATCAACAGCTTTAGTTCACTCAAATGACAGTTTTAAACTCAGCTAAGTCCATTAGACACCAAAGCCGATCAGCTCTTTGGGACGCTGTGTCAGCTTACCGGGATGGGGGCAAAAGATTGGGGAGAGAAGCAGGGCTGGACCAGGGTGATTTGGGGGGGGGGGGGGGCAGTGGTCACATGACCTGCTCTTAGCAGGACTTATCACTTGTTTAGTTCATTAAGAGGACTTTGATGGATAGGCCTATGGGCTGGATGGGTGCAAAATGGCTCAACAGATGCACACAAAAAGTGTTGGACAAAGAAAATTTCTGGCCAGCTGAGGCTATGTTCTTGGATACTCCATTCCATTCCTCTCTCAATTTTGTGTGCCATTTCCACTCCATTGCCCACTGCACACAGAGAGCCTAGGGACCCACGTCCACCAAGTATGTTTGGCTGGTACTTCTCTTCATGGGTGCTGCTGTTCTAGCTATGAAATCATCGGTACCCCAGGAAGGGAAATTGGATTTTAAATATCTCACAGATGAGAACCTATCTTGAAGCCACCTGGGGTCTTTTCTCCCCGCCTGTGTGTGTGTGGGGACATGTGGGGCGCAAAGCAGCACTCTGTGCCTGCCCGGCAGCATGTCATCTGCATGCCAGTGCAATTTAGCACTGAATTTAGGAGTCTGACGTGAAGAATCAGGCAGCGGCAAAGGGAAAGCCATCTTTGTGCAATCCTCATGGACAGCTGGAAGCATGCCTTCCTGAGATGTGGGGACAGCAGCACGCAATGCAAGCCATTCCATGCAAACATTTCATGTAGCTCTTTGTTCAGGCTGTACACCTAGCCAAGTGGCAACACCCTTGGGAAACTTTGCAATCTTAGAACCAGCCCAACCCTGACAAAATGGCTACTGTCCATGTGAAATCAAAGCAGTGCAAGCCAACATTTTTTAAAATTAAAACATTAAAAAGCAAGCAGTAAAATCAATGATCATGCCTGCTGGAAGAGAAAGGTGCATCTACATGTATCTCGTGAAGAAGTCAGGAGGGCCTCTCTGAGGCGGGCAGGGAGACTGTACCACCTGCAAATGCCGGTACCAGGGAACAGCCGCCGAAAGTGATCTTTGCAATGGGCAGCCCCGACAAAGCTGTGGAGGAGGAGGCTCGGTCCTGGGACGCCGTTTGGCCAGGAAAGCTGTGCAGGGGTGTCCTTCCTCAACACAGGGGCTGCCTTGTGGCTCTCACGCAGCAGATTCCAGGGAAAGAGCACTCGGGCAAGAGGGCCCCTTACCCTCACCAGATACGGCTTTATGCAGAAACGATGGGGTTCTGCATTCGCACGCCCAGCTGGGGGAGTGACCCGTCAGAGGTGAGGCTGTCACTGTCTCTGGAAATTGGTTGGTGTGGCCCACCCATCCATGCCTATGAACAGTTGACTTCTGATACAGCTGGAGGTGATGGAAGTTGTAGTCCAACACTTCCAGAGGGTGCTTCTATAGAGGACACTGAGCTATTGCATCTTATAACCCAAACACATGGGGGATGCCAATTTTGTTCTGCCCCTTGCAAGCCTTGGAGAGCTCTCTGAGTTGGCACAATATGCCTCCCTGTGCCATCACCACCACCAAATTCGCCTTGATGGAGTTTTCCTCTGGGAGCTACCTACCCAGTATCCAGTCTCCAGCAGAGGACAGCCAAAAGGCTCGGGGGAGCAGGCAAGGGTTAGGAGGCCATGATGGCAAGAGCCTCTCTCTTCCCCTCCATGCCCCATTGCTCGCCCCACTGCATCAGATACATTGGGGGGCCTCTCTTCGCACCAGGGCTTGCCCTCCTTGGCGTGGCCCATGTGAGCGTGTCCTGCTGTTGCCCTTTTCCAGATTGCACCGGGAAGGGAAGCACCTGCGAGCAAAATGCCCTGATGCACACAGAAAGCCAGAAGGTCAAGCTGAACTGTTCCACATTTAGCCACTCCGCTTTCCCGTGGATGCCTAGAGGAAGGCCCCAGCCCCACAAGACCGGCCATGGCTCAGTGGCCCCAGGGGCTGCATGCAGGGAGCCCCGCGGGCTCATCTTCTCAGGGGCTAAGGAGTGTGGGCCACGAGCGCTGCGCTTCCTCCTCCCAGGGCAGCACTGTGGGAAGGCTCTCCCCACCCACCCCACGCGCGGCCCGCACACGCCCGGCTTACTTCCCGGGAGCCCCCGCACGCCCGGCACACCTGCCGCGTCCTCTCGCCCGCTGCCATAATCCCAGACGCGGGCAGGTGCGAGGGACCAGCCCTGCGCCGACGGGCCCGCGAGGTTGGGCTGAGCCCTCTGGCGAAGCGCTGGGCGCCGCGGCCGCTCCGGCACTGGCCGGCCATGCGCCTCCACACGGTCTGTAGCCCTCGCCTGTCGCTCCCAGGGGCCCTGCAGCGAGGAGGCAGCCGATTAATTAATATGTGGCTGACGCGCTTTTCGGACCTCGGAGAGGTGCGCAGAGTTATTCTGCTCGGTAATCAATCCCATCAGGTCTTATTAATTAGCTCATTGTTTCATTACCGATTCTTAATCTCGGGGCCTTCTGAAGGAGAGGCAAAGGGAGTGAGGAAGAGCCAGGAAGGCCGCGGGAGGGTCGGGATGGAGAGGCGCCTTCGCTTGCTCCGCGGGGAAAGCGCAACGGGGCCAGGTTTCAGGAAATGCGCGGAGCCGCTCTGGGCGACTGTCGGGACCGCCGGAGGGCGCGTGTGGGAGCAACGGAGGCAAGGAAGGGGCCGAAAGGGCACGCCACACCGGCGGCTTTCCCAGGGCTGCTCCGTAGCGCGGATCAGGGCTCAGGGCAGCAGCGATGAAGAGGCGCCGAGCACGTCCATCTGCTGTCTGAAGCGGCAAGCCCGACTCCACAGGACAGAAGGAGATCAACCGGAATCGCACGTGGAGAGGCTCAGAAAGGATATCCAAAAGCCTCCTTCCTGCGCGGTTTGTGGTCCGGCCGGCGTGGCGGTGCGTGGCCGTGCTGGCGCGAGAATCCCGTTCCTCCAGGAGGAGAGGCTTGGGGGCCGCACTTGCGGGGCTGCATTGGCTTGAGGGCCCGGAGAGCACTTTGGGCATCATTTGAAATGGCTTGGCTGCAGTCTGCATTTGGGGAGGAGGGTGGAAGCGAAGAGGGACTCCTAGGGCTAGCGGCACCCGCACTTCTCCAGCTCCAGGTAGGAGGAGGCAACCTCCTCCTTCCTCTCTCTCGCCTCTTCGCATTCCCTTCCCGTGTGGGGTGCTGCTTTGTACCAAATCAGGCCATCAGTGGTTGTACTCGGGACTGGTGGTGCCCAGTGTTCCTGACCATTAGTCATGGCTGGGACAGATGGGAGCTGAAGTCCAAAACATCAGCAGGGAGCCAACACCCCTATAAGCCAGATGTTACCCTGCCACCCCTTGTCTTGCTCCATACCCTCAGCCCCTTCCAGGCTGCCTAGGGCTTGATCAGCCTTAGAAGCAAAGCATCAAACCCATCCATGAAAACAGAACATAGCTGAATTTCAGAGGGGACTGTGGACTCCGACATGGAGTGGGGGGGGCACTGTCCATTACAGTTCTTCTTTTGAGCTTTATGGGAGGCTTCCATGGGGCAGTGCTCCACTTCCAAAACAAGTCCCCCAGCTTCCTCTGCAAGGTCCCTCAGATTATCCTGAGGAAGGAAAGCGAGCTGCGGCCAGGTCAAAACCCAGCCCTGAACAGGGCATTCTCCAGATATTCCTTATGTGATAGAGGCCCGCATTTCAAGGCTCTGTGTGCTAGCCAAAGCATGATATCCAGTGCTGTTCTTTAAACAAAAATTCCATTGGCAGCTTTCCATCCTAATTTTTTGTTCTCTTGGCTCCTTGGGCCTGATTGTCCAAGGAAGGGTTTACCTTCACCTATCAAGCTATATCACAGCCCAAATTTCTTAATCATCCAGCTTTAGTCATCTTCACCCAATCCACCAGCCATGGATTCCCAGTATTCACACTACGTGTGCCAACTATTTTGTCACTAAAATGGCATGACCTTCATGGGTAACAGGCCCTTCAGCAAGTGTGGAGACACACATTTTGCAGAAATACAAAAGTGCCACTCAGCTCTCTCACACTCACAGAACTCCCCAGATTAACCCGGTATGCATGAAACATACCCAGTGGCCACTCTCAGGGAGCTGGTGGCTCAGATGCTGGGGTGGCCCCTCATGGTTTAAGCTTTATAGGAACAGCATGAAGCAACACAGGGGATGAGCCTCTGCACCATGAATGGCTCCCGAAAAGAAAGGCAGGCAGGCAGGCAGGCAGGCAGGCTGGCCGGCCACAGTGGCTGAGGAGCCCCACCAACATGGGGGCATCTCCATCCCCAGCTGGACCTGGCACTGCGACTTGGGCAGAATGGCAAAAGGGGCAGCCCTGAAGAACAGGAGTGGAAGGCATTCCTGGAAACAGCATGGCTGTTACCTCAGTGGGACCCACATGTGGTCATGGCCTGCACATGCCACCCCCTGCTCATCCACCTGGTTCCTCATGGGAGTTGCATGCTGCACCACTTTGTGGGGAAGGGTATGGGATTTCATCCAAAGAGGGAGGGACTCCTGTTTGGAGACTGCGGCTTGCTGCGTCTTGGTGCAGCCTTGGACACCTGTTTGGAAGGGCCTCTGCGCTCTTGCAGAGGCTCCAGACAGGCAGGGCCGAGCTACTTGCATTCATTCAGCATTCCTGCTCATATTCAATCCATTTTCCTTTGGCTTTGTTCTCATCAGCTGGGAAAGCTGGACTTCTTGCACGCCACATTGCATGTGTATGTCTGTGCAAGAGCAGTGGCATTTCTCAGATGCCTCGTCCAATTTGCTGCCCGGTCCTTTCCCCCAATCCTGGAGTGTATTTTAAAAGGGTTCAACCAGCTTAGCTCACTGGCAACAGAAGATCTAGGAAGATCCAGGAAGATTAGACCTCACTAAAATAGGCAGGCATTAAGCCATGCAAACAGCCCTCCGCCTTCTGCAGCTTGTCTCCTGCCTTAAGCTATGGTGCTACCTGGGGAGTAAATATTTCAAGGAGACCTTGTCCAGCCTTCGGTTTCCTTCTGCCCTGCATCCCAATGGGCCCCAGTCTTTCTTGATGTTCTGCCTGTGTTAATGTTGTCAGGGTTGATAAAAAGTAAGTTTCTAGTCCTCATGGGTTACAGAGATATCAGGAAAAGCATGGAGCTAAGATGCAGCCCAGTAGCTCATCAAGAAATAGCCGTGTGTTCCCACCTTTCAGGTTTCAGCCTGATGAACCCAAAATTGCTCTTTCTGCACGGCTATAAAATTAAAATGTTATTTTATGGATGTTTAACTAAACTCACAGACTGTGAACAGGTTATTTGATACCACTTCAACTTCAGTTCCCTCTTAAGACTTTGTGCCACACATACTATTACAAAGCAGCATTTGCAAGTTGGGAGTGGGGGCAGATGTGGGATCTTTCCAGCTCTGCTGACCATATCTGCCCACTTTCTCTCTTCTAAACAGATACTCAAAGCATGGGAACTTTGCAAGAGGGCATTTGGGGTTGTGGGGACCAGGCAGTGGGAGGACAGCCACTGATGGTTAGCTTTAAAATCTAAACCAGAAGTCCTGTCCTTGGGACTGCAGGCCAAAATTCGTCCCTGCTCCCTATTTTTTTCATGGTTCCCCTTAGGTGTCTTTGTGCATTTTCCCACATTTGGAAAGGAGATGCCTCTTCAAAGGCTTTGAGAGGATGCATGGCCTTTTAGCCCCCCTCTGCTTTTACCTTGCCCTGCACTTTTGCCTTTATCCCAAGCTCCCCAAGAGCTTCTCCTAAATGGAATTTGCTTGCTGACCTGGAGGAGTTTCTCCCACTGCCACCGTACAAGGTTTGGGACTGGTTTGTGGTTTGTGTGATCCACCATTTGCACCGTATCCTGCCAAGAGGTGACAATTGGCTGGTGGGTCAGCTCATGGGCCCACCATTAAAATCTATCAGAACTGCAGATCCAGAAGACCACTTTTCAGCACCAGTCTTTGAGAACTTTCTGCTTCTCGTGCTCCATGCCTTGCTTATTTGCTTTTAAAGTGTTTGGTTTTCAATGACATTGTGTTAAAATGGTGCCTTGACTTAGCACCCACCAGATGTTCTTGACTACAACTTGCATTTGCTGTCCAGGGTTCCAAAATATATCCAGATTAATGGAAAGCAGGCATGGTACATTCCCACATGGATTTGCTGGTCTGAACTGCCCCCTTCATGGGGATATATGCCATTGGTTAAATCCATGCTGTCAGGTTTCATGAATTCTCAGCCATCCTTCATTCTGTTGCCCACATTGATGGAATTTGGCTTTTTAAAGCACAACATGTCATTCTACTTGTGCTAATGTGCATTAACACAATAAGCCCTTGCACAAATGGGCATTAGTTAGTGTGAATTAGCATGACTTTCCCCATCCCCTGGAGTGCAACACTGGTTTGTCTATCTGTAGAATCCTTGATTGAGAAAAAGGAGGTCTGCTGCGAGACCCACAGGTGAGAATCATAGAAACAATTCTTTGATTCTGTTCTCTGTTTCTGATGACCTTAGCTGCATATATTTGTTTTTTGCTGTTTTTTGCTGTTTTTTTCTTCAAATCTTTTATTAATTGTTGTACTTTGTCATGGTTTGTAAGATGCTGAGAGATGCAAGGTACTTGGAGGGGACGTGGGTGACAGATGAGATGGGGTGATGGCACACGCCTGTTCCCCAGAGGCCAAGCCAGATGAGGCCCGGGTGTTTCAGCCATGAGACATTTCCAGCCCCTCTCTCTCCCTGCTGCAAGTGTTGATGGCAGTCCCTGGCCCTGAGAGAACCTTGGGGCTGTGAAGGTGCCGGAATCCAGATCAGAAGAGAGACACAAGCAGATTAGGCCAAAAGACTCAATCAAGGGTCGAAAATCTGGACGAGAGACAAGCTGGGGATCGAGGAGCTGCCGCTTCTCCCGACATATTCCCACCCCACCCCCGCCCCCGCTGCCCTACTAATCTTTGCTTGGCTGAGGTTGCAGCATCGTCAGCAGTGTCTCGTCTCCTGCTTGTCTTCCTGCCAGGGAAGGCAGCCAGGAGGTCTCCAGGTTTGTGCTTTGAAGGACCCCAGCATGGCCAAAGGATGCTTGCTGACTACATTTTACCCTACTGAGCAATTTGATTTGGTGGCAGAAAGTCACAAAGTACATAAAGTATCTTGACTTCAGCAAAGCTTATGAGAAAGTGTCCCATGATATCCTGGTTAGCAAGCTAGTTAAGAGTAGACTAGATGGAACAACAATCAGGAGGATCTGTGATTGGATACAGAATCAGACTCAAAGAGTATGCATCGATGGCACCTTCTCAGAACAAGTGGGGTACCACAGTGTTCAGTCCTGTGCCCAGGGCGCTTAAAATCTTTAAATGATTTGAACAAAGATGTGCAGGGGACACTAATCAGATCTGCAGATGGCACAAATCTGGGTGGGGCAGCCAATACCCTGAAGGATCTTGACAGGTCAGAGTGCTGGGCTGAAAACAACAGAATGAAATTCAACAGGGACAAGTGTCAAGTTTGCACCCAGGAAAAGGGAACCAGGCGCATCATTGCTAGATGGGAAATACCTGGCCCAAAATACTGTCAGTGAGAAGGATCTTGGAATTGTTGTTGTGGATCACAAGTTGAATACAAGTCAACAATGTGCAGTGGCTGCAAAAAAGGCAAATGCTATTTTAGGCTGCATCAACGGAAGTATCACTTCCAGATCCTGTGAAGTGCTAGCTCCCCTCATGACCTGTGAGGCCTCACCTGAAGTCCTATGTCCCGTTCTGAGCACCCCAGTGTAAGAAAGATGCAGACAAGCTGGAAGGGTCCGGAGGAGGGCAACAAGGATGATCCGAGGACTGGAAACCAAGCCCTGTGAGGACAGACTGAGGGAACTGGGCATGTTCAGCCTGGAGAAGAGAAGACTGAGGGGAGAAAGATGGCACGCTGCAAGTACGGTGGTCCCTCGGCTCACAGACGCCTCCGTTCACGACCAAATCGGTTCACGAACAGAAATTTAGGAAAAAATTTTCCTCAGGTTACGAACTCCACCCGGTGATGATCGTGATCCCATTCCCTCCCCACAAGCACGCCCGCGATCCCCCTCGAGTGCGCCCATGATTGCGCCCATCTTCCCTATGATTAAAAACAATATTTACAGAATGGATTAACCTTATTTACATCGAATGTTATGGGGAAATTTGACTTGGCTCACAACCAATTTGGGTCACGACCAGAGTCCTGGAATGGGTTAAGTTCGTGAGCCGAGGTACCAGTGTACCTCAAAGGCTGTCAGAGAGAGGAAGGGCAGGATCTCTTCTTGATCATCCCAGACTGCAGGATGCAGAACGATGGGCTCAAGTTACAGGAAGCCAGAATTTGGCTGAACATCAGGAGGATCATTACAACAGTAGAACCCATGACCCAGAGGCACACAAGATGAAACTGGGTGGCCACCCGAGAGGGATGGTTTGAGTCCTGCACTGAGCAGGGGGTAGGACCCTCTGCCCCTTCCAAACTCTATTCTTCTGAGTCTATGAGAGCTGTGACAACTGGAATCTCACTTTATTTTTTAGGGACCATAGAACATCAATAGATTACCTGCTTTGCTTGCTGGGAAAAGACTTCTGCCCGATGCCCTAGGGAATTGTTGCCTATCAGCATGGACAAGGCTGAATTAGATAAGGATGTGATTTGGTAGAAGGAACTCCCTGTGTTCTATTTCAAATCAGCCACTTCTTTGAAACAATGAGGGCTAGAACCTTAACATTCAGGTAGGGGGAAGACTAGCTCAGTGCAGAGCTTGGCATGCTCAATTCAATCGCTGACATTTCCAGGTGAGGGCAGGGCAGGGATGAATCCTTCCCAAGAGTCACTGCCAGTCAGTGATGTGAGACTGGACTAGATGGGTAAAACATGTGAGCTGGTACATGGGGACTCTGTTCTGTAGGCCTGGATGCATCGTTTAGCTCAGAAAAGGATTTGGAGGGGCTGAACTGCTATTGTTACTTTTTTATTTTACAGGGCAGAGGGAGATAAATTTTTGGGAGGAAACAATTTCAGGCTACATCTTAATGCTCCAGTCATCCCTGCTGGTAGCCTACCGTGGGCCACAAAACTGGAGGCCTCTGGGGAACTTTCCTCTCCTGAACCTCACAAGCAGCAACTTTGTGAAACTCTCCGAGGAGGCTTGGTTACCCGAACCCACCATCACTTTGGCCACTGCAGAGCTCAGCCGGCCCCATAATGTACGAGAGGAGGAACAGAGGGCAGTGTTAGGCCTTGAGCTACCAGTGCTTGTTCCGAGAATATAGGGTGGGGAGGTGGCAGAAACAGGGCAAGCAGCCTGCTGCCCTTCGGTCAGACATCTGCATATCAGAATGCTGCCGGATCAGCCGGTGCTACAAGCCTGGTTTTGCTGATTTAATGAACCCACTTGGTCCTGGTTCTGGGCTTGGCCCTGGTCTCCATGTGGATGGGCATGGAAAAAACTGGAAGGCTTCCAGGGGCAGAGGGAGGTTTGCCAGGCCAGGTCACACCACCCCTGGAGCATTCTGCTTGTCAAGGGCTCCAAGCTCAAGGGCAGAAGACCTTGGTGCATCTACTGGATGTTCTGGGTTCAAGCCCTGGCAGGAAAGGCTGAAGCTCCCAGTGTCTCTGCATGATGTATCCCACTGGGGCTTTGGCCCAAACTTCTGAGCTGCCTGCAGTGCTGAATTACACCTCCAGCTAGGTTCAGCACCACGGAGAGCTCCCTTAACAATCGGAGGGAAGCCAGCAATCGATCTGTGAGCCAGTGTTGTCCCCTGGCATCTCCTGCTGAACCTGGAAAAGCTTCCTGCCTGAACCCAATATAAAGCCACTTTCTACATTCTCACTGTAAGTGGCCCTCAGTCCAGAACCCTGAGGACTAGAATCTTGCCTTAACTTCAGGAGACAAAGCAAGACAGGTCAAGCCACTGCTCTCTCAAATTATGGCAGGAAAAACCCTTGAGAGAAAGTTCCCTTTAGGGTTTCTCCTGCCCTTCTCCAGAGTTCTAATGCAAGGCATTCCTGTGATGCCTCAGCCTAGCCCCGTTCCAGCAGACTGGTGAGAATTAAAATGGCTGCTGGCCAACACTACCCAGTACTCCCATCACAGAAGGTCCATCAGAAGGCAGCTTTCTCCAGGAGCCTCAAACCTGGTGCTAGCTTAAAGCCGAGAGGCAAAGGAAATGGCACGATGCAGCTGCTTCAGCGTATGGGTGCACCTGGGTCTCCAACCCGAACAGGCTGCAAAACAAGAATAGTCTGCCTTTGGCCCTGTCAGTTCTCTTTCTGGGAAACACGTGTTGTGCAATTGGCCATGTCCTCCATGGAGTGGGCACACACACCCTACCCTGCAGCAGCCATTTTGGAGCCGACCCGTCAAGCTTTGCAGGGCAGCCACCCCATGCTTCTTACACACTTCCAAGCAGGAATGCTGCTCGGCTCAGGCCTGGGAACAGAACAATTCCCCTGGCAGTGCTTTGGCAAAGACGCAAGGAAGCCCGCCCATCCCTCCTTGTTCGAGCAGCCCTTCTTTGACAGCTGAAGGAAACAGAAGACCTTGCACTCTGGTTCCACAACATCCAACCATGCAACTAGGCTGGCTCTGGGGAGGCAAGAGGACCTCTGCAGAACGGTGCTGCTCCGATGGAATGACAGAATCCCTTTAATGCCTGAAGCACAGAATTAAAACCATCAAGAGCAGGGTTCTCTCTTTGAAAGGGAAGAAAAAAGAACACACAAAAATTACCAACATTTTTAGATTACAGCAACGTGTTTTATAATACTATATATATAGTATTATATATACATATATATATAGTAAAGCCCACTGAGCTGCCTCCTCAGTCATTCCTGCAGCCACGGTCAGGCCCCAGCCTCGTCTTGGTCATCCTCCTTCCTGTCCTTCTTCCCCTCTACCTTGCTCTCTGCCTCCTTCTCCATGTCCCAGTGTCGTTTCCGGCTGTATGAACCAGGCTGGGTTTTCAGCAATGGTAAGGGCTCCATGCCCAGCACTTTGTGGATCTGACGGAAAGCGAGCATCCGTAAAGCATGCTGGAAAGGAGGAGACTTGGGATTAGGACTGCTGGCCAAAGACCTGTTCCGACTCATGCGAGGGACTTACATTAATTTCTGGGGCTTCCCCGTCCCCTGAGGCAGGCCAAATCCACCCAAAAAGCTGAACACCCCCCACATACTTCCTCCAAAACATCTACTACATGTGCAGGGTACGGCTGGTAGAAATGGGCACCACCCCAAATGGAGAGGCACAAACAAGCCATGGTGCCTGAAGCCCCCTTGGGAAGATGGAACAAGTTGAACGTCTCTTTAGTCCTGGCCCTGGCTAATAGCAAGTGGGCATGAAGGAGTGCCAAAAGCACCCTGCATCCATCCCAAAGCCAAGGCAGCGCACACAGGGCTGAAGAGGCGCCCAAGCCCACAGCTGGGCACCAGAGACCCCTTTGGGAAAGGCAGCATGCTCTGGAACATGGCACAGACTGGGGTGTGAGACCTGTGTCAGCTGGTGTGGGTAGGCAGAGGCCGTCCCACAGATATTTTCAGGGGTTGCTTTATTTTATTTATTATTTTATTTATTTTGGGGCAGGTGGGGTCAAAAGCTCAAAGGGAAGGATTAAAGCGCCAGCGTATCGTAGCTTAAAGCATTTCTTCACTTCAGCTGAAACCAAGCTGAGGCATTTCAACCACTCAGAATGGGGCAAGGGATGGCCAAAAAACAGGGATCCACCCCACAATGGGCAGCTGGGAGAATGGGGGTGTGAGCTATGCCCATTTGGCACAGAGGCTGCTGGTATAAGTGACGTTTTGACCAAGAGCTTGAATGGCCTGGAATCTTGTGTCGCATGAACACAAGCAGGGTGCCAGGAAGATCTTAATTGTTCCAAAATTATTTGCTAGCCTTCCCAGCCTGGGGCCACACACCAGTCCCCAACTGCCTGCATTGGGGTACAGCTGAGGATGATGAGACCTGAAACCCCACATGGTTGGAGGGTGCTTTGGGCTGCAGAAATCTGCTTGCTAGCACAAATGTGAAGAATCCGTGTTTTCTGCTAGCTGGTGGGTGAGGGGGTGCAGCTCACCTGGCTGCTGGCCGTGACGTCCTCCCGCTGCTGCTGGGCCATGCTCCGTAAGGCATCTATGGGCTCCTTCTCACAGGGGTCCTGCAGGCCGGGGCCATCTGAGCAGAAATCAGGATTATTTCCAATATATCCTCCAATATATCTTGCCTTTTTCCTACAAAGGGCTCAAGGCAGCTTACATCTGCTCCTCCATCTTATCCCCACAACAACAACCCTATGAGGTAGGTTGGGCTGAGAGTCTGTGACTGGCCCAGAGTCACCCACTTGGCTCCATGGCTAAGCGGGGACTAGAACCCAGATCGTCTGAGTCCCAGTCCAGTGCTCTTAACCACTACACCACACTGGCTCTCAATTATGACCACAGGTTACATGTAGTGGATGAGGAAGAGATACACAGGGTCCCCACATGCTCTTGGTCAACCCCAGTAGACTGATCCTGCAAGGGGCTTCCCTACTGCTGGTATATTCAGTTTCATAATTGTGATGAAAGATGCATGACTTTGGCACAGGAAGGAAACAAGGATGCAGGGAGAAGATGGCCCCAAGAGCTTTGCCCATGCTTGCAACAGAGGTTCAAAGCCTTAAGAAATGAGCTCAGTGAGAGACGGACTACTGCACTGGGTTTGCCTCTTTCCAGGCAATGACCACTGTGGGGCAGTGCAAGCTGCACATCTCCCCATCTCATTAGCATGCATACACCTGCCTCAGCACCCTGCTTTTATAACTTCCTTTGGAGCAGGGCAGAAGTTCCTGCCAGTCGCCACAGTTAAACCTTTTCTTAAAAGCAAAGATTCAAGTGACCCGAATCCATAAAACCTTGCAGAAATCTAAGATTTTGAAAGCTGGAGCTGCATGAAAGACCTTCTCCAGGCCCACTTGCAGGGCGATGCTATGCCAAAGCACGCTGGGGCCAGCAAACCCCTGGACGGAGCAGGGGGTGCCAGACTGGGCTGGCCCGCTCCTCCTGGTGGTGGAGCCCTGCTCAGTGACAGGGGAATGGCAAACAATCAGTGTTCCTCCAATCTGAACTGGTCAGTTGTGGAACTGAGCGACAGCTCTGAAATGCCAAGTGGTGAACTTCAGCCTCTGAAGCCTGAGCCATTCTTGGAAAGTGGGGATAATAATCCGGGATGGAGACGGGCTTGGTGGGTGGTGTGTGCACAGGGGTTAAATTCATAGCAGAGAAAGTATGCACCTTCGGCAGTGAAAAACTGACCTGCCAGGAGCATTCCAGTCGCGATGCATTCGAGGACTCGCCGCAGCGCCTCTCCAGGACCCAGTGGTCCCACAGAGCTATTCAGAACTCTTTCGACCAGGAGCTCCATAGCCTGCCCAGAGAGAGGAGCAGGTGAGGGGGAAGACAGGCGATTAGGCCGTTGAGAGACAGCAAAGAAGTCAAATGTGTCTTTAGGCATACAAAGCAACTCTTGGAGAATTTGGTAAGTGTCTTTCCAATCACAGAGTGGATCCAGGGTAGCTTAAACACAGCTCCTGGTGAAACCAATGGGGCTAATGGAACTGGAGATGAGCCTTGGAGGATTCAAGGACAGTTGATTGACCACCCTGATGTTAGGCCTGAGCCAGCCAGATGTGCCCAAGGCCCTCTGCTGTGGAGTCTTCCCTCGCAAATACTCTTCTTTGCAAAAAGGAACAGGCTTGAATACCAAATATAGTAATGAGGATGAAGAAATGACAGCAAAACCAACCAAGACAGCTGCACAGCAGGACTTGAATGTATGAAATGGGTAGCCTGGGTGGCTGGAGGAATCTTAGAGGGCACCCATGAAAGGGGTGCCAAATCCCCCACAGACACCCCTTCCCCACTTCCTGCAGGTTTATATACTACTCCATATTCCAGCATGGAGACTTTGGAGTGGCAAAGAATTAGAAGAACAAAGAGTTAAAAGGTACATTCAAAACAGGATCAATAGAACACGGAGCATGGCCAACTGGCCATCTGCACATCTCACTGCTTTGGTAGGTTAGCCAGGAAGAAGGCGCACTCCCAGGTGGCCTGACTCAAAGTGTGTGTGTGGGGGCGGGGGGGCTTGTACACCAGCATCACTCTAAACTGGTCTGGGACAGAAAGGAGCCAGTGTGGCCCCATTCCGTGTGGGAGCAGGCACATGCCAGACTCCTCATGGATGAGGGGGAAAGCTCCTGGAGTGGTCTAGCAGGCAAAGCGCCACAATCAATGCAGCATGGAATTGGCTGCAGGAAACCCCAAGGGGGCCAGGGTAGGAGCTGCAGTTCAGCAGCATCTGGAGGGCCACATGATCCCCACCTCTGCTTCAAGCAACAACTCTCCTGCTTCAGGACACTTCAGGAATGTTCCTGCTAAAAGCTGTGAGACAGGAATCTGCCAACTCTCTCTGTTCAGGATGCTCCTAAGCAAGCCGAAAACGACAGACACCCACTTCTCAGTCCTTCATAAGATCGCATACAGTCTTCAGGTGGGAGCACAGAGGGACAGGTGCTTCAACAGGGGCAGAGAGTGGCACACCCCATGGGCAGGCACTGATACGAGTATCATTTCAGACTTTATAATGCTCCCTGATCCCTCTGTGGAAATGGCTACATCTCCATCTCGCAGGGGGTTAGGGTTGGGGTTAGGATGAAGGACATACGTTGGCTCCAGAGGGGTTTCTGTCTTGACCTCCCCAGTTCTGAAAGAATTTGCTTTCAAGCAACACTGAATCACTTCTGAAGCTCCTGCATCTCTACAGGTGCTCCACTGCACCCCTGGATTATTTTTGGTACCTCTGCAGTCATTTGTGGCATTTAAATGCCCCCCCAAGCAAGATGTTCACATGGTAGCCCATGTGACAAGCTTTGGGGTGCCCCTGGAGGGAAGATGCCTCCTCCCCTGCTTCCAGTGGCCCAATTTGGGTTCCAGTCCCAACAGTCAGCCACACAAACCTGGAGCACAGAAGGAGCAGTGCAGCCTGGGTTTGGGGAGAGCTTGTTCCCTTTCCCACCTCCTTACCCAGTTTGGAAGGGCGCCCCACGTTGGCACACGCTGGCAAAGGTCCCGCAAAACCCGGATGATGATCACGCATGACTGCAAGCTGTTGGCTCGGGCCTTTGTGGGGGGAGAAGCAAAGCAAATGGAACAAACTCACACTCACCCTGGGCTGGTGTGCTAAGAGGTGCTACTGCAAGGTACTCTCCCAGGGAGCAAGAGGCACAACCTAGCCATTCCCTGCCCCATGGGCCACAAGGGAGGGTGCATGGGCTCCTGAGCCCCTAAAGCACCCCAGCAAAGGCAGGTGCACGGGCCACCATTCGGTGCCTGCCCCACCCCCCGCACACCTGCATGGCTGGGGGCAGGGAGGTTCTGCAGCTGCTTCTGCACCAGGAGCAGTTGAGCCATTCATGCCTGGGGCCAACACATCAGCAATGCCAGCTCCAGGCTCTTCCTGCCTGTAGTGAAGGCCCAAGAGAGGCTTTTCAGCCTCTTAGAATGGGGAGGGGGAACAGCAAAAACATAAATCCAGGAAGCCTCCAAGTGACTGGCAGCCTGCAGAATGGGGGTGGAGACTGCAAGAGGAGAGCAGGGAGGTTACCCATAATGGCATTGCCTGAGCACCTCCTCGTCCTCTGGGGAAAAAGGGGTGACGGTGAAGCCAGAAGCTTGCATCTCTCTCCTGCATCCACTTGCCCGTCGGGCACTGTGTGTTCAGGTCAGTTCAGACGGGCTTTGTGTTTTGTACCTGGAACCATTTAGCGTGGCGGAGAGCAGCCAGGGACTCCAGGCACTTTTCTTGGCTCAGCATCTTGGAAGAGCTGAGCTCAGGTTCTGACGGCGTTCCTGCGGAGGACCCAAAGGCAGGGAGATGTAGAGAGAGAGAAGGAAAGGGGGAGCGAGAGGGCAGGGCCTGCTAAATCAACCCAACCAGGAGGTAAGCCTAGTTCATGCATGGGCCCCTCCTCCTCTGCACAGTTTTGCCAGTTCCACCAGCGGGCAGGCAAGGGATACCTCTGGTCCTCCCGATGCAAGACATCCTCATACCTTGCAAGTGGGGACAAGACCCACATGCAGCTTGCACAAGCTGATCCAAATCCCCTGCAATACACCGATGTGTGGAGCCTGCCGCAGGGAGCCAGCCCACACAGCAAGTCAGAGATCTATGCCTCCTGTTTACTTTGGGAGCCACTGGCTGAACCAGGTCTGCCCCAGTAGGCTCGGGCAATGCCTCTTGCAATGCACAGGCAGAGCTGGGGGTGGGGGTGCTGCATGTGCTCCTTTCCATTTTGACATGTCCTTCCTCATGCAAGTTTGAACAGCCAACCCCAGTTTGCTCACTTCAGGCCTACGATGTTGAAAAAATGACATACAAGGGTAACTGGAAGAAGAGGGGGAAGAAAACTATGAACTGCTAGCAATGCTAATCGCTAGCTGCGGCTGCTACAATAAGGTTTGCATCCCTGTGCTTCCTGCTGCCTCCTTCAGTCTTGCTTAGGTACCACAGCTGCATGAGCCACAGATAGTGGGACAACTAGAGTGCTCACAGAAGTGCAAGATGCATGCACACAGCAGAGCTTGGACCAAAGAAAACCTTGGACCACGAAAGTGCTGTTGAGACAGTGTGACAATTCACTAACTATAGGTTTACTCTAACTATGATGCAGTGTAAACTGCTGCTTGAGCTCCCAGGTGTATAAAAGGAAAGCAACTAACAGCTGTGGGTCATGTTTTCCCTGCTCAGCTGCCTCATTCTGGTGGGGCAGGAGCCTCCAAAGGCAAGAGCCTAAGGGGGTAAAATGGAAAGGAGGATTCTGTAGGCCACCCTGAATTCCTTGGAGGAAAAGAGGTGGGGCATAAACATAGTTAAGAAAGAATGCTCCAGGAGGGCTGGGAAATTGCAGCCCCTCTGAAATCGCGGCCAATCACTAAGGGCTTGACCTGGCACAGGGCACTTAAGTTTACCCTTTCAGTAGATTTAAGTAAGAGTTGAATCTTACTAACGTCTTGACTTCTGGGGGAGGAGCAGAGCAGATGAAGCAAGGCAGCCCAGTGCGCCTGCCCTGGGATGCTGTCTCCTCGAAGTTGGTCTCTCCGAAGGCTGCTCCACACAAGGAGGGGATAAAACTTCAGTGCCGCAGCAAGACTTGTGGGGGTGGGCAACATTCAGAGACTCACCAGGGTCTGTGGGAGCCCCTTCCCTCATAAGGGGGGATGTGAGTGAGACTGTGACTTGCATCCTGGGCTTGCTGCAGGAAGCAATCACAATGTTTGCTTCTTCAAAGTTGGACATGATCTCGTATTCGTCACTCGTCACCTTCTGCAATAAAAGAAGAAGCAAGTGTCCACCTTGTTCAGACTCTGGGTGGGAACCCCATGGGCTTCTGGTTTCTCTTTGCAGATTCCTGAGGTAGGAATCCTACCTGAGAAGCATCACGCAACCAGCTCCCAGCCTCTTCCTGCCTCTCTCTCAAGGAAGACCATCCAAACTGAATCAGGCTGTGAGCATAGAAGTGGGCCTGCAGTGGGCTTCCCGCTCTGTTCCACCACAAAGGCTGGGTTTCCATTCCCTTCAAGGCCTCCATGCCAAGGCCTTGTCCCACCCTCCCTTCCTGCCTCCTCCAACTCCGTTCCCCTCAGCTTCTTCCACAATGCAATCTATTTCCCCTTGTTGCCTCTTATACCACAGACTCCCAATTCAAATGGCCATGTGGCAGTGCCCCTTCCCCTTCAAATCAGCCTGCCCTGGATTGGGCTCCACTCTTTAGTCTCCCTACCCAGCTGCACCCAAGATTTAAAGGCACACATCTGGCTTACATGGGACTGGCTCACAGAATGTGACAAGACAGGATGTGGGCTGAGTACATGCAGAGGGGGGACTGTTGTTGGCACTTGGGTTGTTGCATTGTGTGAACCCAGCAGTGTTGACAACCATGGCTTGTTAACCAGAAGCAACCTGCAGTTTGCAACCCAACAAGTCATGGCTTCTCTCCATGGGATGTTTGTGGTTAGCAAAGATCACAAGTCACTCAACCTGCACTCTAACGGGTGGTGTTGTGTGAAGCCAGCCGTCCTGCCATCTGCTCCACTGATGTCCTTGTAATCCATTTTGTAGCGCAGTGCAGGGGCGGGGCTATCTTCATGATGGGAATCTTGCCGAACACCATCTATCAGAGGCCCCTGGGGAACGGTACCCCAAGCCAGCAACACAGAGCAGCAAGAGAGCATCTCGTACCCCAAGCTGTTTGGGCAGCTCTTCAGCAATGCTCTGGAGGAGGGCCAGCGTGGGCTTCTGGGCAGACAGCAGGATGAGCTGGACGCTCCTGTCCCCGCGGAGGAGCAACCCCTTTGCCAGGATGCCCACACGCATGACCCCTTTCAGGATTCGGGGCACATCCTCCTTCTTCCTGCGGAAAGGATTGGTAGGAATGATTAAGTCAGGAGTGTTTTGAGCAAGGATGTCTCAGATGCTGAGCACTTCCTTGGTGATCCCCCCAAAGAAAGGGACCAGGTTGCTTCTGCGTTGCTCAGCCTCTGCAACTAAGTTTGAGGTCTCATGCTGTGGACCTCACAGTTGCCCCTTTAGCAACCATCAGAACCTGTCCCGGCCAAGGCGAACTTGCATGGCTGCGGGCAGAGGCTGCCTGAAGGAGACAGTCAAACAGAGTGCCTGGATGGCCTCCTGGCAGAGGGAGCCCTCAGAAGGGTCCTGTTCAAAGGTTGCCTTTGCCCTCCTTCAGCCTAATTAGCATCACAGTCAGGAAGAGGGGCTAGTGGGGCTGACAGTCCCTACAGCCAGATTTTACAGGGCAAGTGCTTCCAGTATTACTACTACAGGTTATTCCTAGTGGCCCACAGAGCTGAAGTGGCCGCTGTGACAGGGCTTGCACAGGTAGGCTGCCTCGGATGACCAGGAGAGCTTCTTGGTGCTCGGACCTGCATAGCAGCCATCCCGATAATTCAGTAAGCCAGCTGCCTCCGAGAGGCTGCTGCCACACTCCCCCACAAAACCACCAAGTCAGGAAAAGGGAAGAACTGTGTAGGTAAAGGCCAACCATTACCCCCTCTCCTCAGGTGCATCCTCCTTCCCAGTTCCCTGCTCCGTCAGCCAATCTGAGATGAGCCTCAGGGCATGCTCGGAATGAGACACGACTTTCTGAATGGCCTGGAGCTCCTCCTCTGTTGGGTAGATGCTGGAGTGCTTGGACATGATGTGGCGATCATCAGAAGAGCTGAGTCGCCGAGCAGGCTGAGGGAGGTAAAAGGGACAGATTTTAGTGATCAGTTTGGGGGGAGGAGGGAAGGGCTGTGCCATTGAATCAACTGCTCTTAACGAGGACACAGAGATGCAACATCTCAAATATTTCAAGTCTGCTGAGGAGGAACTGCGGTGGGGGTAGGGAAGGCCCAGCAAAGAGGGGTGCTGGACTGGGAGGGGTGCTGAAGCCGTTCTCATTCCTCTTCAAGCTGACTGAAACTTGCCCTGTGTTCTAACCTTTGCTGAGCAGGGTGGGACAACCCAGAGTTCTCTTTGGGCATCATGGGCGAAGCAGGCTTGACCCACCCGATGCCTTCCGGATGGGCTGGAGGTGTGGCCAACTGGTCTCCCTGGGTGGTTGAGCTGCTCCAGGGGCATGGTGGGAGCTTCTCCTTAAACATGCACAGGGTCGCAGGTAAGTACTCTGGGTATCGGTAGGATAACATGAGCCACTGGATTTACTTGGGGAGCATTTTCTCCACTAGAGATAGACCTGTCATGGGGTAAAAAATACCCCCACCAAAAACAGCCAACCCTTAGTAACAGAAGTTCTAAACTGAACAGTTTGAAACTCTTGCAGCATTCTGAGTTCACAGTGCCCCTGTTCTGACACTTCCCTGTTCTGGGGGAATTTCAGCACCCCAAGTTAAATGGGAAATGGCTTGGGAGTATCAAGGCACCTGCTCCTGCAAAAACATGTCCGTGCGAGCTGACATGTTACAACTGCTCCCCAGACAGCTTGCCTGGCGCCAATGCTTCTTTCCTTCTGGTGCCAGGCGAAAATCTTTTTATTCTCCCACTATTTTACTACCTTGTCGTGGCAAAGGGGCTTGTGTAGCTCGATGAAGCTATGAACTATGCCATGCAGGGCCACCCAAGACAGACAGGTCATAGCAGAGAGCTCTGACAAAACGTGATCAACTGGAGAAGGAAATGGCAACCCACTCCAGTATCCTTGCCATATAAACCCCATGGACAGTACCAGGACCAAAGGTCAAAACAATATGACACCAGAAAATGAGCTCCTCAGGTCAGAAGATGTCCAATGTGCTACTGGGGAAGAGCAACGGGCTAGTACTAGTAGTGCCAGAAAGAATGAAGTGAACGGGTCAAAGCCGAAAGGACACGCAGTTGCGGATGTATCTGGTGGTGAAAGGAGAGTCCGATGCTGCAAAGATCTATACTCCATAGGAACCTGGAATGTAAAAGCCATGAATCAAGGCAAGCGGGACATGGTCAAACATGAGATGACAAGACTGAACATCGACATCTGGGGAATCAGTGAACTAAAATGGACAGGAATGGGTGAATTTAATTCAGATGACCATCGGGTATACTACTGTGGGCAAGAATCCCCCAGAAGAAATGGAGTAGCCTAGTCAATAAAAGAGTAGGAAAAGCAGTACTTCAAAATGACAGAATGATCTCAGTTCGAATTCAAGGCAAACCATTCAGCATCACCGGAGTCCAAGTCTATGCCCCAACCACTGATGCCAAAGAGGCTGAAGTTGACCAGTTCTATGAAGGCCTACAACACCTTCTAGAATTAACACCAAAAAATGATGTCCTTATCATCATGGGGGATTAGAATGCCAAAAGATAACTGGAATAACAGGCAAGTTTGGCCTTGGGAGTACAAAATGAAGCAGGGCACAGGCTGGTAGAATTTTTGTCAAGAGAATACAATGGTCATAGCAAACACTCTTTTCCAACAACCCAAGAGACGACTTTACACATGGACATCACCAGATGGTCAACACAGAAATCAGATTGACTATGTGCTCTGCAGCCAAAGATAGAGAAGCTCTATATAAGGGGTCCTCAAACTTTTTCACCAAGCCAATTGAAAGCTGCTGGTGCTGGGCGCGGGCTGGAAAGGTGGTGCCAGTGGTGGGTGGGGGCGGCATGTGTGGGCACGGGTGCTGAGGTGGGGGTGGGGTGCGCAGAGAGGCAAGGTGAGCCGAGGCATGGGTGGGCACGCGAGGGGAGGGGAGGAGCAGGTAGGCACATGTCACAAGGTGGGAACATGAGGCAGCAGCTCGCTTTACCAACTGCAGCCTCCCCGTGCAAGGGGCGAGGTGGGTGGTGGCGGAAGGCATGCGAGTGGGCGCAGACACACATGCAGTGGGTCCAAATGGGCATGGTGGGCCGAATCCGACCCCCGGGCAGTAGTTTGCAGACCCCTGCTCTATAGAGTCAGTAAAAACAAGACCAGGAGCTGCCTGTGGCTCAGATCATGAGCTTTTTGTTGCAAAATTTAGGCTTAAATTGAAGAAAGTAAGGGAAAGCAATAGGCGACTCAGGTATGACCTAAATCATATCCCTGATGAATATACAATACAGGGGACAAATAGATTTAAGGAATTAGATCTGAAGACAGAGTGCCTGAAGAACTACGGACGGAGGTTCGCAACATTGTACAAGAGGTAGCAACTAAGACCATCCCAAAGGAAAAGAAATGCAAGAAAGTAAAATGGCTGCCTGAGGGAGCTTTACAAATAGCTGAGGAAAGAAGGGAAACGAAAGGCAAGGGAGAAAGAGAAAGATACACCCAATTGAATGCAGAATTCCAGAGAACAGCTAGAAGAGACCAGAATGCCTTCTTAAATGAACAGTGCAAAGAAATTGAAGAAAACAATAGAATAGGGAGGACCAGAGATCTCTTCAAGAAAATTGGAGATATGAAGGGAACCTTTCATGCAAAGATGGGCATGAGAAAGGACCAAAATGGCAGGGACCTAACAGAGGCAGAAGAGATTAAGAAGAGGTGGCAAGATTACACAGAAGAACTATACAAGAAAGAGCTTAACGTTCCTGATAACCATGATGGGGTGGTCACTGACCATGAGCCAGACATCCTGGTAGGAAGTCTGAGCAACAACAAAGCTAGTGGGGGCGACAGTTGAGCTATTCCAGCTGAGCTATTCAAAATCTTAAAAGATGATGCAGTAAAAGTGCTACACTCAATATGCCAGCAAATTTGGAAAACTCAACAGTGGCCACAGGATTGGAAAAGGTCAGTTTACATTCCGATCTCAAAGAAGGGCAATGCCAAAGAATGTTCAAACTATTGCACCATTGCACTCATTTCACATGCTAACAAAGTTATGCTCAAAATCCTACAAGCTAGGCTCCAGCAGTATGTGGACTGAGAACTACCAGAAGTACAGGCAGAATTTTGAAGAGGCAGAGGAACTAGAGATCAAATTGCCAACATACGCTGGATCATGGAGAAAGCTAGGGAGTTCCAGAAAAACATCTACTTCTGCTTCATTGACTATGCTAAAGCCTTTGATTGTGTGGATCACAACAAATTGTGGCAAGTTGTTAAAGAGATGGGAGTACCAGACCATCTTATGTGTCTCTTGAGAAAGCTGTATGGCGGTCAAGAAGCAACAGTGAGAACTGGACACGGAACCACTGAGTGGTTCAAAATTGGGAAAGGAGTTCGGCAAGGCTGTATACTGTCGCCCTGCCTATTTAATTTATACGCAGAGCACATCATGAGAAAGGCGGGGCTAGATGCATCACAAATTGGAATTAAGATTGCTGGGAGAAATATCAACAACCTCACATATGCAGATGATACCACTCTCATGGCAGAAAGTGAAGAGGAACTAAAGAGCCTCTTGATGCGGGTGGAGGAGGAGAACGCAAAAGTTGGCTTGAAACTCAACATTAAAAAAACTAAGATCATGGCATCCGGTCTTCTCACTTCCTGGCAAATAGATGGGGAAGAAATAGAGGTAGTGACAGATTTTATTTTCCTGGGCTCCAAGATCACCGCAGACAGGGACTGCAGCCAAGAAATTAAAAGACGCTTGCTCCTGGGGAGGAAAGCTATGGCAAATCTAGACAACATACTGAAAA
>NW_025336676.1:416833-442055 GCF_004798865.1 Varanus komodoensis | reverse complement strand
AGATGGGGAAGAAATAGAGGTAGTGACAGATTTTATTTTCCTGGGCTCCAAGATCACCGCAGACAGGGACTGCAGCCAAGAAATTAAAAGACGCTTGCTCCTGGGGAGGAAAGCTATGGCAAATCTAGACAACATACTAAAAAGCAGAGACATCACACTGCCAACAAAAGTGTGTATAGTCAAGGCTATGGTTTTCCCAGTTGCAATGTATGGCTGTGAAAGCTGGACCATAAGGAAGGCTCAGCACTGAAGGACTGAGGCCTTTGAATTGTGGTGCTGGAGGAAACGCCTGCGAGTCCCTTGGACTGCAAGGCAATCAAACCGGTCAGTCCAAGAGATCAACCCTGACTGCTCTTTAGAAGGCCCGATCCTGAAGATGAAACTCAAATACCTTGGTCATGTCAAGAGAAGGAAGGACTCCCTGGAGAAGAGCCTAATGCTGGGAACAATAGATGGCAAAAGAAGAAGGGGATGGCAGAGGATGAGGTGGCTGGATGGAGTCACTGAAGCAGTCAGTGTGAGTTAGCTGGACTCCGGGGGATGGTGGAGGACAGGAAGGCCTGGAGGAATGTTGTCCATGGGGTCACGATGGGTCGGACATGACTTCGCAACTAGCAACAACAATTTTAATTGCTCTTTTGCTTTAATATGTGGTTTTATAGCTAATATTGGATGCTGAGCCATTCTTACTTTTATCTTTATTCTATTTGGTTGTTGTTGTTGTGAACCATCCTGAGACGTTTGTGATGGGACGGTATACAAAAGTTTTAAATAAAATGAAATAAACTGCTGCGTGACAGATCTGACCTGGGAGCAAGTGCTTCCCAACTCCTTATGGACCTACCACTGGGAAGTGCAGCCTGAGACCAGTCCTGGCTTGCCTGTGCAGCGCCTGGCTGAGGATTAGCTTCATACCTGAAGGAAGCCTGGTGGTCTCTTTCCAGCCAGCTCCATGGCAGCAGGGCAAGATAGAAGGTGGCCCAAAGCAGGGCACTCACCAAGAGTGGGGGGATGGGCACACCCAGCCGTCCCATGAGAGGCGGAGGGTGCCAGTCCGTTGCCTGGTGCCGCCGCCACTGCTCCTCCCTGTACAGCTGCTCCTCTTCTATCCGCTGCCAGAACATTCCCTCTTCATAATGCCTGGAGGAGAACGCAATGAGTGAGAGCAGCTGTGGGAGCGGGAGGCACCGCTGCCTTGTGGCCTGGCAGGTGGGCTGCCATCCTCACCAAGACAGAGGGCCAGAGGAGGAGCCTGTCCTCTGCATCGGCTTTGCCAGGTGTTCTGGAATAAGGGCCTGGCTTGGGCATTCTGGCTCATCCTGCTTGCCCAACAATCCCCCATGCTCAGGACTGACCCAGAGACTATGCTGCCTCATCCCATCCACACCAGTGGGGTGACAGGACGTTGTACTGCTCAGCACAACCATAAAATGGCTTGCTCCCCACTTCCTGCCCTGCTGCTGAGCCTGAAGTCACGACCCTGTTCAGCCCAGCTGCTCTTAAGGCTAGAGCCCCACGATGCACTCTGCCTAGACTGCTCTCAAGACTGGTCTCGGGACCACAACTGGGGCAAGAGGCAGCAGTGCAGCTCTTGGAGGGGTCCTTGCTGGGCACACACTGTGCCTGTGTGAAAAGCAGCCTCTGGCTACCAGCTGGCTACGACTGGTGATGGCACTGCCATACAAAGTCTTGCATCACTCAGTTAACCTCACGGAATACCCCATGCACTCCATTAGATTTATATTCTACCCTTTTCTTCTCTAAGGAACTCAAAGCAGCTTGCGTCCTTCTCCGGCTGCTGTCAGTCCTATCTCCACAGCAACGACCCTGTGAGGTGGGCTGGGCTGAGAGTCTGTGGCTGGCCCAAAGATACTCCATGGGCTCCAGGGCCGAGTGGGCACTCACACCCAGCATCCCACTCTCATCACCACATCGGTGTTCAGGCATTTTCTGGAAACCAGCCTTTCCACTTCTGCTTCCCCTCTTTATAACTGTCTCATGCCAGGCTTGTGTGTGTGTGTGTGAATTTTCTGGTAAAATACTTGCAGAAATAATTTTCTGGAATTTCTTTTAAATGCCATCTCCTCCTGTAGCCACCCTGAGTTGAGGAGAAGCGAGAAAGCAACCCCGTGGTTTTGGAGGCTGCAACTGCATTAGCTTTGTCACCAGGAATCGTGCCATTAACAGAGCCTTGTCTGCCTCACATACATCTATTATTGTATTAATCTTCTGCCTTTTTCCCCACAAGAAGGCTTAATGGGGCCCTGATCCCAATTTTATACTCACAACAACCCTGTGAGGTACGCTGGAATTAGGAGCATCAGGAGCAGCTGTCCACTGCTGCTGCTACAGCCTTCTCCAAGCAGGATTCTACCCAATGTATTACACTACAACAGCCATCATACCCATCCAGCTTAGCTGAGGCTACTCTTCTTGGAGGCTCCCTCCATTTGGGGGCGGGGGGGGGTGAACTGCTCCCGGCAGGACCTGCAGGCATGATTCCCCCACCGCCAGGCGCTACTACCCACACTTGGGTGAATTATTGGACATACAGTGGCACACGAATCTTGAATGTTAATAAAATGTAATTATTACAAACGGACAGACAAACATTGGGTTTGGCATATTTTTGAACTGGATTTGAAGTGCTGCTTTTTACAGTGGAAAGTTTTGGTTTCTGGGCAGACAGAAAGGGCAGGCAGTGAAAGGCTGGACAGAATCCTTTAGAGCTGCCTTCAGCTGCCTCATGGTATGATCAGCAAGAGAGAGCCTGCCCAGTTGCCTGCCTCTGAGGGCAGTTAGGTAGGCAGCCACAAGAAAAAGGGCCTTTTCCTTGCTGGCCCCACACTTTGAACACTTCTGGCCTTCTGATGTGAATGCTGTTTGTGTGATACTCTTACTTTTAGACTGAATTTTCTGGCTCAAAGCATCGGCTGGCAGAGTTTAATTTGCTGTGGGCTGCCATGGAAGGCCTTCTGCCCAGAAAGGCAGCCAAGAAACATGCTAATTAAATAAGTGAAAGAGAAAGAAGCACCAATCTGGCAGGATCCGTGGGGCTTCCACATTTGTGCTCTTGTTGCTTGAGGGTTAGAGGTGGGAGGAGGAGGAGGCTTGCCTCACTTCCAGGTGCCGGCGCTGTTCTTCCTCTCGCTGTCTCTTTGCCAGGGCCTGGAGATGCTTCTTCTTCAGCTTCTCTTCGTGCATCTTCCGGGCTCGGTTGCTGGGCTTGATTTCAACTGGGAAGTCGGGGTTGACTTTCTTCTGCAAGAGGTTTTGCTGGCATCAGGGCTAACATGCGACATCCATTCCACCACCAAGCTCAGAACCGCCTCCGCATAAGACAACAAAATGATACCAGCTGAAGGGCAGAGAGAGGGTAGCAAAGAGCCCTGCAAGCCACTTGCCAAGCAACAAGGAAGCCGTGGATCCTTTTCTGCCTTGGACAATTAGAATAAGAGCACAGGAAAGGGCTGTGGCAAGGAATCTCAGGTAGACCGGAAAAAGAATCCTTTCTGAAACACTAGAGAAATGGGGACTGTCTCTGCAGAAAGTGCCAAACCCCAAGCCACTGACTTGGCATGGAAGGAGGATGCCAACATTAGTTTTCCAGACTGGCCCCTCAGAACTGAGAGAAGCTCATTTTTCAAAGGAAGGGCCACAGCTGGGTGGTGGGACCATGGCTGTGAAGTGCAGATGGCCCCAGTTGCTGTCCCACGGTCATCTCCACACAGGGCTGGGAGCCCACCTCACTGCCAGCGCCAGGGCCCTCACAACCCTCCCCACAACCTGGGCCAGATCACTGGGAAGCAGATGTCTGCACAGGGCACTTGGAGCCCAATGCCAGCCACAGGAGACATTCGGCCAGCCCCAGTTCTCTGGGAACTCACCCCACAGCCTTGGAGATTCCGCTTCAGGAAAGTGAGGCTGGACTCCAGGTTTGAGAAGGGACAGGCCCGCTCCTGTGCGCTTGTGGCCTTTTCTGGTGGCCACGGCACTGAGTGTAGCTCAGAGGAGCGGGGTCTTGGAGCCATGCTTTGCTGTCCTTGATGCCCTAGGGCAGGCTGCTAAACCGGCAGCTCCTGCAAATAGGGTCCTGGGGGGTCCACCAGGGGGCCACCCCCTTCCTTTCCCTCCCCACAATGGCCAAGTGCTTGTTGGTTTCCAGCACTGCATGTTTTCCCTGCACCCTAACTACAGCCCCTGATATGGCCCTTTAAACCTCCTGTTTTAGACCAACACTCCACTGGGGCAGGGCAGGGAAATGAAACAGCAGCCCCCAGAGCAAGTTGCTGAGCGCGGGGGGGAGTGTGGCTGCGTGGCACCAGTAGGGGATTGGGGAGCATGCACCCAGTGAACCTCCTGCGGGGTTGAGAACCTGGCCTGAAAGGATGCAGTGGCACAGGGACCAGGCCCAAAACCAAACACCACCTGCTGCTAGCCTGTGTTTCACTGGAGCTTCACCTTCAGGGGCTGGATCTAGAAAGGGTGGGCTCTGCAAGCTGCAAGGAGGGGTGGGGGGCACACCTTGTATTGTAGCCTGTGCCGGCGTCCCTTCAGGTGCATGTCTTTGGCATTGGGGTCATTGAAGCTGCACTCACACAGTCTGCAGCGGAAGCGCACCATCTTGCCTTGGTCGTTGAGGACCTGAGAAGGTGAGAGAAGGAAGTGACACTTAACTGTCTGTGCCCCAGAAGCATCCTTTCCTTTAGGATAGTGTGAGACCCTCCTCTAGATGCACACCTTGGCATGGTGAAAGGATCTGAGTGTGTCGGAGAAGCTGAGAGCGATGCAGCCAGGAGGCCAGGTTGTCTCACTGGACTGGGCTCCTAGCAGGGTCACCTGAGGCAGGAGGGTCAAAGCAGAGGCCCCCGATTATGAGGCCCCAACCTCTTCAGGAGCAACAGTCTTGTCAGCAGAAGCGAATAGGTATCTCTAATGACGATGGGAGCGGAGAAACTCCTCAGGGGCAGCTACTGGGCAGCAGCAGGATCCGAAGGCGACACTGGCTGAGGATTTTTTGCAGACAATGGAAATTACATTCAAGCCAACTCTGGTTGGTACTGCACAGAAAAAGGCCAGGGGAAACCACTTCTGTGTCTTCTTACCCTGAAAGCCCTATGACGAAACAATCCAAAATGAGACAAGAGATAGTGCCAGAAGAATAAAGCCTAGGTCGGACAGCACTTAACCAGCCACTGGGGAAGAGCAGAGGATGAGGATGCACTAAGGACACAACTAGATCAAAACCGAAAGGAAGTCTAGCAGTGAACATGCACAGAGGTGAAATAAAGCCTGATGTTGCACAACACACACAACTGGAATATGGAAAGGACAAGTCAATACAAAGTGGAAAATGTAGAGCAAGAAATGGAGTAGTAAAATCGTGCAGCATTTGGAGTGAGCAAACTGAAGTGGACTGGACTGGGACAAAGTGCTTCACTCTGGAAATGACAAACTCAGAAGAAACAGAGAGGGGTTCTAATACCGAGGTGAGATATAGCATGGACAGGAAGGAGCTATAATGCAAAATCCAACCGAATAGTATCAATCAGAACTTATGGAATACCTATGGACATAACTCTAATTCAAGTCTATGCTCCAACAACAGATGCTGAAAAAGAAATTGAACACTTATGGTCACTTAAGCTGAATAAGACAGGTGTTCAAGAGAAAACTGATGACATGCCAAAATGAGACATGCTGATAATCCTAGGTGATGGAAGACAAACGTAGGAAATGAAGCAGAATCAAATACCACAGATTTTAGCCTGAGGTAAGAAACAAACCAGGAGACCGACTCACAGAACTTTGTGAAGCCAGTCCTCTGCTTACAATATTCTCCTTGTCAAAACAAAACCAGGTGTAGAATGCAGTACTGGCCTTGAACTCTTAGTAGAAATCAGCAGAAAGCTGAAAAAGGTAACTAACAGAAGCATCCTGCTAACATACAACATCAATAACATCCCTTGGAATTTAAAGGCCACATAAAGAAGAGGTTTGCATTATTCAACTTAACTGATCATGGGCCAGAAGAACTATGGACTGCAACCAGACACACTATTAGGGAAGAATGCCAAAGCAGAATTCCTGTAGCAAAAAGGAAGAAAAAGCCTAGATGGACTACAAAAGAAACACTCACCATTGCTAAGGACAGACAAAACACAAAACGAGACAGAATTCTGAATGCAACTTTCCAGTGACTATCATATAAAGGCAAAAATAACTATTACAATAACCATAAAAGAGAACTATTGCAAAGAAATAGAAAAACAAAAGAGGAAAAAGAAGAGTCCTCTTCCAGAAGATGCAGCATGTCAAAGAGAATTTCAAACCTAGATTAGGAATGCTGAAAAACCAAGAGAGGGGACACTCTACAATGCAGAGAAAATAAAGGCAAGTGGAAACAATACTTGAAGAGCTATTCAGAAGTGATGAAAGGACGAAAGACTCCTTCAAAGTGAAGCAGAAGGGTGCCAAAGGCCTTGGGGTAACCTTGGCAAGTCCTGTTTGCCTGCTCTGAAACATGGGGGTACGTAATCTGGCAGCTTTCAATGGCAATGGGTTAGAGGCCTGCCAGAGGGCTTCTCTGGACTTCTCATACCACATTTCCTGGTCCATCTTTATACTAGCAGCAGTCCTGTGAATCGCTACCCCAAGCAGGAAGAGAGAACAGTTGTGTTGTTTGACAAGTATTGGGAATATCATGGAGAGTTCTTCTCTCAAAGGCTGCCATAATGGTTCTGAATTTCTTGGTACGATGGTTCTAAGAGAGAGATTTTTAGCCTTTAAGTATACATCTGGCTAGCTCAGTGACATCAGGGTTACTTGCACCCTCTTCAACTGCTTTTACTTTCTTAAATGATTTTCCTATTCAGTTTCAACTATTTGCAGTCATGTGGGGGATCACTCTGGGTTTTTGTACAAGAGTGTTTGACCCTAGTGCCAAACACTCCTTTGAATTGCAAACTTGGGTGCTAAGTGCCCCAATGGAGCCACTGAGACAAAAAGGAGAGGTTGCAGCATGCTTAGGGGAATGCTGAGGTTTGTAGAACTACCTCCCTTAAAAAATACAAGACAAAAAACAAAAACACCCCCCACCCCATTTAAGAACGAAAGGAGAAAACTACACTGCCCCCAGTCCAGTCCAATAAGGGTCAGACAGTCTCAGTATGCAAGAAGGGAGAGCATGAGAGCTGGAAAAGAAAGAGAGATGAGCAGAAGAGCAGCGGGGAAGGGTAGGCTGGTTGGAGACCCAAACACCAAGCACTTGCTGCAGCACTCTACTGCCGGTCCCCTTTGTTCTCGCACACGAGGAGACACCCTGCTCCCCAAGTTCATGCCAAGGGCTTCCCACAGAAGGTGCTCCCAGGATTTGAGAGATAATGCTCCAGTGCCAAAGGGCCTTCTGAAAGGCCTGTGCTTACCTCTTCCACATAGTCATGCCCCACAGGTTGGACGTCCAGAAGGTCACCCAGACGATCCTCAGTGCTGTTGAGGGCAGCCTCTTCCACTGCTCGAGGTGGTGTCCCTTTCACTGTCTCCTGCTTTGTGCTCATCACCAGAAGCTTGCTTGCTCCTGTGTGAGAGAGGAGAGATGCTGGTTACACTCCTCAGCAAGTGGGGGTCTGCCTGGCTGGTGTCTAGGTAGGCTGGGGAAAAGGGACATGGTGTCAGTGCCACCTCCTTGCCACCCAGAGAGGCCCACCCAGGCCATCTGCAGCAGTATGAGGCATTCAGAGAGGATGGCTCCAGCTGTGAACAAGCAGGGGAAATGGCCTCTGTAGCACCCCACATATGAAGGAAGCAGCTTTAGAGATTTCAGCTGGGCCAGAACCTCCCTGGTGAGCAGCTGCATGCGTCACCACTTTTTCTTTTGCCTGGCAGAAATTTCCTTCTTTCCTCTTCTGATATGCAGGGAGCAGACTTGGATCTGCCACCCCAGAGGAATCAGCCCAAACGGGAAGAAATGCCCCTCTGCACTGCCGGCAAGTTGCAGTAACCAACATTGCAAGGCTGAAGATTTGGGCTAAATCTCTGGGGAAACATTCCCATGGTAGGAACTGCCTGACTGAGCATCAGGTTGTCTTCCATGGGTGGGGAAGGATTGGAGGTGTTTCACCAGAGGGCTGATTGTCAGGGATCCTATGGCTGCCATTGATGAAAGGGCTGGACTACAAGACCTCCAAGGTTCCCTTCTAACCTGATGTTCTAAGGCAGGCTTCTCCAAGCATGGCACTGATGGCTGGGGAGGACTAAGGCATTTGGAAGCACTAGACTGGGAGAAGGCTGGTTGAGAACTCGCACGGCCATCCTCCCTCCCTCTGAACCCCACAGCTTCATTCCTCTGCACCAAAAGGCCTCTGTATTTGGGTTGGCTTTCAGGCATCAGGAATCGAGACACCCATTTCCTCACAAGGTGTACCTGCGAGGGCAAACTTTGCCATGAGGGGTTTCTTTGCAGGCACTGCCTTGCCCAACTCGACATTGCTGTTTGCCGGCCCTACAGCTGGCTTGGCAGAGGTGGGAGCGTGGAGTACTTGCTTGCTGGCAGAGCCGTTGGCGGTGCTGACCAGCACGGGCTCGACGGAAGGGATGGGCTTCCCCAGCTTGGTGTGCAGCTTGAGAACCTGGAACAAGCCAGAGGATAGCTGGGGGAAGGGCATGGCAGGATCGGGCCTAACAGACACTTTCCAAAGGGTCATCTCAGGAGTCTCTGGAGAGCAGGACCACCCTGAAAAAAACTCTTTGGATTCCATACACAAAGATGCAGCCAAAGAACAGCACGAGATGTGTGGAAGATGAAGGAAATGGCTGTCTCGGACTCGCCAGAGCCCTCCAGCAGTGCCCAAAGCAGGGCTCAGCACACTGCTTTGGAAATGGCCTAGCAGTGCCAGGGCCCATGGGCCAAAGCGCCAGGCATTCCAAATAATCCGGACAATGACATCATTTGCCACCCCTCTCGGCCTTCTTGGCATGACTTCCCCAGCAGATTCCCATAACAAGGCAAGATACCTGAGCCTCCCGGCCCCGAAACTCCCACCTTCTGGTGCTTTGCTCCTCGGATATGGGCCATATAGGCATCTGCTCCTGTGCACGAGACATCACAGAGCTTGCAGTGAAGCTGGGTCTGGACCCCATGAGGGACACTCCCGCCTGTCTGGCTCCCAACCTTCAGGGCTGCCTCCTTCTTCTTGTGCTTTTGGCCTTCCAAGTGCTCCCGGTAAGTCTAGAGAGGAGTTGAAATGGCAGGATCAGTCCTGGAATGTTTTCATGACTTCTCACTAGAGGGCTCCTAGTGCTCACAGAGGTTGGCCTGTGTCTGGACTGCTGTAGGTGGGAGCTCACATAAAACAGCGCACATGGAAAAACAGAATCTCAGGAAAGTGGTTCAGCCAGACTCCTTCTCCTTGAGATGCTAGCTGTGGAGATTTTTTTCAAATCCTGCAAGCCCCATCCACTGAACCTGCAGACTGAATTCATGCCACCTTGGCAGACTATCTCAGGGACAATCCCACCCCCCACCCCAAATATCGTGCAATGGGCAGGACATCACAAGAACACAAAGGACTGCTTTATTCGAAGCAAGGCTGTTGGTCCATCTAGCTCAGGACTGCCTATCACAGGAGTGGGGAATCAGGCCTTGGAGGATTCCAGATCTCATCAGGCCCAGTCAGCACGGCCCACAGCAGGGGTGCTGTGAGACAGTTTGGAAACTCCTGTGGAGACACACACCTGGCCTGCATGGGTTGACAGAGGCCTTGCAACATTTACAGGGTTTTAGTGCTGGGCCTAGATTTTGTGAGCCTGTGAGCTGTTTGCAGGGACCACCCTGATTATCCTCTGGGTGCAGCCTTACAAAGTTATGCACCTAATTACCTTCTGTTGTTATTTTCGTAAACAATTTTATACTGGACGTGCACGTGGTGGGCATGTCGTGAGTGGAGCCGGCTGGTGCCGTGGGTCAGACTAGATGGCTGGGAGGCCCCTTCTGACTCGCTCTGTTTCTATATTCCTCATTTAAAAACAGTACTGACAATTCTAGCAGTGATACAAAGCAGAAGTGGCTTTTGAGGGATTAAAGCACAGCTGGTCACCAGGTGAAGCATGCAGGTGAGAGAGCAAGCTGGCAGAGGAGTGGGGGCTGCTCAGCACCCAGCACGGAAACCGGCCCTGCTTCCCTGTGACTAGCTGGGAGCTCCCTGCCCTGCCCTACCCTGCCCTGCCAGGCATGTCAGCTCCACATGCACAGATGTACACTCGCTTTTGCAGACAGGCACAAGCCCACAAAGCTTCTATGACTTCACAGACTCAAGTCCAAAGGTTTGGTGGCAGTATGAAACTGCTGTTACTGCCAGGCACTGTAACAGCCAGAGTGGCGTGGGGGCAAGTGTGTGGACTGGGGAGTGCCAGGTTCGAGTCCCCACTCTGCCCTGGAGCTCGCTAAGTGACCTGGGGCCAATTATGCACTTTCAGACTAACCCACCTCTCAGCACAGTTGTTGCTGCAATGATATAATGGAGAGGAGGAGGATTATGTAAGCCACCTTGGGTCCCTCACAACAGGGAATAAGGGCAGGATATAAAGCATGGTGCTGTGGTTAAGAGGGTTGGACTGTGGCTCAGGCAGTCTTAGTCCCTGCTCAGCCATGGAGCCAAGTGGGTGACCTTAGGCCTCTCACAGACTCTCCACCCAACATACCTCTCAGAACTGTTGTGAGGATGTTGTGAGAAAGAGAATTATGCAACCTGCTTTGAGTTCCTTGGAAGGAAAAAATGCAAGATATACATATAACATAAATAAATAGGAATAGTAATAATAGAAGCTCTGTGCTGCAGGTACCTGGGCAAGCTTGTTTTCTTTTGCCCTCCCCATTCCTTCTTCCTTTCATGCTGGGTCTTCTGGGACTGCAAGCCTAAGAGGGCAGGAGTTGCCCTCGTTTACAAATCTGCCAGCTGCTCTGAGAATCTTTTTGGTGGACAAAGGCCCCAAAAACTTAAATAAAGGGCGAAGACTCACCTGAGGTCCTGCACAGCTGATCTTGCAAATCTCACAATAGTGAAGCTGAGGCTGTTTGGGGGGACCTTTGGGCTTCAGCAACTTGCTAGGAAATGGAGGCTTCTTGCTGTAGCTGCTGCCACCACCCACTGTGATGGGATTGGTGGTGCTGCTGCTCCAGGGGCAGCCCCCACCAGACTTCGGCTGCTGCTGGGGAGACAGGAGCAGTGGAGGTTGTGGGGGTGGCGGATGCGCTGGTGGTGCTGTCGCCTGGTAGTATGAAGTGCTGGTTGCTGTGTATACTGTAGCATCATAGCTGGTGTAGTTTGATCCTAGAGATGGGAAGGAGGGAAAGGGAAAAAATTGTGTGACACTCTGGTTCTGCTCTATTTGGCACTGGCTAGGCCCCATCTGCAGTCCTGTGCCCAGTTCTGTGCACCACAGTTGGAAGAAAGATGCAGACAAGCTGGAAAGGGTTCAGAGGAGAGCAACAAGGATGATCCGGGGAGTAGAAACAAAGCCCTGTGAGGAGAGATTGAGAGAACTGGGCACATTTAGCCTCAAGCAGAGAAGACTGAGGGGAGATATGATAGCACTTCTCAAGTACTTGAAGGATCATCACAAAAAGGTCAGGATCTCTTCTAAGTCATCTCAGAGTGCGGGACATGGAGTAACAGGCTCCAGTTCCAGGAAGCCAGGTTACAGCTGGCTATCAGGAAGAACTTCCTGATTGTTAGAGCAGTACAAGAATGGAAGCCGTGACTGAGGGAGCCAGTGGGCTTTCCCACACTGGAGGCTTTCATAGTGCAACTGGACAGTCGTCTGAGAAGGATGGCTTATCTGGGAGTTCTGCACTGAGCAGCCAGTTGGACCTGATGGCTCTACTCTTGTTGGATTGTATGAAATTCTTTGCCATTTTCTTGGTGGGCAAAGCCAAGATGTCATGCCCACATTTCCTCCATGCCCACATTGGAGGAAAGCTTTGCAGAAGAGAGGCTGGGGGCTCAGAGATTAAACACAGCCCATATCAGAAGGTGCATGTGTCCTTGGGGCTCCATCCCTGTAAGAGGCAAGAGGATGCCAAGAACTTACTGAAGACCTCCTGGGAAGAATGCCTGTTTACAAAGAAAAGCTCTGGAACTCCACATGAGATGCCGTGCATAAGGGACGGCATATAAATGTTAAATAAATAAGTAGGCCACCTTTACAAAACCTCAGATGTGATACAGCAACATCCTTCCACTGTTTCCAGGGCACTGGAGCCCCATCCTGCCTGATCTTCTGCACTGCTGACCTTCACTTCCTACTAGGCTTTGGACTGCCCTTGTGGTGGACAGTTTGGTCCTTTGCTCTTGCCCCCCTCCCCCCACCTGCTGCCTCCTCCTGCTTCAGAAGACCCTTTTGCTGTGCCGGTAAAATGGTGCTTGTTTTGCTAGCAGCTTTGCCCCAGAGGTGGTCCTAAGCTGTGCCTGAACCAGCCACAGGAGGACACAAGCTGGAAAGGGCAGGCAGGGGAGAGGAGACTCCTCCACTAAGCTCTTACCGGAGTAGGTGGCAGGAGAGGAGTTGTAGGAGGAAGAAGTGTAGGAAGAGGACGGCGTATATGACTGGAAGGAAGGTGCTATGGCATTCTGCAGGCTGGTCGTTGCTGACTGGTAGGTGCTGTAGTTGGATGAAGCGGCACTCACCACCTGGATTGTCTTTATGGGTGTCACCTGCCTTTGGGGCTGATTCTGATTGTATGCTGCTGCTGACTGGCTGTAGCCACTCTGAGGGTCTACGAAGGGCAGAGAAGAGTCATTAAGACCAGCAGGAGATGGGCTGCTGGCAGCTCATTAGAGCCCAGTAGGCTGCACTCACCTCACCTTTCCACAAAGGGAAGGAGGCAGTTTAGGGTCATTCACTGGCCCTTGGCTTTGAGAGCTGCAGCAGCCACTGATTTGCTAACCCAGTTTCAAGTCTGCTTTCATCCTTAGTGCTTGCAGCTGAGGAACTCCTGCCTGTTCAGAATGGGCTCCCTGGGAGAACTCCTGCCTGTTTTGGAAAGTTATACAACAACACTTTCCTTGAGACAGTTGCTGAAAATTGAATCAACTTGAAAGCCATCCAATTCTGTAGCATCAAAACACCATTCAGCTGCAGTCCAGAGCTGTTTTCAGGATTTTAAGTGCAACCCTCCACATAACCCAACACAAAAAAGGTTAGACTAAGTGTGACAGCCAACACTTTATTCTTTTTGGCACCAGGCCAAAACCTTTTAATTGGGGTTTTATGAATGATGTGATGTTGTATTTTACTTTATTTATTGTCAGACCATCCTGAGACTTTTGTAAATAGGACAGTATGGAAAAACTTTAAATAAATAAATAAATAAACAAAAAACAAACTTGGTGCCACCCAGGTGCACTGGACTGCAGCTCCCATGGGAGGTTGGAGATAACTGGTGGGAAAGGAGGACCCTAACCAGACCCAAGTTCTGACGTGAAGTATAAAGGCAGGAGCTCCTTGGCAAGTCAAGCCAGGGCTGGGTAGCAAGCAGATCAGCATTGACTGGGAAGCATGAGGGACTTATGTTTGCTACCAAACTCCCAAGTTCAAGGCTTTGCTGCTGTCATTCAAATCCCTAGCTAAGTGGGATAACTGGACAATTACCCTCCTGTGTATATACCAAATCAATCTGAGACTTCTAAAGAGACCTTGTGTGGGTCATCTCATAACCATAAGTGTGACCAGGCAGTGGAACACAAACCAGCCTTCTTGGTACTGGGACCCACCCTCCAGACTCCCTTCCCTAGGTAGTCTGACAGGAAGAAATGGTGGTGAGCTTTAACCAATTCTGGAAAATATGCATGTTGACTTGGGCTTTCTCTGGTTTGTGAAATACTGTAAATCTACTCTATTGTCGTCCTGCTTTTCATGCATTTATTATTCTTTAGCTCATTTACTTTGGCTAACACACATGCATTTAGAAAAAGAGAGTGAGAGTGAGTGAGTGAAGGAGAGAGGAGAGAAGCAGCCACAGATGTAAATTGCTTCAAGCTTTTAAACTATCAAGCTGTAAAGAAATAGAAAAACTGAAATAGATTAACCAGGATTTCTGACTTGGACAATTGCTTAATTGTGCCAATAAGTGCTGTCCCCGTCCCCACCGAACAATGATACAAGAAAGTTCCGTGCAGCCAGGAGAGCACATGCATGCAGGAGGACTGCATGCGCCACTCTGTTCTGCTACTCAACTTGACTCTCGAGCTCAGAATTCTTTAATCCTAAGAGTAGGTCTTTCGACTCCAGCTGGGTGGATCTTAAGGGTAAAGCAATAATCAAAGAACATCCTGCAAGTGTAAAGGTCACCCAGCCTGGGTGCAGGGGGACTCCCAAGCATGACAGATCAGCTTCCCAAACCTTCCCAGTGTCCTCAGAAGCCCTCCCACCCTACCCTTTTCCAGGTGACTCCACTTACCAAACGCTCCCGCCAGCCTCTGAACATGCCGGCACCATAAATTACTTTCGCATTTGAACTCCCCGATAACTCACTCGAGTGGTAGTATGACTCCATGGCCACATGCTGGGACGGCATGGCTACTGCCTGGTAATACGGTTTGGCCTCGTAGCCACTGGCAGTCGGTGATCGGCCGTAACTGTAGCCGTCCTGCTGCAAGCAAAATGCAGAGGTGAGCAGAGGAGAGTGAAGCGGGCTGCTCTGGTGCCTTAAGCATGGCTGTAAAGGAGCCAGAGCGCTCAGGCGGCTGTACAACCAAGGTTTGTGCCAGAGGTAAGGCAACTGCTCAGATTTCTGGAAATCTTCCCAGAGGCTCTACAATGCTGGAAGCTGATTCAGCAAGTGGAATTCTATTTCAGGAATCAAACTTATTGGCATATGCTGTTCCGGTTTTGTTTGCTTAATGAAGATCTCAAGAGCATTTCCAACAAGCTGGATAAAGCAGATCGGGGAATGTTTCTCTCCAGGAGGGTAGAATGGTGGCAACAGGGGTGAGGGCCTCCCCAGTGGTGGTCCTGCCTGGTGTTGAAGTGGCCCCCTTTTCAACATCAGGTCAAGAAAGCCCTCCCCTCACAGGTACTGAATGACATCTTTGCCTACAGCTGAGAGTGCTTTGGTTATTGGGAAATGCAGAAATGCAATCAAGGAAATATGACTAGCATTTATGTCAGCTGTCTTTTAATGCCAGGTATTTTTCTTGAAATTGTTTGGAACTGTTTTAGTAATTTTGAGTTTTGTATTGTTCTTTTTATGTGTTTGCCCACTTGCATTTTATGAATGGTTGTGAGCTGCCCTAGGAGCTTTGGTATCAGACAGCAGAGAGATGAAGATCCAAGTCAGTCAATAATGCATTCAACCCTTCAATAAGGTTGACTGGCAGCAGATTCAGGACGGACAACCACACAGCCCAGGACTGAGTGATGGAATTCACTGCAACAGGACTTAATCTTTAATTTACAGAAAGGCTGTCAATTGGGACAAGTCTAAACAAGGATTAGACAAAAACATGGAAAAGTAAAGTGATCAACAGTCGCTACTCACAAGAGCCACTTAGGACTTCCAGTCCTGGTGGCAGCGTGTCTCTCGCTACCAGATGCAGGTAGGGTGGGGTGGGCCAAAATGCAGTTGGGGAATGCCACTGCCCTCATGTCCTGCTTATGGGCTTCCCCCGGGGCCTCAGGATGGGCATCCTGGCCTTGGTCTTTGGGTCTGATCCAGTGCCACCCAAGGTGCAAATCTGACCATCCTGGGCTGTGCAGAAGGCCACCTCCCACCCCCTTTGCCCAACTGCGATCCACAGGTGGCCACTCAGTGTTCCACCAATCTTAACTGCTGACTTGCTTCCCCTAAGACTTGGTTACTTGTAGTCAGGTTTCCAAGCTGTAACATGAAGGGAGGGCTTTTGTATTCCTGGCCCCACCCCCTTTGCTTTTGGTCCCATGTATTGCTAGAAGTGCATTCAACCCTCAGTCTACAATGGATCCACCTGCATGCCTTGAACCAACTAATAGATGTGTAGGACCCAGTCAGCTACCTGATAGTTCTGAGCAACAGGAGGCTGGGGGATGGGCTCCAGTTGCTGTGCCCCGTAAGTGTAGTCTTGTGTTGAAGGGAGCTGATAGCCCCCATAGGCTGCTGATGTCACTGGCCTTGCAGCTGGCACTGCCAGGGTATAGGTGGGTGCCACAGCATGGTCTAGGCCTGGAGCCTGCTGGACTGTGTAGCTTGCTGCTGTGGGAGGGTGGGAGTAAACTGAAGCTTGCTGGGCACTGAAAAAGAACAAGATAAACATAGAAACAGAGCGAGTCAGAAGGGGTCTCCCAGGCCATCTAGTCTGACCCCCGGCTCCAGTCAGCTCTGCTCACAACATGCCCACCAAGTGCATGCCCAGCCTATCTCTGAACACCTTCACTGATGGGGCCTCCAACACCTCCCGGGAAAGCCCAGTCCACACCCTCAGGGTTCTGACTGTCAGGAAGTGCTTCCTGGCATCCAAATGGAACCTGGGTTCCCTGAGCTTTGCTCCAGTGGAGCATGTCCTGCCTTCCTCTGCAGGGGAGAACAGATCTCTACCCATCTCCATGTGACATCCCCTCACATACCTGTATGTCGCCAACAGATCCCCTCGAGTCTCCTCTTCTCCAGGCTGAAGAGACCCAGTTCCCTCAGTCTCACCTCATACGGCTTCCCCTGCAAACTGGCCACCAACCTTGTGGCCCTATGCTGCACTGACTCTAACCTGGCTATATCCTTCCTGTAATGAGGGGCCCAAAACTGAGTACAATACTCCACTTGTGGGCGCACCAGAGTCATATAGAATAAACAAGAATATAAAAAGAAAACAGAGTAAGCAGGGTAAAGTACATAACAGCAAGCATAAGATCATGTAGATAAAAAATCACCAAAGCAATGCAGTCTGTAAAAAATGAGAGCCAGTGGACCACCATCAGACAGAAAGTTCAAAGTGGAGTTCATGGGGGATGGATATAATGCAATGGGAAGACCAGAAGTGAGGAAGTCCTTGCAGCCATCCTTCAACCCCTCATAGAGGGGGGATCCTTAGGGGAGGTCCTTATAGGAAGCTTTATCCCAGAAGAGGGGCTCCATCAGATAATGTAGTCCTCAACTGCATAAGACTTGCAGTACATGCAAGTTGGTCAGAATCAGTACTACACGCCCTGGTCCCTGCTCTCCCTTTGGCCACCATATGTGGCATAAGCTGCAGCTTCTGAACTTTTCTTCAAGGAAAGCCCCACGTGGAGCGTTTCTCTGCCATTCACTTGAAGTTTATCTGAGCTCAGACTGCTGAAGCCAGGCTGTCCCTGTTCAAGAAGGGGAGCAGCTGGACAACTGGTCAAAACTAGTAGAGGGCACTCTGTGCCACTGAGGCTACCTGAGTTTCAAGTGACAAGCCATAGACCTCCTCCTGTAGGAAAAGTACAACCAAAACCAAGACAGGCCGATTGTTCTGCTTGCCCTGTAAATGTCTGCCTACTCTGTGAATTAAATAGACAATTGTATGATAAAAGCCTAATTTGCAAGCACTTTTTTTAAAGAGAAGCAGAAATGACTATAAATAATATGAAGTAACTTGGACAAAGATAGACTTGCAGTTGGAGATTTTCCAGATAAAAAATGGCAATGAAAGCTACCTGGCGGTATTCATTCTTTCTTAAGAAACCAACTACAGTGGTGCCTCAGCTCACGAATGCCTTGGTTCACAACCAAATCGGGTCACAAACAAAAACTTCATGAAAATTTTGACTTGGGTCGCAAACTCTGCCTTGGTGCCAACCAAGATCGGGGCCATCTCCCCCACACCTTGAACGCAGTTGTGTTCGAGCTGGGAAGACATGCGTGATCACGGGCGCGCTCCTGCAGGAAAGATGGACGCAATTTCTGCCGCCCCACCCCCAACCAGCACGATCACGGCCATCTCCCCACACCCCACAAGTGGGGAGATGGCCACAATTGCAGTTGCGTTTGTGCAGGGAAGACACAGAGGAGCTGACAACAGAAGAACTTGAGAAACTCCAGAGTGAGCAGCAGAAGGCGCTTGCTGAGGAGGATTCCACTGAGGAAGAGGAAGGCAGGGAGGAGGTTCACAGTGATGTGATACAATCCATTATGGAAAAATGGAAGGAGTGCCAGGATTTCTTTGAGAAGCACCACCCCAACAGAACTGTAACGAACAGAGTGTTGAATCTGATGAACGATAACGCGGTCTCTCATTTCCAGAGGGTTATGCAGCGCAGGAGAAAGCAAGTGACTATAGACAGATTTTTCACTAAAATTGACCCTGCAGCTAACAGACAAAGAAGAGAGGAAACCCCTGAAAGAGATCTCCCCAGGGTCCTTATGGAGGGGGACTCTCCCTCAAAACAATAACCTCCCCCACCACCTTGGTTAGTGTTCTCCACTGCACTGTACAGTACTTTACTTTGTTGTTCTTTGCCACTTTGTTTCAAATTTTCTGATTTAAAAAATAGTAACAGAATGGATTAACCTTATTTACATTGCACCTTATGGGCAAATTTGAATTGGGTCACAACCAATTTGGATCACAACCAGAGTCGTGGAACGGATTAAGTTAGTGAGCCAAGGTACCACTGTAATTAGAATTGGGCAAGCAATTTTCCTTTCTTCTCTGCAAGAACAAAGGACAGAATAACTGATTCATTTTGGCCCAGTGCATTGCCTTTGGTTTAGCAGTGCAAACAGCTAAACAAACCAAGGGCTCTGAAAATGTTATGTTTCCCATTGCAGCACAATAATGTTCCATTTATATGACCACAGTTGTGAAAGAAACATCTCCCAAAAGGATGCAATTGGCAAGCGAAATGGGGAGCCTCGCTTTGTAATCCTCAACCCTCTTTTAAAAACCGTGTGAGAAAATACATTCAAAAACAGTAAGACAACAGTGAATCCAATCTTGCTTTAAGGGAAAGGACAGTCCAGCACTTGCCAAGGGCCCACACCCAGCAGGGGCCCATTTCTAAGACTCCCTCCTAGAGTTATGCCTCTTCCTTCCCAGTGCAGCCTGCTGCACCTCCTGCCTCTTGCTCTGACCCAGACAATGGTGGGGGCGAGGAGCACTGGCTTTCTGTCTGGCAGGCATGCAGTAGCTGTGATGAGGAAGAGGAGCATCAACAACTGATGGTCACGGTGATGAGAAGGGAGACTCGCTGACGAATGGGGCCCCTGGAGGGTCTGCCCAAGTGCTCTCAATAGAAGGTGCATTTGTTAATTTCAGTTTCACCTTTCCCAGTTACTTAGGTCCAAATTTTGCCTCACTTGGTATATATAAGCACATACCTGGCATGGAAATTTGCAAGCATATCTCCTAGTATATGCATTTCTGTATACATTTTTGACGAATGCTCAAAACTTTCCAAAATGTCTCCCCTCATATAATGCTTTGCTCCTCTCTACATTGTCTTGAAAACTGGATGCATTTTTAAGCATTTGTAGTTTGGAGAACTACCTTCCTGAATTCTGAAAAGAGCATCTATGAAGGAGAGGACCCAGGGAGTTCATTTTGCCCTGGTGTCCTCCAAAATCTGGAGTTGGTGGTGCATGCTGACAAGGCTGCATCCAAAGTAAGCCCACCATGAACAAACAGGGACAGAACATGCTCAGACAAGACCCAAAGTTGCAGAATTACACAAGAAATATTTGGATGGGATGAAACAAGTGCGGGAAGAAAATAAAAGGTTCATTAAAACACCCCTTTCATGACTAAGACTTATCAGTGGTCAAATGTTGCTCTTGTTGGCAGGAGAAACCCAGAATGAAAAAGCGCATGGATGGATGGCAGAAAACCAACATGGGAACAACTACTGGAATTTTTGACTACCATGCAGGTTACACTGCAAGCCAGAATGAATTAATGTCAGCAAAGCAATCTGAAGAGAATTGTCTATGCTTAATCCTCAGGTGGCGACAGACTGTGAACTGAGAAGCTGCCAATCCAAATCCACCATAAAGTTAAAGGCCAACAGAGGTACCCTCTACTATCTCTGGCTGTTGGTCTAGAAAGATTGGGATTCCCTGTGCTGCATTGCACTTGGTCTCAGATCTTTCAGACTCAAATCGTTCCCAACCCTCCCTGAAATTGCCAGATGCTGAACTCAGGCCTTCTGCATGAAAAGCAGCTGCTTGGCCTTTTCTCTAAAGTAAGATTCTAGCCCTCATTTGAATAAGAATGCTACCAACTCCAGGAAGTTTGCTTTTTGGGAAGTGTGATGGTTTGTCCACATACCTCATGAGCTGTCTACACTGACTTAGCAGCTGTTTGTGGTTTTAGTCAGTCTTTCCCAGCCCTGTCTGCAAGCAGGGATGTTCTACATGCAAATCAGGAGCTTAGCCATTGAGGCCTGGTCTATACCTGTAAATATCTAAAATACAGAAGGCATGATTATCCATTCCTGTTTCCCTACTGTAAGGTCTTCTAGACAGGAACCTTTTATTACTATTTAGAGTTGCAAGGCATTTGGAAGGACGACTGAGAAGAAAGCATGCATGTACTGAATACCTGGCTAAATTAAAAGAAATAAACTAATTTGATTGTCTGTTCTTTCAGCATAGCCTGTCCAACAGAGACACACACAGTTCCCTTCCACTTACAGCAACTTGGAATACTTTCATAAAAACACAACAGAAGTTTCAAAATAAAAACATAATTTGATAAGCAGATATAAAGCTGCCTGACCTTGAAGGGTATCTTCTTTAAAGGGTAGTTAAAATAATGAATGCCAAGGATTTTGAAATAACTCTAAATGATCTGCAAGCCCTTCTTTCCCAACCTGCCATATTGGTGCTAGTAACTGGTACAACCCTGGCCCACAAGACTGCTGCTCCACATGACCTATATAAAGCATGCAAGCATCTGGAAACATGAGTTGGAGATCAGTTGATCTCCCCATTTCCCTCCTAATTCCAATTACAGGGAGATGTTCATTGCAACACTGCTCTATTTCACAGGAGTGTTCTACAGATGGCTGAAAAAATTACTAGAAATCTCTCAAGAGCCCTTGAATTGAGCTATATTTCCATTCTTAGCCCCTTACTATATGGGGGAGATGAAGAACACTCACTATAATACTGACCCACCCACAGGGCTATTGTAAGGAGGGTTTAAATTATGCACACAAAGCACTTTCAGCACTAAAAACAGGGTGGAGATGCATATTTGTTTCCTCAGCTCAATGCTGAGTTCCAATACTGGAGAGAAGAAAATCATTATGACACTAAAACAGAACATGTTATGAAATAGGTCCTGATTATAGGGTTTTTCCTTCTCCCACTCCCCAGCTGTCATACTGGGCCGGAAAAGAATAATCACGCTAAAACTGCCCTACCTGACAGGGCTGTGCTAAATGAGGGCTGAGATATTAGATGACTAAGTTCTTTGCAATGACCTAGAGGTATTTGTTCTCTCAGCCCCAACTTTCCCCAGCTGTACCTGCTATCTCAGGGTGGTGGAAAATACTTTACTATTACATAGATATTTTGTCTTTCTCAAGGAAACCAAGGCAGCAAACATGTCTCCCTTCTATTTTATCTCCCAGCATCCCTGTGAGATAGGCTATGGCTAAAAGTCAGCAACTGGTCCAAGGCCAGCTGGTGAGCTTTATTGCCAAGGGTGTCTCATGTTGGAACACCCTGTTCTCACCCAGTTCTCTAAGCAAACTGGCTCTCTGCTTGGCAGTTAAAATGCAGGACCTGCCGATGGCCTAAAGATGGCTGCAGCTTCTCTTTTTTTTCTCTCCCCATGTGAGGAATGAGAAAGCAGGGAGAGGTGGAAAAATATAGGGCCATAACCCCAAACTACCTTACAGAGTTGTTGTGAGCACGAACAATGCATGAGGAATATGTCCAATACTAACCCAAATTTCATCTGCAGAACACCAGAAAAAATCACTGACTCACCAATCATGTCCCTTTCAAACATAATGGACTACAGCTTCTGTCATCCCCTGAGCAGCTCCTTCAGTGTGGTGGACTAGAGTTCACACTACACCCTGAGCAGAAGGTGATGAGAGCTGTAGCCCTTTATAGTTAGAAGTTGCCCAATTGTCTAGGAAGAATGGTCTATGTGGGTGTCCTGCAAGGGTGATGGACTACAACTCCAAGCATCCCCACTGAGCCTGATGGATATAGCCCAACATAACTAAAAAGTGGTCAGGGAATGATAGAAACTACTCCTTTACATTTGAAAAGGATCCAAATGGGTAAGGTCACTCAACTATTGTGGAGGTCTTTGGCTGTGCCAGACTACAACTCCCATAATCCCCAAGCAGCTGTCCAAATGCATTTCATTACAACTTCCATCATGCTGGAGAGAGGATGATAGGAGTTATAGTCCTTTACATTTCAAACCACCCAGCTGGTTAGAACCACAATCTAAGGGGTGCCCTAAAGCTTTTCTGGAGTACACCTTCTAGCATCCCCTACTCAGCATGAAGGCTACAGCACAATGCATCTCGAGAACAGACTGGAGAATGATGGGACCTGAAACACTGGGAATGCATCCAAATGGCTAGAACCAATGATCTACCCTGGTGCCCGACTGCAGAGCAGTATTACAACACCCCTCTTCACGTGTGTTGGAGCGCAGCTCTTCCATGCTGGCCTGGAGGAGTATGGGAACTGTAGTTTACCACATTCGGTGGGAGAAACCAAGTGGGTAGAACCAACGATCTTTGAAAGGGCCCTCCAGCTGTCTCGCCCCCGGAGGATGGAGGAAGTTGTAATCTGACACAGCTAGAGAGAGACCCCTTTCCTCTCAAGATCCAAATCCCCAATCCTGAAAAAAAGAAAAACAAACTCCCTTCCCTCCGTGTCTGCGAATGTGTTGACCAAAGCGGCCCACCTGGCAGGGCTGTTGTGACGAGCCGATGAGAAAATAACGGTTCGAGGGCGCTGAGAGAGCTTGGCTCGCGTGACTGAGTGGGCAGGGAAAGAGGCAAGGAGGGCCTGGCACTTTCCATCAGCACCGCCATGGCGCGGCTCCGCCCCCCACTCCACCCCACAAATACCTGTATTGGGGCCCGGCAGCGAAGCCGTAATAATTGCCGGCCGCCATCTTGGCCTCGTCGCAGGGCAGCCCAGTCGGCGCGTAAGAGAAAAAGGAGGGCGCCCGTGGCACGCCGGGAAGCACGCGGCGCACGGCACGCACGCGACGCCGGCCGGCTCGCTTGCTGCCCAGCAACAGGCCACGCCCCAGTCGGGGTCATTCTTCTCCCCTCCATAAACTTATGCAGCCACAAGGGATAGAGAACTGCAGGGAGCAAGCTTCCGGGATCATCTTTAGGACTTCCCCACTTTGCATCACCTGCAGCCTTTTATAAACTTAAAACCTTAAAACTGTCAATACTACGGCGCAAGTTTCTGGGTTCTTTAGAACACCCCCTTTAGACACCTGCCACAGATTGCATAGAACCTCTTCCCCCACCGCCAAAAAAAAAGCCCTACAGACGGACACCTGCTCTTCCTAATATAGCTCTTCTCTCTTGCGGGGCGAAGATATAGTTTCAGTTTTGAAAAGTTTAAACAGGCGCGGGGAAAAACTAACTATTCAGGGCTGGGCTGAGAATGGAAACCAACCAGCCACAGTTCCGAACTCCGACGATGAGAGACTAAAATACAGGGCTGGGTTGCTGTCAGCTAACACCGCATGAAATATGGAGAACTCAGATTATTTAGCGATAGAACTTACATCAGAAGGGTTACTGGAAAGGATTATAAACGCAACAAAAATTTTAAAAATCGTGTCAGACTTTAATCGTTTAAATTGTGAATTAAAAAGAACAAACTACCACTTTCGATAGTACTTGGAAGAGATTGTGGGAGATGCGAGGGCTCCTGTTGCCCAGTCCAAGCTGAAGTACGTTAGTGGGGACAGCAAGAAATACTATTAATTGGCTTCTGCGCTGAGAATCCTGCAGTTGGCTATCCTGTCAATGGATATGCTCCTTTTATTACCTCTGCACTGGGCCGGTCGAGTAACGTGATGTGGAGTTACCATAACCACTTTAACATCTCAGAACGGGACACCAACCGCGGACTCGTTAGTCTCGTTGAAGCGCTAGTCCCGTCCCAATCTCGCGAGATCTGCCCAGGAGCCCAGTTGGCTATGGAGGGGAACGTTCGCGCTTCAAGGTCACATGACTGCTTCCTTTCCTTGAAGCCCGCGCAGCGCTCCGAACTCGCCGTTTCGGCAACCGGCGCGTAGCTTATAGCATGTCGCCATGGCAACCGCCCAGAACCACGGGCTGCTCAGGACCTGCCGGCAGGAAGCGGATACTCGGGTGACGTCAAGCTCTGGCGTCATGTGATTTCTGTCGCCCTCCTGTAAACTCTCTCTTACAGCCACAGAAAAACTGAAACAAATAAAACACGGCATGTAGCCGCACCAAGTAGTATAACCCCGCTCCCCTAGTCCCTCGCTTAGTGTCCTTCTTGGGGCCTTAATAACGAGGAGCCCCCACCCCTGTAGCTTTTGGGGAGAGGCCTCGGGATGGGCCTGTGGGCTGAAGGTTCCCCACATCATGTGTACTACCTAGAAATAGTTGGAGTGGCATGGTTGACACCAACCTTTTGGGGGCCTACTAAAAATGGTTTTATCAACAGCTTTCCCAGACGATTAACTGGTCCTTCCACATGCTTTTCTTCAGTAGAAGTTACACATTAGTATAGTCAAATACAATTAGGACGAAAGTAATGGTTTAATGTTCCAGAGATGAAACTTCAAGTTGTACCTAAGTGTCGTGTGGTGTGGCACTGTGTGGTTTATCTTCATATAGATTATCAGGAGAGTTTCTGTGACAATAACCCACACTGACTTTTTAAAAATGTGATGCATTAAATTGCCTGTGAGTTGTTGGAAAGCTTTTTCTTCTTCCAGCATGCGGTGCTAGCTGGGTGGGTACATGAGAACCCATGCCTAGACAGCAATTATGGAAGCTGCATCTTGTTGTTGTTGTTGTTAGTTGCGAAGTCGTGTCCGACCCATCGCGACCCCACGGACAACACTCCTCCAGGCCCTCCTGTCTTCCACCATCCCCTGAAGTCCACCTAAGCTCACACCAACTGCTTCAGTGACTCCATCCAGCCACCTCATCCTCTGCTGCCACCTTCTTCTTTTGCCATCTATTGTTCCCAGCATGAGGCTCTTCTCCAGGGAGTCCTTCCTTCTCATTAGGTGGCCAAATACTTTGGCCACCT